>NC_048223.1:107204229-107395080 GCF_002007445.2 Ailuropoda melanoleuca | reverse complement strand
CTTTTTTTTTTTAAAGAGATATTGCCTCATGGGTCTAGAAAGTCAAAAGGTCCAACTTTATGCAGACTCCACTCGATTCAGAGGCTCATTAAGTTCATCAGCTCTTGATACGTCAGCTCTACCCTCCTCAGTGTTGGCTTCACGCTCAGGCAGGCTCTTCCTTCCTTGTAGTCTCTAGCAGCAGATATTTTCCCAGATTTACCCCAGTGGAAAAGAAAATACCTCCTTGCGTGGTGCTCCCACAGAACTCCTGAGATGAAATCTCACAGTCCTTGATGAGGTAACATACTCACATCTAGACCTGGGGGTAGAAGCAATTCCAGTAAACCACACGCACACAAAGTAAGGAATGGCGCCGCCCCAGGAAAGACTCGGGAACTTTTCCCAAAGGAAGGGAGAAGGTTAATGGGAAAATGTCAACAAGGGGTGCCCATTGCTGATGTTTTCATTCCCAGTTTTAGATGAGAAATAAATAAGAAGATAAATAAGAAAATAAAATCCCGGAGAGGTTAAATAATCCTGACTAATAATTATGTGTTCATCAGTTATGGCGACAGAATTTCAACCCAGATGTGACTGGCTCCAGAGCCTGTGTTGCTTAAGCATGCTTTATCCCCTCCAGTGTACCTTCACAAGCACCACTGTGCTGGGGGTCAGTGAAGCCTGGCTTGAGCACCAGCTTCCCTTGAAGCTCTTCTGGGGGCCGGCTCCACAGAACTTTCTTCTTACTCAGAACTGTTATGTTAGAAGGCATTTCCCTTTGGCCTCCCTCCCATTGGGCCCTACGCCCAGTCATTAAAGTCCTATTTGTCTATATACCTGGCCTGTCGTCCCTATCCACTGTTCTGTCCCGTCACCTCAGGCGTAAGGTGCAGGTCCATAAACTCTTGCTGGTGTTATCTGGCTATGTCAGAAAACACCTCAGGACTTAAAGCAGCTTCGCTCTCCGATTCTGACTCTGATCGCTACCACTCATCCTCAAGTGCTTGTTGAATATTGCTGCTGGGCCAGTGTGAGGCGTTCTTGTGGGTTTTTTTCCTTGTCGTTTGATAGTTTGTTTTGTGTACACCAGGTCGCCATGACCCTTCTTCTTCCTCCTTCAGGTATGCTGGTTGTTGAGCATGGCATCTCCAAGACTTCTAAGCCATTCACGCCCAAGGGACATAGAGGGTGTGGTGTGAATTGGCTGTAATTCCTCTCTCTTTTCCTGGATGGGTTTAATGGACTCAACAACAGAATCCTCTGCACTTTTCCTTCCCCGTGTCCTGCAAAGTGGAAAAGGGTTGGAGTCTAATGATATTACCAAAATAAAATAAATAGAATAAACTTAGTGAAGTATAATAAAAATGTGAAACTCTACACTATCAAAATAGCTAGAAAATTAGGTGTACTGTAATAGGAAGGGAGTATGACTGTTTTCTGAAGAAAGAACAAAGAACAAAACTCTGAAGCAGGTCTTTGCAGGGAGCTTCTTAACAAACACCGTCAGTAGCCTTCAATTTTATGCTGAGCTCCAAGTGGAACATCTCACTATTCAGAATCAGATTTTTCTTCATAGACTTTTGGTATCTGTATATCCTATGTCCCAGCCTTAACACTTGAACCATATTCAACTGTGTTCTTGAACCATATTCAACTGTGTTCTCTTACTCACCTCCTCTTAAATGTGTTTCCAATCCCTCTTACTTCTACCTGCCCACTTCCTCTTCCGTTCTCCTTAGCATTACCCTGGCTCATTAGGGACAGTGAAAAAGTCCTCCTCTCCTCATATACTACTGCCTGAGGAATCTTGTAACCATTTCCCTGATCAAGCATTTGCCTCATTCCTCACTGCTTACAGCATAAATTCAAAAACAGTAAGAACATAACTAGATTCTTGCCAACCTGAGTTTTAATGCACATTTTTTTGACCTCCCCCACCCTATACTCCCAATTCTGTGTGCTACGTTCCCAAAAGGCCGGGTAAATATATTTTTTTTAAGGCCAGGTAAATAAGTCTAAGCAGTGCTTAGTCTCTGGACCAGTCTATACCTCTTATTTCTACGATTTTATAAATGCTTCTACCTGGGAATAAACTGTCCTCATTTTTTTTTTTTTTTTTAGCAGAGATTAAATTTTAGCACTTCTTAGGTGCTAGGACAGTTTTGGTCTTTGAGTACAAAGATAATGGATGAGGATCTTAATATCAGGATCACAATAGTAGCTCTTTATGGCCTTATACTGATTCCTACCTTTGCCCTTGGAGCCTTCCTCAATTCGTGCTTCTTGTTTTTCTAGGCAAGAAGAGTCTCTTTCTTTGAATTTAAACGTGCTTATGTCACAAATAAAATGCAGCGCCTCATAACATGTGTTGTGCTGCAGGTCACTGTATGTGATTGGTGGAAAGAGTCAGTATACCGAGCTTCAAATTTCAGCTTCGCTATTTACAAATTGAGCAATCCCAAGAAACTCCTTCACCTACCTGAGCTTCGGTTTCCTTCTTCCAGGGCTCATTTTGAGAATTGGAAAATGACATATTATCGTAATTATTATTAAGTAACTCAGCACTTAGTATGTTCTGCCTATCTTTTTATTTCCTCATTTCCTCTCCTGCTAATAGATAATTCCATAAGGACCTGTCTTTAACGTGTTTCTATCATACATATGACAGTAAGTAGAATAGTAGAAACTGTGTGCACACTCGCGTGCGCACACACACGGTAGTGAAATTCATCGGATATGCACATGTATGTATGTGCACACACATAAACCCACACACACATCCAGATTGAAACACATCTTGAATGGACTTCGTTTGTTAAATCAGGGAGCCATTAATAGAGGACCTGCCTTTCTTTACAGCATGTAAAAGTTAGACTCCTAATCCATCTAAGTACATAGTGAAGGGGGAAGAATTCTACCCCAGTAAAAAGAGCACTTTTCTATGCAGTAGGCTGTTTATGAACCCCACAGGCTGTCCTAAGGGGTAATGAGATCTGTGTAAGCAGGGACGAAGTCACTGCAACCTAGACTGCCCAACCTGACAGATCCTTTACATAACTCAGAGTATGGGATTCAGGAGAAGAACCCCCGGCTCCCCTTTCTTTGGAGTACTGACTTTATTCTTTCTTCTCTTAGCACTCTCCCTCTCCCTCCCAGTCTTTTCTGGTTCCTAGCCCCCTACCATGCGAGCTGAACCAGGTCTGTGGTTTGGGTAAGGAGCAAGGAGAAGTGGCAGGAAGTCATTCCTGGATCACATCCGAGAGCTGCACTGGGGCATTTCTGGTTGCTGTGCTGTCAGTGCTTGATAAGAGAATTTTCATTATCCTTGAGGGGCCTGATATTTTATCCTTTCTCTCTCTCTTTTTTTTTTTCTGTTAATGATCTCCACGTGAATGCAGTTTTCTAATCCTCTCGCACTATCCTCCACTTCATAATCTCTCCCCATGATTAGCAAGTTTCTCCTACAAATTAAGTTCATTTCCCCCTGCTACAGCATGTGAGCCCATCACTTTTCTCATAGCCTTCATTCACTAGTGGCCATCATTGATCCTGTCCTCCCTATCTTGATGATTTCCTGTCTCCTGGGCTGCAGCTCCTCCATCTGCGGGCAGCTGAGACTCAGTCGTTTCTCTAGCTCCTCGCTAACAATGTCTATGGGAGCAGAGCGCAGGAGATGGCAGTGACGGAGTGCAAAAGGCACAGGGAAAATCCTCATAATTACGGCTTCCTCATGTAGAATAATACTAAAAGAAATTGACGTATGCCCTAGTGATCAGACCTCACTTAGCCTTCAAGTTCAAGAGCCTCTGGGTTTATACAGTGTCTGCAAGTGTGGTTTCTCTTGCTCATTCAATTCTCTTGCTTTGAGTCAAGAAGAAATGGGGTTTAGTGCTTAGGAGTGAGAGTTCTGGAGTCAGAATGACTTTGTTAGAATCCTGTTTTCAAGGGGTGTGACAATGAGCTATTTAATTAGCTTCTTTAAGCCTTACAATCTTCATTTGTATATCAGTCATCATTGTACAGCCTTCCTTATCTACTTGTCAGGATTAAAATGGGAACTCAGGGGGCGCCTGGGTGGCACAGCGGTTAAGCGTCTGCCTTCAGCTCAGGGTGTGATCCCGGCGTTACGGGATCGAGCCCCACGTCAGGCTCCTCAGCTATGAGCCTGCTTCTTCCTCTCCCACTCCCTGCTTGTGTTCCCTCTCTCGCTGGCTGTCTCTATCTCTGTCTAATAAATAAATAAAAAATC
Organism: Ailuropoda melanoleuca; assembly: GCF_002007445.2. Taxonomy (NCBI): domain Eukaryota; kingdom Metazoa; phylum Chordata; class Mammalia; order Carnivora; family Ursidae; genus Ailuropoda; species Ailuropoda melanoleuca. The sequence goes on along the minus strand of NC_048223.1, from coordinate 107,390,849 downwards.
TTTAAAAAAAAATAAAAATAAAAAAATAAAATAAAATAAAATGGGAACTCAGGTTAAACTCTAGACACATAAAATACATGAGTGAATATTAACTCTCATTTTAAAGAGGAATAAGGAAGAGTTGGGGCATTCGTTTCAGGAATGTGGCAATCTCATTTTGATATCCAGTTTTATAATTTATATTTTCAATGGGAATTTTTTTTTTCTTTAGAGATAGAGCACATGCAAGCAGAGGGAGGGGCAGATGGAGAGAGCATCTCATGCCCAGTGTGGAGCCCAACGCAGGGCTGGATCTCATGACCCTGAGATCATTACCTGAGCTGAAATCAAGAGTCGGATGGTTAGCCGACTGAGCCACCCAGGTGCCCCTTGATGGGAATTTTTAATGCAAGCATGTATTTTACTTTTCTGTTGCCCCAGAATCAGAAACAGTGGATAAGTCAGCTCAGTGTTCAATTTTATAGCTTCTTGGTTACCTAAAAGCCCTTGTTACTTGGTTCATTTAATTTATATTAATTGAGTGAGTAATTTTTTAGCTCTAATTCCTGACTTCGAACATACGGGAAACAAGCCCCTGCCCTTGAGGGGTTTGCAGCTGCTGAGGTGGGACTGCAGTTGGGACCCCCTCTGGGAGTTTGCGGCCTTACATCTGACTTGTGGCCTGAGGGCACAAGGCTGGCAAAGTGGAAGAGTGGCTAGGCAGGAAGGCAAGAGCAAGGACAGACCTGGATTTTGTCACTGCCTCTCTGCACCTTGAACCAAAAGAGCCTTCAGAGTGAACTGGCTGCTGCTCCCCTCCTGTCTTCCACATCTCACATGTATTTCCTTTTGGTCAGTTCTAATCTGAAACTATACAGATACTCTGAGAAAGATAGTTGTAGGTTGGCCAAGTTGATCCAGCATAAAATCACCACAGTCTACTCCTTGAAAACTTGGTACCTAGTACATCTTGTAAAACCATATGTAATCTACAAATAAAAACAAAAACACAATTATGCTTTAACCTACAGTGATGGGATTATCCCTTGTACAGTTTAAAACATGATCAATGCCTCCCCAAAAAGTGAGAAAAATGTGCATATGTCACATGGTTTTGGGGTGATATTCCTCTTCCAGCTGAGTCATGTTTCCTCTTTTTATATTCTGTAATCAAAACACTGAGATGTGAGGTCAGTCACTATTAACACATCTCGTGTTAAAACATTGAGAAGTGGGAGGAGGAGAAGGAAAAAGAAGATAGACACACAGATACATATTCATATTAAATTATGATGGGGGATCTTCCTGGGGAATGCTTTCTAGGGAAAGGGACTTATCTGTTGATAGGACAAAGATGAGAAGAAATTGACCAAAGAGCTAGTACAGTGAAGTACCTAGAACCATATACCTCAACTCTAAAATCCCATCGAATGAAGATACACCTTTATTTTGTGTATTGCCAAAAAAACCCTGCCAGGTAACTTTATCATTTTGATGATTTTTAAGATACCAACTGATTTAAGAAATGTTAAAATTTAAAAAAAAAAGTGAGCATTTTGGAATTGACAAAATGATGCTCAATAAATATTTATTGACTATGTGAAAATTGGGAAACGAATATGGGGATAAGGTAACCATAGATATCTATTTTCAAATGGAAGATTAGATAAGGTATCTTAGTAGGTAACTGATAAGATATGGAATGGTAAATTCTCAACAGAATGATAGAGAAGACGCAGAAATTGGCTCATTTGACTAGGGAGGAAGGAAAGGCAGAGCAGGCAGAGGAAGATCCTAAAACCAGCACTTTGACTAGTGAATCCATGTAGATGACCGGCCAGCCCTGAAGCGTTTATGAATGTGTTAAGAATTTTATCAGGATTCTTAGAGAACTTCGACACTATCACATCTGACCTCTTATGAGTTGCAGGAATCCCTCCTACACAATTCTAGATAAATGGCTAAAAACAGTCTTTCGGATTGAGAATGAACTTTGTCTGTCTGTCAGGATCTCTCTTCCTCTAAGGAGAATAACCAGAGGAAATGGACCTGTCCCACTGTTTTTTATTGTTTAGCTCTGGCACTTAAAACATCAAGATCTCTAAACAAAGCAATTCCATAATTTAGAGAACACTGTCAAGGTTTTCACAGGCATGGCAAGATGTGCCCTGCGGTGGAGGACAGAAGCTACTGCGGCGTTTAGGAAATTTATGGTAAAGGGTTTTCCATGAGTGCCCGAAGTTTAAGGCAGAAAAATACCGGAAGACAAATTCTACCAATAATTGAATTGCAAAGCCATCATCATGTGCTGAACAGAGCAATTTTGTGACTCTATTGTGACAAGATGAAGCTTGTTAGAATATTTATGTGCCTGGGGTAGCTCCTGCATCACTAACCCAGGGAACAAACTAGCTCTTCTAGAATGTGCCTCCTATGAGCACTTAGCCTTCCTGAGTAATTCAGTAGCCAAGGAAACCCGGGTGCCTAAGAGAGAGGAACCCAAAGCAGACACAGCTCACAGCCACGTCAGCCACAGCTTCCCATTCACCCTCACACTTCAGCACTTCCTAGGCCGACATATCTGTTGTCAGCTGCAGTCAGGCTCTTCCCCGAGTAACCAGCGCAGCCCTAGAGTTAGTAAAAACCCTGCCTGTCCGCATTGTTTTCTACTTCTAAACAAATAAAGAGTAAGAACATCTCAATAATAAACCACTTTTCCAATCTTACCATTTTTAAAATAGAATAACTTCCTTTTTTCTGATTGTTGAAACCTGTGGATCATAAACTTAGAGCAACTGCAATGCTACAGTAGTTTACCTGCTTTACGTGATAAAATGGCATGATGCATCCATTCCATGGAGTGACAAAGATAGAAAGAATAGATCACTTTCCTATTTATAGTAGCTTTGCTATAATTGAGTATATCCTTAGGAGATTTGAGTATAGTTTTTTTTTTCTCCCTAACTTTTTATTTCAAAGTAATTTTACAATTAAAGAAGAATTGCAAGGAGAGTTCCCAATATGATCTTCAGTCAGCTTCTCCTAAGTTAACATGTTTTATAACTGTGGAGCAGTATTTACAGCTAAGAAATTAATATTGGTAAAAGGTTGTCAACTAAACTAGAGATTTTATTTGGATCCCCCCAGGTTTTCCACTAGTGTCCCATTTTTTCTGACCCAGGATCCAATCCAGAATCCCACATGGCACTTATTTGTCGTATCATTTAGTCTCTTCTGTCCTCAGTCGTTTCTTGTCTTTGATGACCTGGACAATTTTGAAGTGTACTGCTCAGATATTTTTAGAATGCCCCTCAAATTGGGTTACTCTGTTATTTTCTCGTGATTACAGGGTTATATAGATTGTTGGGAAGAATATCACAGAAATGATGTGCCCTTCTCATGACATCATATCAAACAGTACAAGATATCAATATGTCTTATTACCAGTCATGTTAACCTTGATCACTTGAGGATGGTAGGGTCTGCCAGGTTTCTCCATCGTTACTGTTTCCTGTTCCATACTCTATTGGATAAAAGCAAGTTACTAAGGCCAGTGCATACTAAAGGGAAAGAGAATTAAGCTCCAACTCCTGGCAGGAAGAGTATCAAAAATTGTGTGAACATATGTTAAAAGTACCACAATAATTACTAAATATTTTGGGAGAGATACTTTGAGGCTGTGCATTTCGCCCACTAATTTCCGTATTCATCAGTGGATCTTGCCTGCGATTTCTGTGGAGTCCTAATGGAAATTTCCTATTTTGATCACTTCTTATATGTGTATTAATTGGAATTCTGTAAGGAATAACTACCCCATCTTGACCAATTACTTATTTATACCATCGTTAGTTGGTCAGCCAACAAGGTGACCAGAAAAGATGGTGAGTAAACCCAATTCTGGATTACGTTTGTTGTCTCTTCTTCACCTCAGGTACTTTTGTGCCCTCACTCTAACCTTGTGGGCACACAGTCCCTATTAGATGCTAGTATACCATGAAGGTGCCACCTGCTAATTGAGGGCAAGATCTGTCTGCCTCATAAAATTATTTTTAAAGGAATATTTTAGGGTCTAACCTGAGATGAAGCTCTCAGAAGGAAATGGATTTTCCTAGTGACTCAGTCCCTTTATTGGTCCTAGAGGAGAGGATCCCCCCCACCAACCCTGATCCTGTAGTTCTGGGCTCCCCCCACTTTGTTCAGTTGGGCATCTCACACCGCCTTCATCATAAGGAGGGTGACTTGAAGGTACTCACCATTACACACACACACACACATTATTCCTCACTTTCCCCATCTTCTTTGTCCTCAACAAAGAAAAAAGCAAGATTTGATGTTCCCCACCAAAAAACCTCTATGAAAGGACACTGACTTCTGTTGTTCAACAGCGATTTTAATTCTCAGAACAGGGGTGCCTGGCTAGCTCAGTTTGTAAAGCTTGTGACTCTTAATCTCAGGGTGGTGAGTTTGAGCCCCAGGTTGGGTATAGAGATTACTTAAAAAAATAATAATAAAATCATTAATTCCCAAAACAAACAATTCACGTTCCAAACGAACCAACTAAAAATATATAAAAAAGACAGCACAAGGAGTGGGTAAATATCCTCAACAGTTTAATCCCTCTTATAAATGAAAACTTGAATAAAAACATCTCTATAGATATAAGTCCCATGAACATGAATAAGCATTCTATACAAGAAAAAAGAAAAGACAACATAAAAATGTTGAATCTCATAAAAAAGGAATAAAAATTAAAACAAAAAGGATATAAAAATTAAAAAGGATATGCCATTTATTAATCTATCAAAGGGATAGTTTTTTTGAGAAGACAGTACTTAGCCTTGGTGAAGGCTTGGGAAATGGCCACTCATATGCTCTTCTTAGCATAATTTATATAAACTTTCCAGAGGACAGTTGAACAGTATATCAGGAGTCTTAAACAAATGCACATTCTCTTTGAATTAATGAAATTCCCTTTTAATAATTCTGCCTGTTGAAAACTGAGAGATGAGAGAGACATGCAAATATTTACCTACAAAGATAATTAGCGCACTGTTATGTATAGTCACTGCCCATAGTCCGTGGTCAGCCCATCAGTCAAGTAAATTACAGCACATTGTACAGCTGGAAAAGTAGTGCATTCCAACATTACAGTATGTTATACTGTGTTAATGGTATGATGCAAAAGTTGTTTTTAAAAAAAGGAATGCCTACAGAAACAGAAATAGTACTCTGAAGGATCAATGACAAAATGTTAAAGGTGATTGTTTCCAGATGGAAGGACTGTGTGACTGTTTTATTTTCCTTTTTTATACTTTGGTCCACTTTCCACTGTATTTTAAATGAACATGTATTATTTTTACAATTAGATTTCTAAAACCAGTGTTATTGCAATAAATTTTGCCAATTATAAGAATAATAGAGCAGTCAAGCCTATTTCCCAGTTGGCGGAATTCGGAATTTGGGTGGTGGTGGGGAGATGAACAGGAATGGGACCTGCAGCATAGCCCCTAGAAGGGCATCTCTTTTCTCCTCCCCCTCTGGTCGTCCTCCTCACACCTCTAGCCTTTCATCTACCCACCCCTCTTTTTCTTCTTTGTCTGCTCTTCCCTATCTCCTATTTCATGGCCTCTCCCTTTTCCTCCTTTCCTTCCCCTCCTTCTAACTTCCCTTCCCTGTCTCCCTCTCTTCTCTTTCTGTCACCCTAAGACGTTTTCGATGAGAACTTAAGAATTTGCATCCATGGGGCACCTGGGTGGCACAGCAGTTAAGCATCTGCCTTCGGCTCAGGGCGTGATCCCAGCCTTCTGGGATCGAGCCCCCACATCAGGCTCTTCTGCTATGAGCCTGCTTCTTCCTCTCCCACTCCCCCTGCTTGTGTTCCCTCTCTTCGCTGGCTGTCTCTATCTCTGTCAAATAAATAAAAAATCTTTAAAAAAAAAAAAAAGGGGCGCCTGGGTGGCACAGCGGTTGGGCGTCTGCCTTCGGCTCAGGGCGTGATCCCAGCATTACGGGATCGAGCCCCACGTCAGGCTCTTCCACTGGGAGCCTGCTTCTTCCTCTCCCACTCCCCCTGCTTGTGTTCCCCCTCTCGCTGGCTGTCTCTAACTCTGTCGAATAAATAAATAAAATCTTTTTAAAAAAATTAAAAAAAAATAAAAAAAAAAAGAATTTGCATCCATACCGGAGTATTAATTTTAGAAAATTAGAAGGTATGTTTTACATTTTCCATCATCACATTTGTTTTCTTGGCCAAGCAGTTAGTTCAAAGCCACACTGGCATGGCCAGGATATCATCACTGTATTTGCCCAGTTCCAGATTCCTTGACATCCTGTACTCAGCACTCCAGAAATTCTTTGTAAACAAGCAAAGTACTGAGGATAGTAACTGCAGTTTGATACCGCAGGCATCTGTGCCACTGCTGTGTGGGTGAATCTGATTTCTTCCTTTTCTAACCAGATTCTGTCCTTGTTCCTCTCTAAGCTTTACTGACTAGGTCACTTTCCCTTCTCCATTGAGGGGCAGTATCAATACCCAGCAACAAAACAAGAGAATGTTGTTGTTTCACAGCAGGTTCAAGAAACAGAGAAGAGCTATTCGAGGGTGGCTAAACCAGTGGTGAGGGCCAGGGACCTGGCAGTCCAGTGTGGAGACTAACGCTGTGTTTCTCGCAAGGGTCAGAATTTATTAGTCATTTTTCAAGTCACTGCAGAGTAACCACCTTCATACTTAGAGACTCTGATATTTGAGGATCTAAACTAAACTTAATTCCACGCTATTTCCATACTCCCAAGACATGGCACCCTCTCAAATATGCCTAGGTGCATGCTCCCCTAATGCCCACCACACAGGTCTCCGTTGGTCCGGGTTGCTATAACAAAACACCACAGACTGGATGGCTATAAACAACAGAAGTTTCTTCTCACAGTTTGGGGGGCCTGAAGTCCGAGATCAGGGTGCCAGCGTGATGGGGGTCTGATGAAGGCCCTCTTCTGCGTTGCAGGTGGTTGGTTACCTTCTTGCCGTGCTCTTACATGCTACAATGAGCAAGGGAGCCCTCTCTGGCCTCTTTTACATGGGCACTTATCACCTCCCCAAGGCCTCACCTCCTAATCCTATCTCCTTGGAATTAGATTTCAGCATGTGAATTTTGGGGATACACAAACATTTAAGCCATACAAGCACATGACCCTTGTAGGATGTCAAATTGTCTGAAGTTTTCCCGTCTTTTCTCCTTACCTTTTTGGTGTAATTTACACACATTATCTTTTAAGTCAACACTGTCTTTGCTGAGACGTTAAGGAATAAAAAGAAAATGAATTTTTTTATGAGAAGGATCATTGGAGTGAGTCAAGAACCTGGGTTAGTAGTTCCAGCCTTGATGCTCTCTGAGTGTGGTGCCCTTGCACAAGGTATTTGCTCTCTTGAAGCCTTGACTTCCTTAATTGTGACTTGTGGTGTTTGAGCTAGTTAATCTCTAACAGACTTTTCATCTTTAAAGGACCCTTTAATTCATGCTGTTGACAAGAGTGATGCCGCACCTACTCTTTCTTTTATTCTCCACAACAATGTTTTTATTAATATCCTTTTTACAGTTGATACAGGGAGCTGCAGAAAAATTAGCCTATATTCCGATCTGATGATCTCATTTGTTAGCTGTATGTCCTTAGGCAAGTGACTTGCTTTCAGAGCCACCACCACCTTCGTTATCTTGTCATGATTTTCTCTCAGTTTGTCCCATGTGTGAATTTTGTAGGCGCACAATAGGTATTCTTATCCAAGTTGTTGACAGTTGATGAGCAGGATGCCAACAAGGGCACGGCCTTGCAAGCCCTGTATGATATCAATTCTACACTTAACAGGTGGACGCCAGCCTTTGATTAACACCATATGACAGTAGTGTTTTTGGTGTAGTTAAAGCTTCTTATAGTTTGTATATATATTTTTTCTACACAACTTTCAATAAATGTTATCACCACCTGATATATATTTACGTATATTTATACCTTCTCTGTCTTCCGTATGGAAATGGAAGCTTCATGAAGTGCAGGGATCATCCACTGTTTAATTGACGCCTAAACCCTCAGCACCTTAGAATTGCCTCTGGCATATTGTCAGCATTCAATAAATATTTGTTGAATTTATTCATTCATTCATTAAAAGACTTAACTGAGGATCAGCTCTCTGCCCTTCCGGATGCTAAATATTAAGGTTAGCCCAGGAATCCAGTCTAGAGCAGTAGGTTCCATGGTAAGGTACCCACAGCAGCACCCCAGGGGTGTACAGGGTGATTCATGGAGATGTAGGGAGAAGATACTACAGTTCCTGGGGTTTTTTGCTATTTTACTTTCTATGTTGTGTGTATTTTCTAAGTTAAAGCATAAGCACCCTAGTACATTTCCTCAGCTTACAACCAAGTCATATACTGGCACGTGCGCATTTTTGTTTTCCCTGCTTGGGATGTTCAAAACTTTGGAGATTGATATTTTTGGAATTCTCTTATAGAATATAATTTCTCTGGGCCAAATTGTCTCCAGCAGCAAAATGCTCAGGTTTCAATCCTTTTATACTTATTTGTGCTACCCTATAGTCTGAAGCTCTTTGTCCATAACAGAAAGGAAGAGAAAGGGAAATTCGGCAGGTTCTGTCCTCTCCTTGTCTTCTCTGACCCTGGCCCCTCTAGTCCCAAGCCAGACGTCAGTCCACACATTCCTCCCCTCACTACGAATCTAAGATCGACACAAACACATACCTCCTGGCGTCCTTAGCATCGTTTCTCCCTGCCACAGCTCTTCCACGGCATTAGCTTTTGATGTAGGATGGTGGCAGAGTGACAGGTAGGCTGAGGTTTGAGAAGAGTCCAGGTTCCTCTCCATACTAACTTCGCTCATTCCTCCTCTCTACCCCTTTGTGACTTGCACATATTGATTATGTCTCTTCATAGAATTTGTTTTCCAGTCTGAAGAAACTTTTTGTTGTTCATAATAGTACAGATTTATTAATATTAATTATAAGAGTAATGCATAAATGCTTTGCAAAAAATCTCCAATTACTAATAAGGATAATGATCTCTTTAACACTCCTAATTCCAAAACTTCTCAGAGATGTCTACTATTATGAATTTGTGTGTTTCCAGTGGGTATTTTTTTCATTTATTATACATTTTTGCTTTGAGTCAATCAATAGACAATAGACAAATTGGGTATTTTCGTTTAATAAATTGTAATAAAATAATTAGAGATGTATCCCATTAATTTTATGTTCTGGTGTGGAGCAGTCTCCAAGATGGGTTAAAGTAAAATTAACAAGTTGCTAAAAATGCATAGAGTATGTTGGCACTATAGTTTAGAAAGTTAAAAAGCAGCCTTATTAAAAAAATATTTCGATCCACTCCTTTACCTCAAACCCAAACTGACCATTTTAGATATATTTCTCTGTATCTCATTGTCACAATGGTTTCTGTTTGGGGACCAGGCCAGTGATCTGGTCATATTCCCTGGTGCCTCTGGATCCCCTCATCCTGTATTCAGGAAACAAGGCAAGAAGAGGGGCCCAAACAGTGGGGAAATAAGAAGAAAATGGGAATGAATCAGTACTTTTAGAGAGAAAGGGAAAGTGGGGGAAGGGGGAGCACTGTTGCACAATGGCTTGTCCTGACCAGCTCGGAGCTGGTCTTTTGGTGTCTGAAGAAACATTTGCTTGTTGCTCAGTGTGGCTCTTGCACCTTTGCTTTCTCCCATGCGCTTTGCTCAACAAACGTCCTCATCCCTTTACTACCTTCCTGAGCTTTATGTATTTCTTTATTTTTTTAAAAGATTTTTTTATTTATTTGAGATAAGCGAGAGTGAGAAAGAAAGAGCGAGCATGAGTGAGGGGAGGGGCAGAGGGAAAGGGAGAAACAGACTCTCCACCAAACAGGGAGCCCCTTGTGGGGCTCGATGCCAGGACCCTGGGATCATGACCTGAGCTGAAGGCAGCTGCTTAACTGTCTGAGCCACCCAGGTGCCCCTGTATTCCTTCATTCTGAGTCAGATACCCCATTCCTCACTTTGCTCCTGTAAACATACACACACGCATGCACGCACGCATGCATACACACACTTTGTTGCAGACATCGCCTAATTCAATAATCGGGCTCCTGACTTGGGGGGAGTAAGGATGGCGAAATGCAGAATTTGATGGGCCTGAGGATGTTGGCCATGCTGATTCTCAGTAGTCATTACGCATTTAAGAAACTAAGGATCTTTTTGTTTGTCTGTTTTAATTTTTTAAAATTTTTTTAAATTTTTTATTATGTTATGTTAGTCACCATACAGTACATCCTTAGTTTTTGATGTAGTGTTCCATGATTCATTGTTTGCGTATAACACCCAGTGCTCCATGCAATATGTGCCCTCCTTAATATCCACCACCGGCCTATCCCAGTCCCCCACCCCCTCCCCTCTGAACCCCTCAGTTTGTTTCCCAGAGTCCATAGTCTCTTGTGGTTCATTTCCCCTTCTGTTTACAACCCCTTCATTCTTCCCTTCCTTCTCCTACCGATCTCCCTGCTATTTCTTATGTACCATAAATGAGTGAAACCATATGATAATTGTCTTTCTCTGCTTGACTTATTTCACTTAACATAATCTCCCCCAGTCCCGTCCATGTTGCTGCAAATGTTGGGTAATCATTCTTTCTAACAGCTGAGTAATATTCCATTGTATGTATGGACCACATCTTCTTAATCCAGTCATCTGTTGAAGGGCATCTCAGCTCCTTCCACAATTTAGCTATTGTGGACAATGCTGCTATGAGCATTGGGGTGCATATGGCCCTTCTCTTCACTACGTCTGTATCTTTGGGATAAATACCCAGTAGTGCAATTGCTGGGTCATAGGGTAGCCCTATTTTTAACTTTATGAGGGACCTCCACACTTTTTTGCCTGTCTTTCTATTTATTTGGTTTTTGTAGCAGCTATTTTTGATTCTAGGAGACCAATGTGACAGTGTGTAGGCCAGAAGAATAAAGCAATCATGTTTCTTAGGACTAAGAGAGAGGCTAAAATGACACCTTGAGGCAACTTTTAATTTTTTTCTAGTTCGTTTTCCCCAGATGGGCAGGAGATGAGACCTCAGGATAAGCTGCTTTGTTCTAGAATAAAAGTTATTGCATTAACCAGGACTCTCCTGACGATCTGTGTCTCGACAGCCTAACTGTGAGGCCAGGGGAAGGGCAAACCCTTGGCTACAGAAGAGGAAATCGAGGGAGCCAGCCACTAATACCAGCCGGCATTTGCTTCTTCTCTCTCGAGTAGATAGAACCACTTGCTTCTATGGGCTTTGTTTATGGAGAGAGCCTGTGGGAACATGATGCTCCTTCTAAAACAAAAAGAAGGCAGGTGTCTCCAAGTCACCGGCCTCTGTTACTGTGCAGATCCCTGTTCCCTCCTCCGTGTGCCATTAACTGCAATTCTAAATCTGAAGAAATAGGTGCTACCCTGTCATGGTGTTTATTTTTTAATACTTGCTCTGCGGTTATCTACATCAGGACATTTGGTGGCTCTGCAGCATTTATTGAGCACTATATTAAACTGGTATAAACTCAGACAAAATGCCAGGAGAATGATAAACTAGTGACATTTCTGAATTTCTCTGTAGAAAGTGTCTACAAAGGCTGCATTTGGCCGATTGCATTTCAGAAGGCTGATGCTGCACTGCTGATATCACGGTGCACTGTATCAGGGTGTGATTGTTTTATTTGCATTCTTGACTCTAGTAATCCTCAGATTTTACTCAGAAATGGCTGCTATATGTGCACACCAACTTCAGATACTGGAAGCAAGGATGCGTGAGGCTGGCTTTGTCTTGTTTTCAACAACAGAGCTAGATCTAGCCTGGCCTAAGGGCCTTCACCTTCCACTTCCCTTGCACAGGGAGGTCCACACATAGATGGGGACAGAAGTTCTTTTTAGCTGTTTATAGCCATGCTCACTTAACTTACTTCAGTATAGCATTTTGTGGCTTTTAGGATCCAATAAGAAACCTTAGCATGATGCACAGAGTGCTTCATGATTGGACCCCTGCCTAACTTTTTATTTTATTTTCTACTGCTCTACTCTGAAAACATTAGCTCTACTGACTTGCTAGAAGATGCCTGTCTGGGCCGTCCTCTCTCTGACCTGTGGCCTCTTCACTTGCTGCTTATCTTGAAATAGAATGTTCTTCCACCCCTTCTGTCCATTGATCATATTATTGCATATCCCTGAAGATTGAATTCATTTACTCTAAAGGATTCCTGAGCCTTCCTTCTACAGGTTTCTATCTGTAAGTGAAAGGTCATTCCTCCTATGTCTTCAGGTAGCACCTTGAATATGAGCGCTCTTGTCACATGGGGCTGTAGAGCTCCTCCTTAGCTCTAAAGCTCTTAAGGACAGGGAATCCATAGCCTTTATTCTTATCACATATTAGGGGCTTGGAATGTTTTACTGAATAAAAAAGTGATTTTATTTATTCATATAGTTGATCTCTGGGCTGTTGATTCTTATTTTTATCTTATGAGTTATGATGATAAATCATGTTGATAAGTCATTTTGGCTATGGGGTATCCATGAAATCTCAAGAAGCTTTGATTACCAACATTAGCTTTAATTTTCAGATAGGTATTTACATTCTCCACCTATCTCCTAAAATAAGAAAGGGGGAAAAAAGGAGAAGAAAGAAATCAGCTGCATTTCTGAACCCTTGAATGTACAAGGAATCTGCTAAGTGCTTTAAGATATATATTCTAGGAAAATTTATTTTGGCCCCATTTTATCAATTAAAACAATAACAATAATAAAAGCACAGAGATGTTAAGTAACTCACCAGATTTCATGTATACAAATACATCGATAAATGTTTGCCAGTTGGTTGTATACTTCTCCTTTTTCCAAAAGCATTCAGTAAACATTTATTGAATAGCTGTACTTGGCATGCATGGTGCTTCATATGAAGTTGAAAATAGACTTCCCAGTGAAGATGCCACTTAGACTAAGTTGGTTACTTCTTCTGAGAATTACTTGTGCATAGCATAAATTAGGCCATGTTTCAGTTGGTGACTCATCTGTCCACCCCTCTTATTTACCAATAAGCTCAAACCCTTCTGTATTTCCATGTCAAGCACCATGCATGCCAAGCCTATAAGAGTGCATGAACTATAAGAGTTAAGAAGGCTTGGGAGATATATATATACCTTTTAGAATTACTGTTTTCTTTTTCTTGGGGTAAATACCCATCAGTGGAATACTGGATCATATGGTGACTCTGTGTTTTAATTTTTGAGGAAACTTCATTCTGTTTTCCACAGTGCCTGTACCAGTCTGCCTTCCCACAAACAGTGCACAGGTTTCCTTTTTCTCCACATCCTTGCCAACACTCAGTATTGCTTGTGTTGTTTTTATTTTTTTTTATTTTAGCCATTCTATAGTTGTGAAATTTATTGCAGCATTATTTATAATAGCTAAGATATGGAAGCAACCCAAGCGACCATTGGTAGATGAATGGATAAATAGTGGTACATGTATACTATGGAATTTTACTCGGCCATAAAAAAAAAGAAAAGAAATCTTGCCATTTGCAACAGCGTGGGTGGATCTAGAGTGCATAATACTAATGAAATAGGTCAGTCAAAGAAAGGCAAATACCATATGATTTCACTCATATATAGAATTTAAAAACCAAACAACTCAACAAAGAAAACAAGAGACAAAAAAAAAAAAAAAACACTCTTAAATGCAGAGAACAAACTGGTGTTTGCTAGAGGGGAGGTAGGAGGTAGGATGGGTGAAACAGATAAAGAGAATGAAGAGTACACTTATTCTGATGAGCGCTGAGAAGTGTATAGGATTGTTGAATTATTGTGCACATGAAATGGAAATAAAATATTAAATATTAAGAAGGTAGAATAAAGGTAAGAGGGAATTCCAGACACAGACCCCAGTACATGCTAAGGCATAAAGTCTTTCCTGTCCTTTAGTGAAATTTAGTTCAAGAAGGGAATTCATTTTCTCAAATAGACACACTGGCAATATAAAGATATATAAGATACCACCACCTATTGCCTCTCTATATAATTAAAGGATCCTGGATCAAAATTTTTCATCTCATAATACAGAGAGGTTCCTTTTGAGTCCCAGAATTGAACAACCCCAATATATCAGATGTTATAGTAGATATTGACCAGTGTAAAAATGTGTCTATATGTTTACCGAGGAAGCATTCTTCTCTGTGCTCTGGTAAGCACAGGGAATTCAGTGATAAAAAACAGAACACCTGCCTTGTGGGAGCTCAATGAAGTAAAAGAGGCATTTATGCAGAGAGATCGAGCAAACCATTAGTATGAACTGTGACAGGGATACATACATAGGGGGCAATCTAGAAACATAAAGCAAGGATGTCCAACACTTCATGTTAAATACCAGAAGTCAGACTTACTATCGTGATGGATAGAGATACTTGAAGCCATTCTTGAGATCTCACTCTGAAAAGAAGATCATCAAGGGAACATTTTGGATTGAATTTTATGTTTATGCTATTTATATTTGTTAATATTTTTTAACCTTATTGAGGTATAATTGACAAAATTATAATATATTTAAAATATACAATGTTATGATTTCAGGAACATATACAGTGTGAAAGGATTTCCACAACCAAGTTAGAAGATCCATCATCTCACATATTTACCTTTATCTTCTTTCTTTTTCTTTTTTTGAGAATGCTTAGGTTCTATTCTCTTAACAAATTTCAGTTTGCAATGCAGTATTATCAACTATACTCATCACCTTGTACATTGCATCCTCAGACCTTATTCGTCTTATAACTGAAAGTTTTTATCCTTTTACCATCCTGTCCCTGTTTTCTCCTCCCTCCAAGCCCTGGCAGCCACCTGTTATTATTGTCATCATTAGTAAGCAGAGCACAATAATTGGTCTTAATATACACAGTTAACCACCCAGCTCCATGGTTACAGGTAAAATGTATAAATGGGCTGGAGAATGATACTTTGTGGTCACCTGCAGTGTTGTGCTTCTGCAAGGTGTCTGGTCAATGACAGGACCATTAAAACCAGCATCTTTGCAGACACTTAGCATTATTTGGCTTCAGCTTTTGAGAATTCACCAGTGCCACAAAATAAAAGCAGCAATAATTCTTTATGATCTGTGACTGCAGAGAGGTACTCCCAGACTACTAGTAAAAAGGGGTGAGCCAAACGGCAAAGAAAAGCTGTTGGAAACATTGTAGTTTGACTTTAAAGTTTTATTTTGTTGTTGCAGTTGTTTTACTCCAGATGGGGAGAAAAAAATTAGGCAGTGTAAGGGGAGTTGGTTAGCCACCGTAGACGCTAGAGAAGCAAGGGACTCTGTTTTGTCCCCTGTGTCTTTTTGTGAATTAATAAGAGTGGAAACATCAATTGAAACATCAGCTCCTGACTTTAGAAATAACAAAAGATCTTAAGAGACAACTGCTATTATTGATCTGGGTCCATGAGCACAGGGGAAGATGTGATGCAGGGTAATTATTTTGTCTCCCATTGACACTCGCCATTAGCCAAGCACATAGGTCTGCGTGCTAGTTTTGACCACTGTGTTTCTGGGAGGCCAGCCTTGTGGGAATCAGGGGTGCTAGTCATTTCAAGGAAGAAATTCAGAGCAGCACGCACCGTGGGAGGTGAACAATATGTAACTACCCACTAATAATTTACAAAAACCAGTTAGCTGCTGAGATTTCTAGCTTGAGGGTTTTTAGGATCGTGTTTCCTTTCTTAATCTCCTGACTGTGGCCTTGTCAGAAGAGGTCGCCTGTGGATCCAGTTGGGCTTCGGTGTGTGCAACGGAGAGCCACCCCCCACCCGGACCAGCACTTGTGCGCTGCTTAACTGCGGTGATGGTCAGAATGTCGGTGACTGCAGCATTCAGATTCCAAGGATGTGCGGTGTCTGCGTGCATGTCCCCTGTCTCTTTGGGGAAAATGATCAGACCCTGATTAGGACACTTCTGCTGCCTGAGAGAAGAAAGCAGGGTTTAGTGCTTTGAGGACAGACTCTGAATTTCAGGCCTTGTATCCATCAGAGAAAAGTTACTGACAGTGATAATAGGGCCTTTAGGAGACTTCTTAAGATGAAGAGAGACGAAGCTAGCTATGCTTCAGACTCTTTGAGCTGAGAAAATGAGTTCAAATAAGAAGAGTTCTGGGAATGCCCTTAGGACAATGATTAATTTACTTATTTCAAAGAGCCCACAGACGGTTATATACTCCCTCTCTCCGTTCATTTCCTTCCTTCTTTCACTCAACATTTGACTATCTATTACAGCTCAGGTAACAGAATAATTATTTTCTACTTAATAAGGCTCACTGCAAGATTACACTAAATAATAGGCACCTCCGAGGCATTTTAAACAGACTTTTATTTTGCTTTTTATTTTATTTTACTTACACATATGGTTTCAAGCACATACCGTGAAGTGCGGCACATCTGCATTTTCCTCTCACGCTGGTTCGACGATACAGAGAATGGTCCCGCTGTGCCACACTGGCCCCTGCATCGGTGGGGTCACATGGTTTGTTCATAGTTCATAGAATAGTGGGACATAGTTCTGCTAATTTCAAATGAAAAGATTAATTAGATCAGTTTGCTATGGAAATCACTGTCCAAGTCACCCAGCTAAAACAGCCTGCCTGGAATTTGCCTGATAAGTCTTGAAAGTCTATTATACTGTCAGGGAGATTGTCACAGGAGGACACGCATGCCATGTGTGGGACTTATTTGCAGGTCGGAGCTAATAACACGCAATATCCTTGTCAGAGTTAAGCCTGGCCTTCATCAAATAAAGGTTTCATTATAGCTTTTATTTGAAGTGGAAATTTACTATCAGGCTATATAAATAAATACCGTAGATGTATTCCAAGGATTGTGGTGTGTAAATCCTGTGAACATTAGTAGTCCCTGGGCTCCGCTGAGTTTCTCTGAGGCACACGTGAAGTCATTAATGTTGGTCTTCCTTTTCCTGTTTCTCCATTTTTTAGGTCTGTGATGGGGTCAAATAAGGAGCCAGATCTTGTGCATCTCGAGGCCAGAACTGTAGATGGTCGTAAGTAATTCATTTTCTCCTTGATGTTCATAGTAATATGAATTTTACCAATTTGCCATGAGCCGAGTCTGTGCCTAAGGAAAACACAGAAGCAATAATCCAAGACCTTAGTAATCCAGAATTGTCTTAACAGTTTCCAACATCTCTCATAGAGCCAAGGTGTTTTCCTTTCCAGTTAGTAGGGAAATGCCCAATTTCTTATGTCTGAAGTGTTTTTGTAGTTATTGTTATTATTATGCTATTGCTGCTGTTCCGTTTTGATTTGTTTTTCCAGTTTCCTTATTTTATCAGATATGGTCTAGGCAATGTCTCAGTGTTTTTTTCTGGAAAGTCACAAAGCACTTGGAAATGACGGGGACAAGAGAACCGTTCCATGTGTCCTTCGTCATAAACAGGTGGAGGGAAACGTCGGTTGAGTCGGTTTGCTGGCGCGTCAGCAGTTCTTAGCCACCCAGTTAGGCCGGCTGCCCGGAGCGACTGCACTTTGTGTGGACACTGCAGCTTCGGGTTCATGATGCTGAAAAAATTGCAGTCCGGGATCCAACCCCATGTCCGAAGGACTGAAAAGTTCACTCACTAGTCGTGAAAAATGAGTAACTTGAAAAAGCTACTTAAACTTTTTATGCCTCTGCTTCTTCGTCTGTAAATGAAATAAGTTAATCGTGGTGATTCCTACACAAGCCAACGTTTGCTGAGCACTTACCCTGTACCAGGAGTGACGCTAATCGCTTTCCATATTTTGTCACAATTAATTCCCACAACAACTTGTAGGTTGTTTTTCAGATTTTACAGAAGAGGAAACCAAGGCATAGAAAGCTTAAGTAATATATTTAAACAGCCACCACATAAGTTTCCTTCTCCTTCTTTGATCCAGAGGATCTCTAGAAGGGTTAAAGAGTGGAGGCGTACTGCCAGGCCTAAGATGGGGCACTACAGGTGAAAGGGTTCAAAGAAAGAGAAAGGGAGAAATGTGTAGAAGAAAAAGAGGAGGCAATGAGGAAAGACAGGGGGCAGGGGGAGGAGGAGGAGGTCTCAAGTGTAGAAGAGAGAAGAGAACTAGCCACAGGTACCCCAGAGCAAGGAGCTTGCCCAGCACTGAGCCAGAGGGTGATAATATAATTTTGGGGACATTCCCTGTTTCACAAATATCCCTCACAGTTCAAAAACTTCATCATCACTCTCCCTTGTACCTACCCACTTTCCCTCAGCCCATCTTGAATGCAAAAGCAGAAGGACCTGTATCTTATGTTCAGATACGGCAAGAAGAATCAGGTCATCTCCAGGGGCTTTGCTTCCCCCTTGGGGGNCTACCCACTTTCCCTCAGCCCATCTTGAATGCAAAAGCAGAAGGAAGAACCTGTATCTTATGTTCAGATACGGCAAGAAGAATCAGGTCATCTCCAGGGGCTTTGCTTCCCCCTTGGGGGATGAATATATTCTTGGGCAGAATCAGTGGAGGGACAGATCACGGTCCAAGCGGACCATCCCCTTCCTCTGTTCTAAAGCCAGGCAGGACTGCTGTATGTAATATGCCCAGCACTGTGCCCGACACAGAATGAACTCAGAGCTTTTCTCCCACCCCTTCAGTGCACTCTCTCTGGTGGCCACCCCTCCAGCCCTAGAGCTGATTATGTGATCTTGGATTCCAAGGTCTAGTTTTTACTACACAAGAGCCTGAACCCTCTTTCCCACAGGTAGAATGATTGATTCATGATGTCTGGTCATAGTTCTTAGTTTGACCTATCGCTCCGGCATGATCTGGTGCCTGCCCAGCTCCTTTGCTTGCCTCACTCTGTCTCCTCCTCACTCCTTGTCTGCAGTCCTGTGGGCTTGCTTTCAGTTCTTGGAACGTGCAGGGTCCTATGATACCTGCCGGTTCTTCCACAGGGAATAGCCCCTTCTCTGCCTTCTCTGACCCGTTCATTGTCATTAACCACTATGGATGGTTCAGATGTAAACATCCATTTCTATTTTTTTTTTAGCTTTTTATTTTGAAATAATTTCAGCCTTACATAAAAGTTTCAAAAAACCATAGACTACTATCAGAACCAGAGAAGGCATCCATTTCTTAGAGTCTTTCTTGAACTACCAGTCTAAACCAATTTCATATTTTGTTTGCTTTCATGCTGTGATTATACTGGATGTTATCTTTGGAGGAAGCCAAGAGAAGGGTAAGGGCAACTCTCTGTACTGGTTTTTGCAACTTTTATGTGTTACTTCAAAATAAAAAGTTAAAAAAAATAGATATGGATATTTATGTCTGAACCATCCATAGTGATTAATTACAATGAACTGGCCTCTAGGTTCTAGGAGAGGAAGGCTGTATCTTTGGTCAATATCACGTTTCCAGCACATGCCACAGTGTCAACATGTAGATGGAACTTAGTAAATATTTGTTGAGTGAGTGAATACATAGTTGGCCAATTGTCAGGGTGACCAAGTCACTTACTAAGTTGTCGGAAAATTTTAGGTCATTGCATCTCAAATCTGAGCATAATATGGCCCAGTGAAGGATCTTGTTAAAATGTGGATTCTGATTCAATAGGGGCCCAAGAATCTGCATTCCTAATAAGTTCCCAGGCACAGCCCGTGCTGCTGGTCAGCGGAACATGTTTAGAGTAACAAAGTCCCATAACAAAAAACTAATGAAAGAGCTTTAGGGTCTGTCTCCCATGACTGCACCTCTTGTTTAGGAAGCTCCGGATGGAAACGGTAACATCCCAGATTGCTTTCATTTTCAAGCTTTTGGGGATAATACCGCTTCTGGCTTGTGAAATCTAATGCACCTAACCCCACATCCTGAGAACAATAAGGCCTTCGCTTTCCCTGATGCGCTCGTCGTCTTTCACCCAACATTATCCCTACGCTCCCTGCAGCCATGAAGGTTGATAATGCCAAACTGTCATCTCGGGCTCAGCTTTCACATGGCATGAAATAGATCAGTTCTAATTTTATTTGTTTTATTTTACTTTTTTGCAAAGGCAGAATCTTCAGAAACTACCCAGGAGTGAAAATTCAATAAAGGGATTTAATTTGAAAAGTTATCCCTGTCAAAACAAAACAGAAAAAAAAAATTACCTACAATTGAAATAAAGGATCTAGGCATAATGCCTGACCTGACTGGGTATAAAAAAAAGAGATTTTTTTCAGTATCATATCCAGTCCCTCTCTTTCTCTCTCTCTCTCTCTCTTCCTTCCTCTTCCTCTTCCTCAAGGTACTTGGACTGCAGGTCAGAGAAACAGAGAGAAAGAGGAGAGAAGGAAAGAGCACAGGGAGATCAGAGTAGTAAAGTATTAGCGTATGTAGTGGAGACTGTATTTATTAAACCCAGGTTCCAGGCTGATCAGTTGCTCCAGGAATTCTAACGTCTGTATGTTACTTCCCTCGCTATTTTCTGATTGAGATCCTTCTTGTATTTCTATCCCTTCAGTACTATGTAGGACAAAATTTAAGTCTGTGGAACCCATTGTGTATATTCTAGGTCATACATTTTGTACGGTATATGCCAAAATAATATAATATTTTGACTTTCAATAAGTAATTGCTTTCTGATTTTAATGGAGTCGGGAATTCTGTTATTTTGATACAGGAAAAATTCCTCACTAGCTTATTTGGCTCATCCCTGTAGAGTGGCTTACAAATGCTTATCTGGGCTTGTTATTCCAAGTTCAGTTTTAGTCTCTTTTCACATTTCCCTAGATTACATTTTATAATTGATTACTGTTTCACCTGAAGTCTCTATAGCTGAGGGCAGGTAAGCTCTGGAAAGAGCTTTCTGTTTTGCTCTGTGACAGTCCATGACTGCCATAGACGTTTCTGCCACTGTGCTCTGGAATCTGGATGTTCTGTAGTTTACGTTGTGACAAGGATGTTATTCTTCCTTGCATTACCTCTCTGCCTTGGGAGGCAGGCTGGGGAGAGCAACCTCAATTACAATCAATCACAGGAATTATTATTGGAAAATTTTGAACATGTTTATTGGATGTGGCATTTGTTATTGGCCCCTGCATTTAACTGAGGACAAATTGACAGGTCCTCCTCCCAGAGACAAAGATTTTGCTGCTTGACTATCACGTGTGTGTGTAAATGTGCATGTACTCAGGTGTCCTGTGCACCCAGTACATTAAAATTGCTACCCAGTGCATTAAAACCATAAAAAGGAAACCTATATTCTATTGATTTGCCTAATATAGGTGCATGTATATGTATGTAATGTATGTAGTTAGAAAATGTTGACCACACCACTGGATTGAAAGCTTTGTGAAAAGCCATATCTCATTTTATTTTGGTTCTTTGTACGAATCTCAAGAGACTGACCCATTTGTTGACTTAAGAAATAACATATCTGTATAAGCATGTCTTCTTAAAGAAGGGCTTTAACCATAGGGTCTACAGAGTCCTGAAGGGTTAATGGATAAGTTTAAGAACCTCACTAAATCCCTGAAATTGTGTGCTGCGTGTTACGTATATGTGATTTTGGAGGAAAAGAGTGTAACTGTGATCGGAATTCCTCACATGGCAATTACACAGGGATGCAGAGTTCTCTATTTATGAACATCTGTAAATATCATCTTGCAAGTAAACCTGCAGCATCAAGTTTGACCTTTATTGCTCCTCCCTTTCACTTCTGCAATGAAAGGCCTAGTCAGTGACAAGACTATTTCCGTACTGGTGGTGATCCGTGCTAGCATGGACAGGGGACAATTACTGGACTCATTGTCTATTTGCATGAGTAAGTAACCTTGTAACAACTTGAGCAAGGACTAATCTCTTTCACTGGGGAGAAACAACCTTGGCCCTTTAACCAACTGTGAAAATGACTGTCCAAAAACTCTTGCTGAAATGAACCACAGACTAGCATTTTACAAGCTGAAATAAAAATCAAAGGAGACTCACAACTTTATATAACCACCATCCCACAAATTCTTGTCTTGGGTGAGAACTGGACATCCCATTCTACTTCCCATTTTCCAGTGCTCCAATTGACTTCCATATTGAGCGGCTTGCCTAGCAGCGTCTGGATAGGGGGAGCGTGGCTGCAATGCTGAGGGGCTGTGATGGAGACTTCAGGTCTCATCAGGCCTCAGTGTGTGACCTGTGGGGTGCTTTCAGTTCTCCCTGTAGAAATAGATTACTTTTATAACAACGAGAGTAGCAGTGATGACAATAAAAAGGATAAGCCATATTCAAGTACATCAAGTGAAAAGTAAAATCCACTTCCTGATCTTCATTCCCATTCCCCAGAGGTAGTATGTTTTTTTAATATTTCTTCTGCATTTTTTCAGAAACTGAGCTTACATAGGTGAATATGTATGTGAGTACACATACATACACATTCACAAATGTTCATGCTAAAGTCACTGCTGGGGAACACAATAACACGTTCACATTTTTCCGTATCAGCACATGGAAATGTGGCCACTTCATGACCGATGACTACAAAAAAAAAAACGACTTTGTGCAGGACCATGCTCTCGTTAGCCCTTCTTTCATTAATAGACCTGTAGAGGCTTGGCCCTTTCACGCAGCGCTAATACATCCATACACATATACACATATTACTTGTTTGGTTAGTAAGGATTCAGACTTGTGCAAGCAGCAAGCACTGCTGGAAAGAGAAACTATTGAAGGTAAGTTCCAGGTCTGAGAGTGTATACATTGAAAATTTTAGTAGATATTGTTAGTTATTGTCCTCTGACATGGTTGTATCATTGCGCTTTGTCAGTGTGAGTATTCTAGGATGCTTGGGTTCGTAAGCCCCCAATAGCCCAAGACATTATCAAAGATTTTTTAAACATAACTCATCTGATGAGCAAAGAGCTATATCCTTATTGTTTTCATTTGCATTTATTTAATCGTGAATGAGGTTAAGAATTTTTATTTTTCTTGGCTATTTTTATTCCCTGGTCAGTGCACTGTTAAAACATATAAAATCTCTTAAATGTTCCGGAGAAGATGAACACTTTGGCATTTCTATACAAATATAAAAAAAAAAATGTCAAACTGGCCACTCCCACTCCAGCAAAGGTCCCAACACTGGCCCACCAACTGGCATTATTCGACCCCATCTTTCGTAACCTTCATTTACCTTCTTTTCAGTCAGTTTATTTAGGAACAGTTTCTGAGGGGGGACCTGGGAAGAGGCTAGAAGTTTCCAGTTCGGGGCAGGTGCAGATTTTGATCACTCCCTAGTAGTCCCCCACATGCTGAACAAGCACCTTTCCCCTCTCGCCTGTCCCCACAGCAGGCATCCAGGAAGAGGCAGCGCAGCGGCACCTCGCACTGGCCTTTTCTCCTGGCTGCCTCCTTCCGACCCCATTGTTCATAGTGCAAAAGCTTCTTGATTTCGACTCTGAGTGATTTCAGCTTGGCCTCTCTGATTTAGTAGCCTTAAAGATAGCCCTGAAAACCAATCAGAAAAGCATGAAACACGGTAACACAGGCCTCTCCACGCAGCAGTGAAAACCTGACGGGAACATGCAGTAATGGGCCCCGCTGGGCAGCTTTCAGAGTGGGCTCTTTGTAGGCTTCTGTGCTACTTTCCCTGCATGCTGTGTGCCCAGCTAGCTGTGAGAAGGCCTGTGCCCTTACTTCTCATGCTCAGGAAGAGAGGACAGAGTGCGCAAGAGAAGTCTGTTCTCCCCCGGCCCTCACTCAACCACAGAGGTCTGCGTTTCTGTTGGGTTTTCAGGATCCCCCAGGACACAGCAGCACTAGTCCTTATAACACATATGGCAATTGCCAAGTGTCTGGAAAATTCCTATTGCTTCTCACTCCTGCTTTAAAAAAATAAGTAAATAAATAAAGTGCCGTAAAGATCTCATCACTTACTCCTACACTTCCTTCCTTGGTCCTGTATGTTCTCAAGCAACGATGATACTAATACCATGCCTTGTATTCCTATCGTTTGCCTAGTGGTACTCACTGCACTAAGTACTTTTCAGCTGCATTACTTATACTGATTCTTGTAAGTAGGCTCTATTGTTATTTTTCTCAGTTTAACTTTGAGGAAAACAAGGCTTTTAGTAACTAAATGTGTTTGCCATTTGCCTCAGGGCTAGAATTTGAAGCCAGGTCTAGTTCACCCCAAACCTATTATTCATTCATTCAGCAGACACTGCTGGACCGGTATGCTGTGTTACGTGCTGCCGTAGACACGAATGAGAGATAGGAGGGAACGTTGCAAAGGCCCTGCTCTCCTAGAGTTTCCCTTGTAGTAAGGGGAGACATCATAAATACATGTATAATGCCAAGTGGTGATAAGTTCCAGGAAGTAAAACAAAGCAGAGCAAGGAGAGTACTGATTGAGGGGGAGGGGAGGTCAAGGAAGGAATCTCTGATAAGGTGGCATTTGATGTTTGAGCCACGTCCTTATGGAAGTAAGGGAGATAGCCTTGAGGACTAGCATTCCAGACAGATGGAACAGCACATGATATGGAGTGTGGCCATGCTTGGCAGGGGTCAGGGGTAGCAGGAAGGCCAGGAATATAGACAGGACAGGCCAGTGGGTCATCTTTGTTTATTCCACCATGAAAGGCAGAAATTGTACGTTATTGGTCTTGGTTGAACATCGACCATGTTCCATGTATGATATTTGGTATTGAAGGTGATAAAAATAGAAAGTTATTGAGTGAAGAAATAGTGGATTGAACATACCCACGTGCGTCAGAGGCAATCCCCTGAACTGACTCTTTGTTCCGAAATTAATCACATAATGTGTGAACACATCTGAATCAATATTGTATACCTCTTCCACAAAATACCCCTGGAAAAAATTCTGTGTATTTTCTCCCCCACCCACCAAACTGCTTTCATTTCTCCCTTTCCTCTCTCTCTCCTTCCCACTTTTATTCCTGCTTTCCTTCCTTCTGGCTTTCCTACCTTTTGCTCCCCACCCCGCACTTATGCCTCCCTCCTGCACCCTCCCCATCCCCTGTCTTTGTTAACTCACTTTGGAAAGTTGTTCGAACAAATATGCTTCTCAGTTTTTCATGGCTTGGTGTGACCTTCTAGATCACTTTGTGTCTTTTTTTCAGTTTAAACTGGATTTACAGTGTGGCTTTCTCACAGAAAAGACAGGCAGCATTCCTCAAACATATGTCCCACCCTCCCCCTCATGCCTCTGTGTTCTCACTAGTGTTCCTCCTTTCTGGCTCATCCTTATCACTCACCCTATCGCTGTTCGAAGCAGCCTTCCAGACTTTTCCCAGGTCCTCCATGAAACCTTCCACGGGTTTCCCTGCCCTCACACCACAGAGGTCATTGTTCCCTCTATGCATTAGAGTGAGTAGTGAAGTGGCCTCTATCCCCCAAAGTACTGTAGGCCAGGGGGGCATAACAGGTCTACAGTTCTGTGTGGTGCAAAGTAAAATAAATGAAGTCACAGGAGAAGTCCTGGCACAAGGTGTCCCTCACCTGTGGGCTACAGCACCTGCTCCTTCCTGAGATACACTCACCACAGTGCACTGTAGTTGACATGTGATGTTTCTGTATTTGTATTAAATTATTATGTCTTTATGGCCTCTTTCATGTCCCTAATTCCTATTCCTGTGTGTGACAAAATTATGATCTCAGAACTTTTCCTGTAGTAATCATGGCCTCCTAAATGTCAGAAGGCTAAACATAAAAGACAACATTTAGAAAGTCATATTGGATCAAAAGCAAGAGATTTCATAGAAAGCAGTGCCACATTCTCATTATGTCAAGGGAGAACATTTGACCTAAGTCTATAATTTTCCACAGAAAATTATTGAACTTAGTCTTTTCAGGGGCCACGGCTGGAGTCACAGCTTTGCAGATAGATGTCAGTTTCTAACTGGCACATGCCACAGGGGTCTCCAGAACCCTCATGGCATTCAAGTGTGCATGAGCACCACCATGGCGACACATGTGCGTGCGTGCTTGTGTGTGTTGGAAGCATCTAATCTGAGAGTTCTAAAATAATAGAACAGCATAAAGAACGGAAGGAAGATATATAGGCAGATACACGAGCTTTAAAAATGGCCCTGTTTTAAAGTTGAAAATTAGTGGCAAATGGGGAGAGTTTCAAAGTGCTTGTGACTGGCTACGGAGTTTATGGTTTCGCTTAAAATGGGACTTTTATAATATTAAGGTATATGAAAGATTTGATGCTAAATAAATATTTGCTGAATGATAGAATCAGTAGTAGAGTCCTAGAGATCTGTAATGTATTTCATTTACTAGCATTTGAGCTTATACAGATCTCATCTCTAAGTCTGGAATTCTTCATCTGTAAAAAATACCACTTTCTGGAATTTTTTTTAAAAGATTTTTATTTGTTTATTCGACAGAGATAGAGACAGCCAGCGAGAGAGGGAACACAAGCAGGGGGAGTGGGAGAGGAAGAAGCAGGCTCATAGCAGAGGAGCCTGATGTGGGGCTCGATCCCATAACGCTGGGATCATGCCCTGAGCCGAAGGCAGACGCTTAACCGCTGTGCCACCCAGGCGCCCCAATGGAATTTTTAAAATAAAGTTTCAAAGAGAAAAAGCATGCGATCCATTTAGCATAGTTCCTAGCTCAGAGGACAGGGCCGCTCTGGTTATTCTGGAGGTTAATGCTGCTGCTGCTCTCATCAGAGAGATTCTGGGAGGGGAGAGGGCAGCCTGAGCCTCGGGAAAAACTCCATCGAAGAAAGCCCAGGAAGTATTTGGACAGGGCGGCAGGCAAGGAAAGGGCTGTTCAAACCAGAGTAACCATCTGAATGAACACAGGGTGTCAGCCAGGAATGAATGTGCTGTTTAGAAATAGCAGAAGCTCTGAAGATACAGACTTACCAACGTCACAGAGGTTGGTTTGTTGGTGCAGGGGTGGGAAGGAGACAGGTTTCAATGGGTATGGTAAAGACCTGTTGGATGTTAAAGTGATAGTCTGATTTTTAACATCCTTTTTTAATTCTTAAGTCCTAATAACCCTCATTACATAGAGAATAAATCTGAAGCCTAGCTTTGTAAGTGACCTTCTCTGAGTCACACAGCATGGTGGAGATGGACCTAGGACCTAGAACGTCGCCCCCAACAGAAGGGCACACTTGCAAAGCAATATGGTCACAGGCTGGCCGGCCCCCTCTGCTGGGCACCCACGCGCTTCCCATGTCCTCCTCATAGCCCCAGTTATTTTCCAGTTCTGCCCACTGACCACTACCTCACACCATTATCTATTAATTATGCAAGGAGAATATTTTTTGGTGTTTTTAAAAAATTACTTAAAAAAAAGTCTTTAACCCAAACCACACAGTGAACATGAAGGAAGATATTGTATTGGGTAGAAGTGTGTGGAGTACTTTACGGTCGTGTCCCGTGAGACACAGTGGGCAGTACTGGTGATTAAAGAGATGCCATTTCAGTAGCAGCCACAACTCCTGTTACCGGAGCACAGACTTGCCTGGCACTGGACTCATTGCCTTTCCCAACTGAAGTCTTCTCTTGTCACAGCCGCTGGCAAGATACCTCGCACCCGTTCCCATTTTACAGATCAGCGTTTAGAGAGGTGAAGAGACTGCCTAGGTTTACCAAGCTAGCAGGCCTTGAACCTGCGTTTAAAGCCCTGTCCCTCTGCTCAAAGCCTGGCCTTTGAAAGGCAGCCTTTCTCTAGATGACAGATTTTGCAGGGGTGGGAACCGCATTATGCCAGGCAGCAGCTGGCTTGCACACAGTGAGGATGCCTGGGAAGAGCAGCACAGGGCCCTAATTACCTATGGCAAGGAAAACATCTGTGTGGGAAAAGCAATGAAATTAATTCTAAAGTCTAGCAGTTGCATGCATTAATTGACGTTAATTAATGCCAAATTACAAGATACTTCCTATGGAATCGCATCATACACTCAGTAGAATTGAATATGGAAAGAGTTCATCATACTTAATGCTATTACAGCAAGCCCCGAGGGGAATAAGAGTGATTGGTCCCTCATTATGAAGTGCAGCCAATTTCTTTCTGTTTCCATTAGAAGGAGAAAGAGAACAAACCAGGAGCACTTTACCAGGGGCAGGCAGCTCAAAATCGTTCATTTCCCCTTCAGCTTGCAAATTTCACTGTGAGCCATTTTGAGCAAGAATTGGTTTTCAGACCTCTTCCGGGGGCTTTCTTTGTGTCTCCCAGTTGGACCTTCTGTATTTCTTAGCCGCGGACAGGCTCACGGCAGTGTTGCTCGTAATACTCCACCGCAGTATGTGTCATGGCGAGCGGGGGAAGACCGAAAAGCAGAGCAATTAGAGATGATTCTCTAACTCTTGAGAGACTGGTCTCACAAGCCCACTGTGGGCAACACTCCCTCCATGCCCTTGGCTGAGAGATGCTGACCAGGGATTTGCACAGAGTTGTCTCCTCCTCTCACATCACTACTTGTATACTACTGTTGACATCTCCTATATATCTTTTATTCATTTTTCCAGGGCAAACATACATATGTAGATGTCTATATATACAACTTGCACAGAACCTGGCTGATATGCACATATTTTGGTAACCTACTTTTTAAAAACTTTTATTTTAGAATAATTTTAGGTAAACAGAAAAGTTACCAAGACAGTACAGCTTTACATAGCTTCTCCTAACATTAATATCTTGAACGACCAAGGTCTGTTTTCAAAACTAAGAAATTAACATTGATACAATATTATAAATTGGTAACCTGTTTTTATTATATGAAATGTATTAAGCACTTACGTAAATATTCATATGCTCTTTAGAAGTACAGTTTTAATCACAAACTGCATGTTCTGAAGTTTTCAAAAATCGCCCCCCCATTTTTGGCCATCCTTTTCTCTTTTTTAATCATAAACAACACTGATGCATATTGAAGTAGCTAATTCTTTCCATAGATCATTACTTATTTCCTTGGGTAGAATTCTCAGAAGTGAGTGTGAGGTTAAAAGATCTCATTTTCAAGGATCTTGATCCATATTGCCAACTTAACCCACAAAAATATAAATTTACTGGTCTTTGTGTGTTTGTGTGTGTGTGTGTGTGTGTGTATAGGTATATGCATTGACAACACAGCTCAAAGCCAAAATATACTTAACAAAAATTGGCTCCCAGTTGAGACATTTTTCACACAACATAGAGTAGTAGAAATAAAAGCCTTGGAGCCAACCAAGTTAGAACCCATAATGCCATTTCATGATCTTTTTGAGCTACATTCTCTTTATCTAAAAAATCAGTTGATTTATTATACTTTGTAGTACTGTGAAGATTAAATGTATGAAATAAAGGCGAACATGCTTCAGAGTATCTGGTACATAGATGCTCGACAAATGTTAGTTTCTCTGTTCTTTTATTTTCTTCCCAAATCCCTTAGATTCATAATTGCTGAAGAGTTGAGTTATAAATATGGAAAGTGCATCTTTATATTTTCCATCGTGTGTTTGTTCAGGAACCTTTGAAAAGGAGGTTAAAGTCTTGAGAAAGAAACTCTTAGACTCCATTACAAATAAAACAAGTACTGTGTATTTATCAAGAAGTCCTCATGAGGTAGCAGTCCAAGAAATTCTGATTGGAAGTTGTGCTTATAATTTGAAGACCAAGACCTCTTAATCAAGAACCTTTGATTCAGTTTGGTTAATCATTGTTTTTATTCATTATCTCACATAAGAAGCACAGAGAAAGAGCAGCTCTGGGCTCAGTACAATCAGTAACTCAGTGTCATCAGGAAATAGGTCCTTTCCATCTCTTTGCATACTCATTATGTGAGCTTAACTGTAAGACTGGCTCCTCTGTGTAAAAAGGCCAGCGCAGTCCCAAGCATCACATTGGACACAGTGTTCTAGAGAGGCAGAAGAGGGTCTTCGGCTGCAGCTCCTGATCCCTCCCTGAAGCCCCTTAAAAGACCTCCCTCTCTTCTCATTTACTACAACAGGATTTTAATGCCCTTTCCGGAACCAACCAGTGGCAAGGGGAGTAGGAAGACCTTGAATAGGCGTAGACCCAAAAGAATTAATCCTTGCCTATGAGCACTTATCAGTCACACAGGAGGAAGGACAGGCCTACAGATCCAGTACTGGCTTTTCCATTAAAGAGGCTGGGAAGAGTGGGTATTGGCAGGTCACCAACAAAACATAACTGATTGAGAAACATAACTGGAGTACTCAAATTCAGTTTAACTACCCTTTTAAAGGACCTCCTATGTGCCCCCAAACTGATCTTATCACTGTGAAAGGTAGCAAAAGAGAAAATAGGAATATTACCATTATTGATAACAACTGAGATCTGTACACACTTGAGTTTAAAAACATGTAGCATATACATTATTTCAGTTAATTCTTAGAGCCAAACTGCGAGAGAATTGACGTTGGCATCCCAATTTAATGGATGTAGGTGGCAAGACTCAGGAGGATGAAATGATTTTTTTTGAACTATGCAGCTAGCAAGTGACCAAACCAGAACTCAAGCCCAGGTCTCCTAGCTGCCAATGTCCATTGTTTCTGTGACCCCAAGCTACCTTTAGAAAAACAGAACTTAGTTAAAAGCTGTAGAGGGGTCTGGTGAAGTGTGAAATTGTGAGGTAAAGATTTTGTGTGCTATAGTGGTGGGGACGGACTGAGTCCCAGAAATTGTTTTCAAGGAGAAAGATCTTGAGTTATGCCCGAAAATAAAACTATAAGAATGTTTGCAGAAGGAGATAATTAAGGGTGAGTAGTGGCTCTTCTTTAGTTTATCTCTGGAGATGGTTTCACCGGAACTACATGGCTTAGAGTACTTCAAAGCCATCCCATCTCCACAGATGGCAGTGGGATGAAGGAATATTGTAGATAAAGCTCCCCTCCAGTCTCCTAAGAGTTTATCAGCAATTACATCAATCATTGGTCAGATGGAGCAAATGTGCATGCCGCCTCCTAGTGGTCCTCCTTCTAGAATACAGGTTTACCCAAGTTCCTTAAGTAAAGATGATCCTGGAAATTGCCTTAAGAAGTCATTAATGAATCCCTGTACCCAACCCAATACTATTGTGTACCCCCATTTCATGTAAGTCTTCATCTCCTGATTTTTTTAATTCAGAAGACTGGATTTCTGTATATGTCCCTGATGTCCTAAAAGCAAGCTCATCCATTCATTCAGCATCAAAATAAACAAACAAATAAATAAATAAAACTTTATTTTTCATTTAAAATATATATATTTCAATCAATAGGCACATTCCAGTGAGTATTTACTTATTCCCCAGTGTGTGCCTGGAATAGTATTAGAATCTGGGGGTACATTAGTGAACAACCAGAAAAGGCAGTCACTATCTCCAAGGAGATTATATTGTAATGGAGAGGGCCAGAAATAAATAAGGAAGAGGTAATTTTATATTGTGATAAATTCCATGAAGGGAATTAACAAAATGGTGTGTGATCAATAGTAATCATGGAAGACCCTCCGAATTAATAGTGGGCTGAAATCTAGAACCTTCTTCGTGAACAACTTAGAGAGAAACATTTCAGGCAGAGGGAATACAGATGAAAAGTTTCTTAAGTGGTAGAAAGTTTGGCCACATTTCAGAACATAAAGGAGGCCAGATGAGAAGAATCACAGAGAGAAGAAGAGATTAGCATGTGGGGAAATTGGAGTGGTGGGTCCTAGAGGGTTTGAACTTATTTTAAATGCAATGAGGCAAAAGGAGTTTTAAGTAAGGAAGTGACATCTGATTAGTAGACAGGGCAGAATAGTTGTAGACGAAAAACCAAGACAGCCTCCCCGACAGAATGTATTTCCAGCAATAGATTTCAAATCTATATAAGAGTTATTACAACTGATAGGTTTACCATCTGCAGTTGAGTCTCAGGTGGGATTTGTTTACTTATCTGTGAAGTGAGAGCAGAGTTTTGGACTCAGGAATATCCTCTCTATTTTGTTTCACTTCTAATTATTAGTAGAAGAAAAGCCTTTATCTTGATATGGAATCTTCCTGTTGATAACAGTACACTTCTTGCATGAGAAGACTGGTGATGGCGTGTATGTCCGTTTCCCTGCCTGTTGGTCAAAGGTCAAAAGCGTGGAGGAAGAGCCTACAAATGCAAAAAACAAACAAAAAACCCTACAAAATCACGAATATTAATGCCAGTTTTTAAAAATGTTTTCATTTAGGTTTGGGAGGGGAGGATTAATTAATGGGAATTTATATTCCAGGATGACAAGATTTGTTGGAGGCACTGGGGCATGGTGGTGATGGTGTTGCTAGAAAGTGTGTAAAATAATAACAGTACTACTTTTAACAATGATGGGAAGAATAATGCAGTTAAACAATGTGAGGTTTGTTTAAAGAATTGGAGATAGCAAGGGAAATGGAAAATGTCCACTCCAAGTCCAGTATTCTGTATGCATACATCCCCCTACCCATTTTTTTTTTTCAGATTCACAATACTTAACTTGCCGAATGCAGAACTGCACAGAGGCCAACAGAAATAAACCTTTCCCAGGCTACATTGACCCAGACTCTTTGATTGTCCAGGATGATTATGTGTTTGTTCAGGTATGAAAGATCCACTTCTGCTGATTGTCTCAGGCATTTCTCTTTCCTGCTTCTGTCCTAATGCAGCCTCCTTTGCCTGCTTACGCTCCCTTAAGAGTAAAAAAGGAAAGAAAAAAAAATCATTATCTTTTTGACAAAAGGAACATTACCAAGTGTCGAAGCTTCTATGCTAACAGAATATTAATTAGCTCCTTTGGGCAGCCTCTGGAGGACCTTATCAATACGGGGTCCTGGAGGCACCGTGTAGTGTACAAAGGTTGTCTCAGAATGATGCACGCTTCTATTCACCCCCCTCCTCTGCCTTCATGGGACTGAGCGGATGTGTCAGTCTCTTCCTATCAGAATAGTCAGCCAATCAGCCTGTTCCCTGATATTCACCTTAAAAATAGCAAAACGATGGGAACAGGAAGCTGTGGGGTAGCCGGAGGTGGTGGGAGGCAGGGGTGAGGTGGAGAGTAATCAGCCATTATTGTCTTGCTCTGACTGTGATTAGGATAAGAATTAGATGGGATGTACTCAGCCGGGTTTTTCACCCCTGAAGAGAGTGGCAAACCTTTTGAGGTTGAGTGGTTAGAAGAGACAGGGAGCAAGTATGCTTTGCTTCTTTTCAGTATTTAAGGAAAATTCTAGGCTTGTTTAGATAATGCTCCAGTTATTAGTTAAGTTTGGACAGACTTCACTTATTGCTTCCTGTACTAAAAGTGACAAAGGTACAATTGTTAAATAGTCTGTATCTGTGTAGTTTATATGTTTATGTATTAAATAGATATATATATATTTATTTATTTATACACACATACTATATATACATATACACACACAATTTCACTATGATTGAGACATGTTCTAAACACTGTTATATGTATTTGGACAAGAAATCATAATTCAGAATATTCAATCCCATGTTTTGAAGAAGCAAATATTCAAAATGCCCAACATCATCCTATGTACTCTTAAAATGTTTCACAAATGATTACACACACACACACACACACACACACACACACACACATCAGTTTTCCTTAGGGAAATGAGTAACGGGTACTCTGATAACCTCAGCATCAAATTACCACGTGACATTAAAATGGTTACCTGTATTGGTTCTATCTATAATTCATTTCTCTATCACTGTTTCTCCCAGGAACCTTTTCTGTTTTCTAATAATGGTTTGTAATCCACATATATAACTCACAAATGGGAATCAATTCTGCATTTAGAGTATCGTATATTTTCTACTGTGAACATGATCCTATAACCCATCACGAGGACTAAGAGGTGATCTGGCCCCATAATGGTGAAATGATAACTTCTGGTCCCTTTGTTGTGTGTCTGGTGGGCATTCACCCAGAGCATGTGTTGGCACAATCTGAGTATGCACACTCCAGCAGAGATTCCAGCTCTGGATATTTATATGGATTAAGAGCGGCTAAACCAACTCATAGAAACGGAGAGTGGTGGTGATTGCCAAGGATGGGGTTGGGAGGCGGGAAGATGTGAGTCAAAGGATGCAAATTTCCAGCTATTAGATGAATAACTTCTGGGGACCTAATGTATAGCATAGTGACTATAATTAACAACACTGTATTATATACTTGACAGTTGTTAAGACAGTAGATTTTTAAAAATATCACCACACACAAAATATCATAATTGAGGGGATAGAGGTGTTAACTAACCTTACGGTGGTAATCATTTTGCAGTATACACATGCATCAAATCATCACTTACTTCTTAAACTTACATATGTTATATGTGAATAATATGTCAATAAAGCTGGGAAACAAGAGTGGCTACAAAGGAGAGAGGTTGGCAGCGGAGCCCTTGACATTGCACAGAGTAGTGTTCATGCTGAGGTGGAGACGGCACCCCTTCTCACCGTACCTAGCACCCACGGGGCTCATTGGGCTGTATGTGCTGGACAGACTTAGAAGTGTTAGCTCACAGTTTTCTTCGGGAAGATAGAGATCTGTAGTGATTTTGGACCCTGATCCTGGCTGGCTTTCCGGCTAATGTGTCAGAAGCCCTGCTGTATCTGAGACACACTCAGAGTCATCAACGTGACAGCATCAAAGGGAATTCAGTGCTCAGAGGTGACAGGCTCCAGCTCTGGCACTGTTTGACCTGGGCCATTTCCTTCTGGTATGGCATGGGGACCTGTTTGCACGCCCATAGTCTTGGGCTAGACATGTGGGGACTGCTGGTGGATGTGAAGCTAATCTATACTCTGAGGCTTATATCATTAGAAAAAAAGAAGAAGAAGAAAAACAAAAGAAAGAAACTGAAAATGTTTCCTGGCTTCTGAGCCACAGTACAAATTAAAGAATTATATTTTCATGCAATGGCTTTAGCCTGGGCCTCAGACCAACTCTCATACACTGTATGAGTTGTTTTTGAATGGAACTCTAGTTCTTTACACTTGTCCACAATAGTCGTTCACACTGTTGGGTTGGCAGCTAGCCCCTGCCATTCGTGGCTGTTTTTCTATGGCCTGTAACTGTTATAATAGCTCCTCTTACTTTTGTGTTTATGATCCAGCTGACATCAGGAGGACGGCCACATTACTACGTGTCCTACCGAAGGAATGCATTTGCCCAAATGAAGCTGCCCAAATATGCTTTGCCCAAGGTATGACCTGAATAGATTTCTTCATTTCAGTATTTTCTCCAATTCCCACATTCTCGCCTCCACCGCTTTCCCAAGGACCCTCATCTTCATTTATCTCTTCTCATCCCCCATGACCTTTTTTCAACTTCTCTCTTTCTCTCTAATTCTTGCTATAGGAGCATCTGAATAGATTGTCAACTGATTTGCTTTTGCTTTTCAGTAATAAAGATTTTCAAGCAGTGTGTATGGGTATTCTAGCAAGACAGAAAATAGGCTTCGGGTACATATTCTATCAGTACAACAGGTGTGACACATTTCTGTCCCCTTTTATTGTTTTAATTATTGAGAGGTGGTGCATCTATATGGCACCCAACCTTTGCATTGTATCTCAATAGAACTTATGAGACTGGTTGTCTTTAGAGTTCTGAGGCACAGCTAATTTTTTGGACTTCCCCAAAGACGTACTCCTTTGAAAATAATGACAGACAAAAGTTAAAGACCCTCTCAACTGCTGACATCCCTGGACTATCTTTCCAGCAGCACTGAAGAACTGCGTTAATATGGAGCACCACCTAGTGGAGAACAAGCTGACTTGGGAGCTCAAAGCTGTGGATTTGTGGTCTGAAATAGTTAATGTATTGTGCCTTGATCTTAGAGCAAGGGAGGTATGTATGGCTGTAGGAGGGGGACACTATAGGTTTAAATGTGGTTGTAGCTCATCTTTGAAACCTTTGGGCTGGACAAAGGACAAGGGAACTTTTTTTGAGTGTTCGTGACTCCTTATCTTGGTGTTTTTATCCTTGACTCTGTAGTACGCTGTCCTGGATGGACACCAGCCAGCTGCCAGGAAATCATGTGATAGATATAGCACAAGGACATCACAGGTCTCCTCTTCCAGGAGAGCCAATGGTAGCCAGTTCCTCTGGCCTCTCCAGGCAGAATTCTCTTTCTTGGCCATCACTCTGCCCCTAAGCCTAGCAGTAGTAAGGTGAGCTGAGACATCGGCCCGTTCCAGATAATAGCACACATTAAATTTCACCGTTAATTCCAAAAAATGATATCCATGTTAGTAGTTATTATTTCCAGCTGGTAAGAGATTAATGACAGTGGTAGTTGCCCAGAACTGTATGTCTGTGACTGTATGCATTTAAACACTCCCTGCTCTTGATTCAGCTTAAAGTATTTACCAAAAAGACAAGCACTTACACCTTTGGAGTTGTGCCTTAGATGAGAATTGGGTAAAGTCCATACATAAAGTTAAATCTGGGTGTTGTTAAAATTACCCTGGATAATCTTTTAGGAAGATCCATGAGGGATATGATCATGCCTCCTCAGTAAGTCCAACAGAGCCATTTTAGGGTTTTTTTCCCCCTTAAGTGCTGAAATAAATTGCTATTTCTTTGATCAGCAAATGCAATAGTTTGGCTTGCAAGATTTACACCTTTAAAAATAAGAAAGTCAATGCAGGGAGACACTCTCGCTCAAGAGGCATGTGGGAATTGAGACCAAATCAGGAAGCTGCAGATGTGAGTCACTCCTCTAGTGTTCTCTCCTGGGAACATGCTCTTTGTGTGGGATAAATCCCAGCCAGACCAAATGCTGTTTGCAGCCGAAGTGAGGCTGGCGCTCAAGTCTCTGAGCTCCCAAACTGACATTCTTCATATTATACTTTTCTTCTCTTGAAATAAATTAATAACTTACTATTATAAGATAGCAGATCCCCCACAAATTTTGATATACTGGAGGACCATCAAAAGTAAAAGTCCTGTGGACCTAAGGTGCCCCAGCAATGGTCGTTGAAAACCACAGAACCATCTTTGGATCTATTGGTGGAGTGTTAGGAAGCACATACTTTGCGTTGCTTGTTCATAGCCGTCACACAGACCACTTTTGACACTTGCCCCCAGTGACACCCAGCCAGTCTGGAAGGAAAA
Organism: Ailuropoda melanoleuca; assembly: GCF_002007445.2. Taxonomy (NCBI): domain Eukaryota; kingdom Metazoa; phylum Chordata; class Mammalia; order Carnivora; family Ursidae; genus Ailuropoda; species Ailuropoda melanoleuca. The sequence continues at coordinate 107,353,753 of NC_048223.1, read as the reverse complement.
GTTATACTTTGAACCTGAATCAGCTGTGTGTCCCCTCCCTTTGCTATCCCAGAGGAGCATCCTCCATTACTAGCCTTATCCGAAGTGTGAGGGTAGAACGTGATGATTAATTTCTCTTATCCCTGGAAAAATAGGAGCCAGCACTGCAAATGAATGTATTATGTGGTCCAAGCAGGTGTTTATTATTTAAGGCAATGAGACGCCTCATTACAATCCCATTACACCTTCAAAGAATAGCCCCAGCTTGGGTGGAGTGATGTGCCAGAAAGGCGCCTGTATTTCATGGCCTTCTATCAAAGCCAGGGCTGCCTTGGTTGGAAACGAACAAAGCTACATGCCCACCAAAGGAAACGAGACAAACCAGCACTTTCATGTTCAAATTTTCTGTAATCACCCATTGCCATTGTATCAGCTCTTGAAAGACCATGGTTACCCTGAGCTGTGTTAAAAATAATAATAATAATAATAATATAATGGTAATACTGACCGGAGAGGGGAATGGGGAGACTTTAACGCTGCTGCTGCTATTAAAAGCACGAGGCCCCCCCAGACTGGGAGACATGGTGACGGTTTCCTTCCCTTAACTTACTTGGAGCTCATTCTGAGCTACTCAAGGGAGATGAATGAGGCAATACATATGAAAGTGCTTTGAGCATTTTGGAGGACAGATACTCTATAAAAGCAAGGTAATATTATTATCAGTATGGATCTAGTTGTCTGTGTGGTGGGAGATTGATGGGAATGGGGGCGTGGGTGGTGCAGAGGTTGGCAGCAGGAGGCCCGGATTCCAGACCTGCATCTGCAACTAACCTGCTTTGAAGCCTTGGACTGGCTTGCCAATTTCTCTTTCTCTGTGTTTTGTTTGTTTGCTCTTTTGTCTTGTTTTGTTTTTACAATTTTAAAATGAAATAAATGTTACTCTGAATAAAATGTCCTTGGAGGTGCCTCTCAAAAATTTTGTTCTGTGATCAAATAAGCTTAAGAAAAAAATGAACTCCATTCTATGTCCCTTGCCTTGAGAGTAACGGTGGGTCTCTGGTGTCGAAAGTTCTAGGATATCCTATGAGCATGAAAACTATATAATTCAGCATTAATAAAAACATTTTAGAAAGGGATCAATTAAACCATCATCTATATGGCATCTATATGGCACCCAACCATCAATGCTGGTGTCCTATGGAACAGATTTTGGGAACCACTCTATTAGAAGATCTCAAAGGTCACTTCTTGTTCTAAAATTTTGTGTCTCAGTAAAAGTATTGAACAGAAAGTGCCACTTTATGTAGAAAGAGCATATTTTCCTGATAGAGGAGAATGTAGGCAAGAAGAGAAAAGAAAGATGACATTTAAATATGTCAGATCTTTCAATTAAGATACCTGAGACCAACATTTTTTTAAGTCTCTTCGATGTAATTGGATTATATGGAGAGACAGAGAGAGATCTGATCTGGCCCTTATCTAGAGATGGCCATTTGAATCTGTTATTGTTACTCCACTAGTTCTGTAGGTGACCTGGAAGCGCACTGTGTTTTAGTTCCGACTCTACAAAATAAAAATGTGCATGCGTTGGGATAATATAGTTGATGTGTCTAGTCCCTAGCATTTATTAACAAAGTATCTGTGATGACCTGGACTTCAGAGGTTCACCAGTGCACAAATTCACTCCAAAGGCACAGAGGTGGGCAGTAGTTACGTGGGGGTCAGATCTGTGCTTCAGTATTTTAGCCTGAATTCAGGCAAGATACTGCATCCAGCTGACAAGGGAGTGTGAATTGGGAGGAGTTATGTAAGGATTCCAAATGGCAGAATAAGGATTTTGGGGCTTTGTCCTTTAGGAAGTGGGGAGCCACAGAAAGTTTGGCCCTCAGTGGTTGAATGGCCCTTGGGCTAATTTACATAGCTAATCTCCTCCATTAGAAAGAAGCAAAACACTTGCATGAACCACTTTTTATTAAGTATACTATTTAGCCCCCCAATATTTGCAGTGAACAGAAAGGCCAAATCAAGTTTGCTTCCATCCACAAAGGGGATTTGAGGACTTCTGTAACTGAAAATAACTAGCATGGAAGGAACCAGTGCTATGTGCCGGCACTATTCTAGGTGCTTACCACTTAGTAACTGAGTTAGTCCTCACAGCTCCATGGAGGGCATACTAATATCTCTGTTTGCAGGTAGAAATTCTCAGGCCCAGAGTTGAGTTCACACAGCTAAGTTATAGAGGGAGGATCTGAACTCAAGGAGTTTGACTTCAAAGTCCATTCTTTTAACCATTTTATTCTAGCGTTCTCTCTGAAAGGCTTACAGGTGGGGCAGGCTGCTTAGCTGTCCACAGTCAAAGACTCAAAGACATTCGTAAAATGTGGCTTATTTCTCTTCGTTTTGAACCTATTTGCTTCAGGATTGGCTTCATCCCCTGCCTCCCCTCCAAGATATGTCTCTATCAGATCTAGACATTTTTTTTTTAAACTTCTGATAATACCAGTGTCATTGTAGAATTGTGTCTTATTGACTTTGTGTTGCATACCCATCACTGATCCAACCACTGTGGTCAGCAACATTGACTATTCTGAATGCTAAACCAACAAGCTCTTTTCTGGTGTTGAGGGTAGAAGAAAGTAGCAAAGACTAAGTACAGGAAGGAAATTTGTCTGAGAGTAATAAGGGTGTTTTTCAAAGAACATCAGCTACAATTATCAGAAGGAATGGAAGTAGACATTTGACTGATAAAGCAATGGCCAACTTCCATACCAAACATAAGTTTGCATTATTGATCCACACTGAATTAATGGGAAGGGTTAATTTTTGACCTCCCACTCTGTATTCTTTATATAAAAACATTACCAAACTCTAGGGTATGGCATGTGAGACCCAAGTAGGCGTAAGGAATATGAAACTGTGGACGAAGACTTCTTCCTTCTGGGATCATCGAAGTTCACTGTGATCATGGTAAAGGAGGGAGAGACTTGTTCCTATATGTTTAGAGGAGGGTCCAAGCTGAATTGCTGATGGTTCGGCAGAGAGAACATGGGCATATATTACAAGGAGAAATTTAGGTTAAAAGTTAGGTAGAACTTTCTAGCACTAAAATTTTTGCCAAAGAAGATTGGAAGCTTTCCTGAAGCTTTTCGAGGATGGAAGATGATCCGTCTGGGAAGATTTGAGTACTAAGCTACACAAAGGCCAAGAATCTTTCCATATTGTTCTTCAGTCTTTGTGCTTATTTGTAATTCTGTTGTTTTGTATTGATTTTTGGTTTTTGTAAGCTACACCAGTGTCCACCCCCTTGAGTAAAGGCAGTAGACAGCTGCCAAGAGCTTATGCACAGAAGACAGTAAGCCTTGGTCTGTGTCAGCCTCCCCCTGTACATCCACTTCTCTGGAGTTCTGAATAGGGAAGAAGGGATTTGGAATTCCCACCCCAGGGACATTGGCTCACTGCCTCCACATTGCATTTGCCTTGTTTTTATATTCTAGGAATACCAGAGTCTGAAAGCAGGACACATTTTTCCTCTCTCACTTAAGGTTTCCTGCCGAACTTCTCAGAGTAAAGGTTTAAATAAACCACTAAGTCCTTGAACACTCATTGTGAAGATGAGTGTGTTGGGGTTCTCAGGCGAACGTTTTCCTCAAGGGCTTCTGGGAGTTGCTGGGCCTTGGAGAGTGTTTCTCAAACTTTAATGTACATACGATGAATCATTCAGGTTTTATTTAAATTCAGACTTTTGATTCAATAAGTGAGGCCTGGGAGTCTGTATATTTGACAAGCTCACAAGTGATGCCCATGCTGGTGACCAGGGACCACGCTGAGAGAAGCAGGGCTTGTCTGTGTTCTCTCTATCTTCCAACTTTTGCTCATATTTGCCCCACATAAGCCTTCTGAACACGTACCGTGTTTGTGCCTGGCAAGTATATTAGGATGACTTATTCTCCAAAGTTATACATATTTGAGAAAGTATTCTTCAATTATCTAATGAGGTAATTAAATTATAAGTGAGCTGCCAAGCATCTCTCTGCCCTATTTTCTCATGACCTTACTGCCTCACCCCACAAATGACAAAGGATATGATTAACATTTACCTAATTAATTATTATTTCACAAATATACAAAAGGAAATTTTTTATCTTCCATGACAGTGCCTAAGAGCCTATTCCGGTGTTCTTCGTGAGATTCCGCTCTCTTTGGACACATGCCATATTAACGTATGAACCTCTTCATCCTATTCACTTCTCTGTGTCTTTCTTCAGGACATGCACGTCATCAGCACAGATGAGAATCAAGTGTTTGCAGCGGTTCAAGAATGGAATCAAAATGACACCTACAACCTCTATATCTCAGACACCCGTGGAGTCTATTTCACGCTGGCCTTGGAGAATGTTCAGAGCAGCAGAGGTCCTGAGGGCAACATCATGATCGACCTCTATGAGGTATGTGACAAGGCATGTGTAGTCCTGAGCCACCGCAGTGCCTGGGCTGGCAGGTAAGGGCCCACCATTGGCTGCTGCCTCCGTCATTTTAATTCCTAGTTCCTTATGTGGCCTCATTTCATTTGGGAGAGGGGAGGATTTGTAGAACATTTTTATTGGTTAATTTGCATTCCACACAACACCTCTGGGAGGAATCATCTCTTGATGAAGTCCACAGTCCTTGAAGTCTCAGGGGACCTGAAGAGAGTGTCTGGGGAAGCAGTCAAACAATTGAAAAGTTTGAACAAGAGTGATTCTAGTGCGAAATTTAAAAATAATCTTGAAGGGCAAACAGGGTGTCAGAGTTTGAGCAAAAGGGCATCCTCCTTTTCTTTCTGAAGAATGAACGAGGGGGACATGTTTGCATTGCACTAGAAGATACTCCGATTGGACCTGAATACCTTTCTAACCTGATAACTTCCACTGGTTAATTGTCATCTCCTCAGAGGCCCAGTGAGTGAGACAAAAGTGATAAACTTTCTCTCCTACACTGGAAGGAGGGAGGCAGAGACAAAAAACAGATTTTACCATATTTCCCTGAAACAACTATGGTTCTTTATTTCTCAAAATGACCAGTGTACAAAATAAAATAATGTATGTTAGATTGCTTAGCTTGCATAACAAATACCAACACTTGAATGCCATTTAAAGCACAGCTAGGTAGAAAGCAAGCTGCTATTTGGGGATGGATTTTAGCCATTTGTCAGTCTTATCTTGCACCGTGAATGATTTATAATGGGTTATAACGAGCCATTGCAAAATGTATTCAGAATTTGGGAAGTGCACTCATTTGCCTGTATCCTATCTGAAAAAAAAATCTGAAACCGATTCAAATATGTACGGTCATAACAATGCTATCTTTTGGTTCAGTGTAAGTTCATAGAGTCAGGAGGCTGTTTATATAATGAGAAGCAAGGGAATTATATCCAGTATATCAAAGAAAGGAACCAATTTCACTTAACAAATTTAAACCTATCATTGTAATTCCTTTTAATGCTCTCTATCCCCGTTTTCCTTTAGACACTCTCGTAGATTTTCTTCTAGTATCTAAACTTCTCTGTATGTATAAAGTCTGTTAACAAACTTACATGCCCCATTCAGAGCCCAAACTAGCATGAGACATAGTCTGTGTGTATATATTTAGAAAAATGCACTGCAGACTTTTTTACACATTCACAAGGTTTTTCCACTCTTTTCTTGCCTATGTTCCAGATAAATATAGTAGTATCATATATCTCAGCCTCAAATTGAACATGTATCCTGGAAAACATTTATATATTCTGGTGATTTAGTTTCAAATTCATGTTGGATAAAATTGTGATTTAAAGTATAAATTTTGGAGTCAGGCTGCCTGGATTTAAATCCTAGCTACACCATGTATATGTGTTCTAGAGACAAAGCCAAGAAGTTCCAAGCCTCAGTTTCCTTGTTTAAAATATGGAGCTATACATGGTACCTACTTGATAGAACTTCTGAGGATTACTTAAGTTAATCTTACCATATGTACTATGAACAGTACCAAAAATGCATCAATGCTCAACCAATTGTAGATAGCATAATTAATATTATATTACAATGAGATTAAGCCCCAATACAATGTTCTATTCTTACAGTCTTAAAGTCTGCCCACGTTGTTTAAATACCAACATCCTTCCACACTTTTGGATCTTTGTTTCTTCCCATATTGCACTTAGCATGGCCATAGGATGTTGCTTAACACCAACTAGCAGTCTTCTTATAAACAAGTGTAAATTGCCACATTTCTTTCTTCGTTTGTAAATGTCTTGCAAACATTTAAATTGTAAGTGTATTTTGTTGAAATGCCATGCATTTTCATGCCTGACTCCAGCACTTACGATGGAAATATCTTGCTTCAGGATTCCGATAAGAAGTCAAAGCTGCTGCCCCAGAAATCACCCGGTTGCTTCCCTGGCCTTGACTCTGCCCTTGTTCTCCCAAAAACATTTGCTCATTTTCAGGTTGCATTTTTCCCTTTCTGATTAACTTCCCCTCTTTTCAAGTCATTGTGGAAGAGTTTTTTCTGGGATAAATTTTGTTTTCTGCCAAAAGAGATACCATTCGAAGTGGTCCCTTGATGATGGAAAAGATGACAGATTTGGACAGGAATGACTTTTCAGTGTTCTGTCATTTACACCTGTTTTCATGAATGGTTTTCTGAATTCAGACATTGCTAACAGGTATGGAATGAGAAGAGGAAACAGGGTGACTTCCGAACATGGCAAATCATTTCTTAGCTAATCCCTGTGTTTCCCTTTTGTGTCTCTCTTGCAGTTGACTGTCCGTAGGGAAACTGCTGGCTCTTATTATCATCACTGTGAGCAGTGGTGTGACTGCATTATGTAAAGATGTTCTGCATCCCAGGGCCCGGGAAGAAGAGTCTTTGGTTTTATTAGCCTGACAGTTCGCAGCAACTTGAATTGAAATTGATGTGATCAGAACGGCGGTGCCGTATCTGCTGATTACCTAGATAGAAAGAATATTGGCTGACATGGAACCTGGCACAAATGTTCCTTAAATCTGATTGTTCTGGCTAGCAGGAAGCTGAAAGCCATCCAGCATGAATTTCCCAGTAGAATTGCGATGAATGACGAGTGCTTAGAGATAAATGAAAAGTAAGAAAATCCATAAATGAATTAATAAGGAGCATAGATGAGCAACATATGAGGTAGGGGTGACAAAGATAGAATATATAGAGTGCACGTTTGCTCACATTTGGGGGTGACTGAGGAGGATGGCGTGAGTTCTTTGCTTGTATCCTTCTGCATGCCAATGACCTGTCATTCCTGTGTGTTCTTTAAGCTGTTTTAGCAGAGGCAAACTGTGTAATGTATAACGGTATGAGCCTGTGTATCAAGGATATGTATTGTTGCTGAGTCTTTGTGGGAAATGCAAAGGAAGCAAATTTCTCATTAAATTCAGTCATTTTGTTCACATACACATGTTGGAAACTTACAACAAATGTGGCTCTCTCTGCACTGGAGGTACATGTATGCAAATGAAGACATAGGGAAATGTTGGGGACAAAGTGTTGGGTGACCATCTTACATGGTTTAATTGTTGAAATACCAGAATTTTCCTTCAGTGTCAGTTGCCCACTGAACATGAACCATATTCAAAAGAGTCAAGGAATGTTAGGCAGGAAAGCCAGCCACAGAGCAAAAATGCTGGATAGTGATTTTTGTTGATGAAAGATCATAATAACAACAGATAATATTTTGGTTGCCAGTATGTGCCAGGCACTGTGTAAAGAACCTTCCATAATTATCTCATTCAATCCACATTTTAACTTTGTGATGCTGGGACTATAATTACCTCCACTTTAAACATAAGTAAACGGAGGCAGAAAATGCTATCATTTTTGCAAGATTACAAAGCTTGTTAAGTGGCAGAATTAGTAAATGAATCCTCGAGTATGCAAACTCTTAACAAATTATTCGTGTCTCTCAAAAGATTTGGGCTTGTATTTGATTTTGGTCCAGTAATAGCCCTTAGACTGAAGGTCATGGAAGGGTAGGATAAATAGTATTAGACTTTACTTAGAAGAAATCAGACAAGAAAACAGTCTTGGGAAAACGCCAATATAAACAGAATCCGTAGCTCTGGACCTATTCACCACCTTCTGACCCAAGTCCTGAGTCTGCAGATATAGGTAAATTCAGGCAGTGCTATCATTGTACCTCCCAGTTTTGTCTGGTGGATGTGTTTCCGTAAGAGAAGCCTAGAAACAAGCATCCTAAATTCTGTCATTCCCGAATAGCACAAATACTCCAGTGGCATCACGTAGGGTGGGTGACAGAAGACAGCATGCCTGATGGTGGCCAGAGCAAAGGAAACATGATGAGTGTGTCTGAGACGTGTGATTCCTAGCGATTTCGTCTGATGTGGATGATGAGAGGGGGTCTGACAGCTTTGGACAATATCCTCCCTCCTCTGGGAAGGGAATATTAATTAATGATGATGAAGAGCACTTTGGTTAATGGACAATGACTGTTCACCCCAGCCAAGTGGAAAGGGTTGTGTTGGGAGTGAAGCCACCTGGCTGGCAAATTCGGAATGCACAGATGCACGCATACGTGAGTGAGCACGGTAGGCATCATGGAAGACCTAACCAATGGGCAATGCATGTTCGTTTACACATATCATGTCTTCTGCACATGACGAGTGCCCTATCTTTAAAAGAGAAAGCTAAACTGTTGTGATGATGTACTTACACCTTGATTTCTTGGGGGAAAGGTGCCTCTTACAATCTAGCATAGGGGGTAGAGAAGAAAAACACTCTCCCTTCCAGGGCATATTTCTTACAGGGCATGGAATGTCACCATCTAATTATATTTAAGGCTACTCTCCCCTTAGGAGAGGAGTGCTGCCTGATTAAGTCAGTAGGGAAGAAAAGAACACTTGGACATTTTGGAGGGGAGTGGGGCAAAGTCACCCCTGGCCTTTCTCCCTCTGAATACATGTTTCTCCTGGCTGCGATCCTCTCTTTAGAACAGAAAAATATCCTATATTCACAACTTTGTAATATAGTTTGAAATCAGGCAACGTGAAGACCCCAGCTTTGTTTTTCTTTCATTTCCTTGGTGATTCACTTACATGTGGAACATAAGGAATAGCATGGAGGACATCAGGAGAAGGAAGGGGAAACTGAAGGAGGGTAAATCAGCAGAGGAGACGAACCATGAGAGACTATGGACTCCAGGAAACAAACTGAGGGTTTCAGAAGGGGAGGGGAGGGGAGGGGAGGTGGGGGGATGGGTTAGCCCAGTGATGGGTATTAAGGAGGGCACAGGTATCGCAATGAACACTGGGTGTTATATGCAAACAATGAATCATGGAACACTACATCAAAAACTGATGATGTACTGTATGGTGACTAACATAATAAAAAAAATTTTAAAAATAAATTTAAATAATTTTTTAAAAATTAAAAAAAGAAAATTATCCTATGTTCAAAGCCGAAAGAAATTTGAGTCACGAATACACTCTTTCTTGCCACGCTTTTGTTTCATAATTTTTATTCTCTTCACATTTTGAAACCTTGGATTTATAATTGAAGTCTGAGACCAAGAAGGTGGGAGGGATCATCTCCAATTAGCAGAAGAGTCAGAAACAAGCAGAAACTCTTGTTTAGGGGTCTTCCCAGCTTAGCCTCCCCATGGGGCAGGTGAGAGACTGGAATAGAAGACCCTCTAGAGATGCATGTGAGAACTAGAGGAAGTGGGTGGGTAGAGACAAGTCAGCACTTTACCCAAGGGAGAGGGAGATGGCCTGTATGAAGCCGGGAAGCAGAGTAAGGGAGGGCAGCACTCTGAAGCTGTCACCCGGGGGCACCGTAAGTGTGCGGGTGTGCTTTCTGGTGGCCTGAGGTTTCAGCTGCAACACTTCATATGTAAAGTCTAATCAAAATGGCGTTTTGGCTTATACGAGATTAGAGAAGAAGAAATAATAACTAATTACCTTTGAGACTTCTGGTATCACACTTCCCCTGTGAGAGGCAAAGAAAGATAAGTGGCTTCTCAAAACGCTCAGCATTTTTGAGCAGAATTCGAAAAGGTAACAGGTCTTTCCCCAAAGGAAGACAGACTCCCTGACATGAGATGTGTCATTCCCATAGGAATATCTTCCTCAGAAACCGTGTTCACGTGAAGGCATGTCTCTGTTGGGAATATTACTTTTTTCCCATCCTGTGCCATCCGCCTGCCCCACCCCATTCCACTCAAGTCTGCACATACGATGAATACTGTGGTTGTCTGGCAACATAAACCTATCCCCCCATCCTGAATAGAACCCCAGACCTTATACATACATAGGCACATACATGTACACACACATTCCATATTTTGGGCACTGATACTGCTCCCTTGATTTCTAAAGTGATATCCAAAGTAAGAGGCGAGAGGTTCCAAGGAATATCTTATAAGATGAGACCTCCCAAAAGAGCCCTTGAGGAAAGTGCCTCATGCCTAGAGGGGCATCGAGACACCCAGAAAGATGGGCTTCTCAGGCTCAGAGCAAAAGGAGCAATGGATGGCCCAAGAAACTGAAGAGCCAGGGTGACCATCTCTGCAGGGCGGACCAAAGAAGCAGGAAAAATACAAAGACACCACAAATGGGATTTTCACAAAGTGCCTTGGCCACAAGAGAAAGTAAGCAGACCCACTCCAGCTCTGTCCCCCATTGTCACCCATTGCCTTTACTTTGGCAAATTTTTATTCCCCAAGATAAACCCGAAGGCCAAGCTGCCAAAGATGAATTACAAAGCGCAGCTCTCCTCTCAAGTGGCATTTGATAATGCCAAGCAGTTGGGGGCCAATAAAGTCACTGCTTCTGCAAATCAAATGAACCAGCTCCTACACGCATATAACCATGCTCTGACACTCTTGCCAAACGAGGGAGAGGGCAGGAAGGAAAATGGGCAATGAAACTACTGGAATAGGTAATAATTTCATCCTTTCTGTATTTACTGTAACCTGGAGTCTCAAATGGTTAAGGCAGCAATGTTTCTCATGGACGAATACACTGTGGAGAGAAAATGAGCATGACTTGTGAAAATTCTGATTCATGAAATTTCATTTTTAAAGAACCGGCAGTTTAGTCATATTTAAATATGTAACAGCCTCTGGAACATATGCAAAACCAATATGGGGTTCCCTGGTGAGCTGTCCTTATGGAGCTGGTATAGTGAATAACTAAATACTATTCGTAATTAACGTACCATCATTGGGAGGTACAGTGCTCCTGGAATTTATGTCTTCCACATTTGTTGAGGATCAACAATGCATAAGAAACTGTCTGCTTGCTCTCGATTGCCCAAAATGAGGCTTGTTTTCCTAAGTAGTTAAAAGTATTCCTCCCAGCTACTCGTTTATACCATTTATTTGCTTAACAAACTTGTCATTCCAACGGAATACGAAGTTGGCCCAACTCTCAGTTATCCCATATGCCACATCAGCAGGTACAAACTAATGGGGTTTGACGGTGTCAAAAGCCAAGGTAAAATGTACATATTCTGTTGATCGAAACCCTCCCTCTTTGAGTTGAGAAATTCAGAGCTGTATTTGTTAAAAGACCATTGGAACTCAGATAGATTTTAATGCGAACCCCAACTCTCTATTATCGTGAGCAATTAAATTTTGTCTACGCATCAGTTTCTTCGTCCATAGAATCTGGGCCGTAGCTGTGAGGCTGGTTTATAGTGAATATCGGAGGTTTTGTATATAAAGCCCTGGGCATAGTGCTGGGTGAATGGCACGGACTCATGCTATTTTTTCATTCTTCTGCTTAAAAATTTTCGTATTCTTCTGTAAAAAGCCTGGGATAAGTGGGTTCAAATATGGTTGTTAGCTTGTCCACTTACTCCCTCCCTATCTGTGCTCCACAAAGCCACTCAGTCTAAGTTTCTGTTTCCTTATCTTCAAAATGTGGCTGCTGGTAACTCTGTCTCATGGTTACTGTGAACATTAAATGGGATGGCCTGCGCTGCTGCTCGCAGACCCTTCCTTCACTGGCCCTCAGCCTTCCTGGGTTGTCATAATTCCAAGTAGGGTAAAATGGCTATGAATGCATTTATTACACTCAAAGACACTTGAAAAATATGGTACACAATTCACGATTTGTTATCACACGGCTTTATCAACTTCCCCTTTTGACCTCTTTCCTCAAGTATGGAAGGCAGAAGGCAATCATATTGTCAGAGCCAAGTAATTAATAAGGACTGTTTACAGTGGGAACAAGGTGTTATAGGAATGGAGGAGGGAGTGATTTCACAGCTTAGGGAAACCACTGCTTCTTTATGTTTAAAAGCTGTTCTCTTTTGTTCAGTATATTTCAGCTGCTTAATAGAGCCATCTTTTTACAGGAAAAAAAAGGGGGAAAAGACAATAGCAATTGGCTCATGAGCTTTAAACTGACCTTTTGCAATTGCCAGAGGCTGTAGATAGCTCAATGACTTAGATAGTTGTTAAGAGCATGGTCTGTGAAACCGGCAGTTCTGGGTTAAAATTCCAGGTCTGCCACTTAACTCTTTGTGTGAACTTAGGTGGCATGGCCTTGGAGAAGTCACTTTATCTGGATGAGCCTCAGTTTCCTCATATGTGAAAAAAAAAAGTGATACTTAGTAAAGAGGATTGTTACACAGATTAAATGAGATCAAGTATTTAAGGCCATGGGTGCTATGTGTAACATAAAATTAAAGTAGCCCTATGTATGTATCATTTACTGAGCAGCAGAACTGAAAGCACCAGGTTGTAACTCTAGGCGACTGCAATCCCCCACCAACCTACCTTAGAGGAAATAAGAAGCTTCCGTCAAACTTAGAATACAGCCACCATACTGTAAGGGACATAGATGTATTGCTTTTCTGTCCCACAGCCCAGGGAGTCATTATACTTAAGCATTACCCCATTCCCCCATCCTCACCCTCAATTTTCTCCAAGGAAAGTGCTTATAGCTACATTTGACAGTCTTTTTTTTTTTTTAAGTAAACAAATCTATCTCAAATTGATGTATTTTTCAGCCATGTCAATTTTTCCCAGGTAGCAGGGATAAAGGGAATGTTCTTGGCTAACAAGAAGATTGACAACCAAGTGAAGACTTTCATCACGTATAACAAGGGCCGAGACTGGCGTTTGCTGCAGGCGCCGGACACGGATCTAAGGGGCGACCCTGTGCACTGCTTACTGGTGAGTTTTCACATTGGAGAAGAATGTTCCACACAGTGGAGGGCTGGAAGCAGCTATTAAACAAGCAGAGGAACATGGTTCCAGGGCTCCTTGTTCACCTGGTGAACGAAAGGGGACAGGGCTGGGCATGAAGGCAGCGTGTGTGGAAAAGAGTCACCGTGCTGCCTTTTGTGCTGGGCCAGGAGGTAAGAGGGCATGAGTGGGCTCCTTGCTCACGTCAAGGATTTTGAGCTGCGACCAAGTCTGTTGAGGACCTCAAATTGTAGTTCCAGGGAGAATGTGATAGTTTCCATGTATGGTGGTGATATACACCCGTACTTTCCCATGAACGCATAAATTCAGCTGTAGAACTGATGAAAGAAGAATTTTGTAGATATGTTTTCCAGCAAAGGTGTTTAGTCATATTTTTAGAGGAGTTTATGCCTCAAACAAGGGTAAGAATCACTGATTCAAATCCTTATTTTTACTCTTTATAATGTGTTCCATTCATTTATGTTTCATTCCATAAAGCTGGGGTTGGTAAACTGTATGGCCTGTGGGGCCAATATGGCCCACCACTTGTTTTTCTAAATAAAGTTTTACTGGAACACAGTCCTGTTTAGTTGTATACTGACTGTGGCTGCCTTTGCTCTACATGGCAGAACTGAGTAGTCACAGCAGGGACTATGGTCTATAAAGCCTACAGTATTTATTATCTGGCCCTTAAAAAAAAAAAAAGGTTTAGTGACCCCTCCTTTGAAGCATGGCTTTATTTGAGTTTTCTAACGTTTGGACACTGAGTAGATAGATCGGCATGAATTTATTTATATATTTGATTATATGAAGGTGTCCAGGAGGGGGATCAGAGCTGAGTCTTGCCTTCGAGGAATTTACAGTCTACTTGAAAGAGACTATATTAATAAATAAGAGATTATAGGGTCACATCTCACCCCTCATCACTCTGGTTCTGCCCCGTGCTTGACACATGAATAGATACTAAATGAATGTGGGGGGGGGGTTAATTGCAAAAAAAAAAAAAGTACACTTAAGTGCTAATTTCTGTGAAGCAATTTATAAAAAAGGAGGGATCAGTATGTAAACAGGGGAGACTTTGTTTTAGTATGAATGGTTTGGTTGTGTGCGCGTGCACACACACACACACACATCAGTGTTCACAGTCTTCATACAATTCTGACTTTGATATTATCCACACTCAGCTTCCTTTGTCCCATAAAGTCTGAACAGCCCCTTTGCAGGTTCATCTCATACAGCTGTAGGCGGGTCACCCTCCTACTCGAGAAGATGCCAGCAGCCAGCCATGGCTTGACCTTCTTTGTTGCAAAGGATATCACAACTGTCACTGTGCATCAGGGAAGCCATCTAAAATCCAGCCTCCCACTCAGCTTCCATCCTTATTACTGGCAGCTCACAAGGGGAGAAAAGCCAGTTGTTATCCTAAGTGCACAAAGCCAATGACGGAGTAAGGAAATGTAACAGTTATTTATTGAATACCTACTCTGTACAAGGCACTATTCAGTAGCACTTTATTTTATTTTTTTTTATTTTGTATTTATTCATTTGAGACAGAGAAATAGAGAGAGAGAGCATGAGCAGGGAGAGAAGCAGGGGGAGAGGGAGAAGAGCAGACTCCCTGCATGAGCTGGGAGCTGGATGTGGGGCTCAATCCCAGGACCCGGAGATCATGACCTGAGTCAAAGACAGATTCTTAACCATCTGAGCCACTCATGCTCCCCCTTCGGTAGCATTTTATTTTTGTTTTTGTTTTTTTGATGATTCCTTTTTATTGTTATTACTGTGTTATGTTAGTCACCATACAGGACATCGTTAGCTTTTGATGTAGTGTTCCGTGATTCATTGTTTGTGTATAACACCCAGTGCATCTTAAAAAACAGAGCCACCTTCCTAGTTTCGCTCTTCTGAGTTGGGGCATCATGGTATTTGGCTGGAGAAGCATGGGGTGCAGCCGTACCTCAGTGTGGTCCTCCTTCCCACCACGCACTTTGGAGATTCAGTGCCCATGAGGGAGAATTAACTGTAGCACCTAAAGACACTTGCCTGTGAGCGCTCCGGCATCGTAAATGGGTGGTGAGAAATGCCTCCGACACAAAGCACTTAGTGAAGTGCTTCCTGCTCCATCTCCAGCCCAGTTTTAGGAAGTCTTTTTATTTTTTTTTAAGATTTTATTTATTTTTTTGAGACAGAGCGCGCATGAGCGGGGGGAGGGAAAGAGGGAGAAGGAGAAGCAGACTCCCTGCTGAGCATGGAACCTTGACTTGGGGCTGGATCCCAGGACCCTGAGATCATGACCTGAGCTGAAGGCAGACGCTTAACCAACTGAGCCACCCAGGCGCTTAGGAAGTCTTACTGCCATGCCTCCAGAATATAAATGCAGTATCAGCTTGCTTACCCATCTCCACTGGGACTGTCTTAAGCCAAGCCACCATCATTTCTCACTTGCCCTACATTGACAGGCTCCCAACTGGCCCTCCTGTCTCTACCTGGCAATCTCTTCTCCACACAGCAACCGAAGAGAACTTTCCTTTTGTAATCCAACTTTACTGAGGTAAAACATTCATAAAAAAAAGTACCTGTTTTAAGAGTATAGTTTGACAAATCTTGACATATGTAGATACCTATGTGACCACTACCACAGTCAAAATAGAACATTTTCATCACCCTCAAAAATTCCTTTGTGCCCTTTGCAGTCAGTTTCCACTCCCCTGGGGCTAGACAGCCACAAATCTGCTTTCCTTTGCTATAGATTAGATTTCTCTTTTCTCAGATTTTATGTAAATGAAATCAACTTGAGCTTTAAAAACCTTTACTTAAAGTTTCTAATGACTTTCTAACTCTCAGGTAGAATAAAATTCCAGTACTTTACCATGGCCTGTGAGGTCTCATAGAGTCCAGCTCCTGTCTGCTTCTCCTGCCTGCTGCCCACCCTCTCTCTCCCTCCTTCCTTATGTAGGCTATCCTGTGAGAGGACAGCACCTCTTTCCATATCTTTAGCTCACTGTGGTCCTTTATGTCTTAGGCATTGTATTCACCATTATTTCCTTTAAAATGCCATTTCCCTGTCTGGCCTTTTCTTAGCTTTCAGATTCTTGCCTGATTACCTTAATCTCAGAGGTTTTCTTAAGCTTTCTCTAAGGTGGTACTCGGCCCAACTCTTTTTATCCATGACTGTTCTCGTTCTCTGAAATCAGCACGTGTGTTTGTTAGCTGTCTTTTTTACCTCCCCTGCTAAAATGTGAGCTACATGAGTATAGGAACTGTGGCTGTGTCTCCAGCCACGGCAGAGGACCAGCTCAAGAATCAACCACGTGGCAGGGGTTCAGCATGTGTTGTTGTTACGGGTGTTGTTTGTCTGAAGTCGATGCTCCACTGACAGGTGGTGTTGGAGTTTCATATTTGAACTTGAGTGGACACTTCCTCTTGCCACTGACCACGACACTGAGGGATCTGTCATAATATCCAACTCTGAAGCTCAGAGGCTCAGGTTGACCCTACAGTTAACAACAGCAGTAGGCTCATTAAGACCCAGCATAGATGAATTAATGGGCTCTGGACGTATGACACCCAGGAGTCCTTTGGCCTGCCTCCCTCATTAACCCTGTTTGATGTAGTTTCAATCTGAGTTTTAGAAAACAGACTGAGGAAAGGAAATGGCAAAGGGAGTGGGGGCAGGGACCAAAATCACTTATAAAAATCTGCCAAAGGCACAGAATAGGAAAGAAAATCTTTGAGCTACAGGAGACCTGGACCGTTTAAAAACCTTCTTTAGGCTTGGGAGCTGGTGGCAGAGAGGAGATAAAAAGTGCTTTTAGATTGTGAGTACTTGGAAAGTGACTGTCACCGAAAGCATAGGCTAGTGATTAGAAAGGAGATTTTCCAGCAGGGCTGTTACAAATGTGAAACAGCTTCAGAATTACAGCCCCAAACGGAATGTCCTGGTAAAATGCATTCTATAGAAATAAGACATCCAGAGTAATTTGGGGCTATATTTTTAGGACTTTTAGACTGATTGCCCAGAGGGCTCAGCTAGGATTTCTTTTCTCTGAAGAGTGCATTGTACAGTTAGATGGGGTATTACAGGTCGTGGTCCACCTGCCTCCAAAGCCTCGGGATTGGGCTCCCAAGAGGTGAGATGTGAGCTGAGCCTGTGACAAATTCTTTGGGTCCTTAGGGAAAGCATAGTGTTTTGTGGAGAGAAGCCGTGACTTCCTTATGGATTCACTTGACAGTTCTCTGTCGGAGCTAAGCAGCCAGCTACCCCAGGAGATTCTCGACGATGCTTTCCACTCCTTTGCACAGGCTGTGACTCCGCACGTTATGTTGGATTGGAGTGGAGCTGAATACCCCAGACCCAGCCTCTTGGCACAGAGCCCTCTCTCTTCTTTGCCATTGACTCTTTCCTAAAAATCTAATGGGTTTCTAGGATTTCTAGTTCCAATTCAGGACCATAAGCAGCGCAGATGTGTATGCCAGGAGTGGATTTGGAGGGTACCATTTAAGACTTTAGCTGCTGCCTTATTGTTTATAAAAGGTCCAGTTTGGCTTTTCAGTGTAATACTCAGATTAGGAGCCCTAGGGATAAGGGTACCGTGAAGACAAGACCTAAAGGCTGTTAGTACAGAGGTTGGGGAAAAAAGGAAGTGGACTGAGAAGCTGATTATTCTCAAGTAATCTTAACAGTTTTTTTTAAGTTGATTTAATTCATGTTGGCAGGGGGCAAGTCTCTTACCATTTAGTAATTCTCCGTTGGCCATCCACAGTGCTAGGGTGACAGTAGCTAGTTAATGGATCAATTAAATCCAACAGACATTTATTGAGCACTAGCAATGACCAAAGGATTTCACTGGTTAAAATAAGAAAAAAAGAAGAAGGCAAAAGAAAGTATTGGGACCTAGAGGAGTCTGTGAACTCCCTGAAATTGAACACAGAACTCTGTGTGCATTTGCCTTTGTGTATTTTTTCTTGGCATAGAGTCCTTAATTTGCCTCAGATCCTCCAACTCTAGACCTGATCTTGAAAAGATTAAAGCCGAGAGATCTAGTTGCTGCTAGGACTGACCAGTTGATGATATGCCATGCCCTGTGACCGTGTGTGAAGACACAAGGGGCAGTTTGCAAACATGTATGCTGCTCTCTCCATTCTCTGTAAGTCAGCTGCTAGGTCTTGGTGGTTTCAGTGTAAAGTTCTGTATTTTCTTCATGTGAAAAGATAAGGGGAATAGATGCCTTTGGGACAAACTGTACTTTGGCTCTACTGAAATGGAGATTACTCTGGAAGGATACTCAGATATTTATGACGTGGTTGGTAATGGGAGAAAAGAGGGCAAGAAGGCTGGAGAGAAGGCAGGAAAGGAGAGGTAGACAAAGTGCACCCCGCCTGGGAAAAAATGTGCATAACAATTAGAGAGCCTTGTCCTGTGTCCTTGCAGGAATTGGCGGTGGATTGATAGCCATTATAATAAACCTCTCTATTAATTTTTGGTGACTTGACTTTGATAGATGTTCAAAACTGGTCAGGTACAAAAGTTTAACTTAAAGATGTAAAGATGAGCCACTTACCATTATTTTTCTTTGAACATTGATGTAGACTATATAACTTTCTTGAAAAAAATGGAAGGAGGGGGGAAAAAAGCCACGGAATATTCTCCTCATACCAGTTGGGGGCAATCCAGCACTGCAAATGTGAGAGTGGAGAAAAAAGTGCACCAAAAATAACACTTCTAATGTTGCTGCTACGGCCTGAACTGGTGTTTTTTTCTTCTCAAATTAATTTATTTCTAACCTCTGAAAGCCCTAGCAACAGAACAGTGCCGAGATGGCTGATTGAAATGCCCCCTTTCCTTTGTAACACCAAGTACCCTATGTCAAATAATCCTTGATCAGGTCAGATGGCAACTGAGCTTCACAGTCTTCTAGACTGTTGGGTGATGAAGAACGTGGCAAACATCTGGCTCAAGATTGCAGACTGGGTGCTCCCTTAGCCACAGATGTTCTGCTCTGTTGTGCAACACAAAAGGCCCTCCAGGAAGCCCATGTGACCTAGGCTAATCCCCTAGGAGTTCTTGATTTCTTCAAATGCCATGGAGATACTCAACATTAATCTGATGATGTGGTTTATATATTAGCCCAACGTACTTCTGGCATTATTCTGAGTAAAATAGTCAACAAAGGTCTTCTAGGTCCTCACATAAAGCATTGCTTGATACTCCAAGCATTTATTGACTGTCTTTTTTAGATTCTATGCCAGGTTCCACAGAAGACTCAAAGTGCAGTACCTGATGTTTTCTCTCTATTTGCAGAGTTTATCTCTGTAAAACCGTACATACCTCAAATAGATAATATGAGATTGCACATGGTCAAATAAACTGTTGTAAATCAGAGAAAGAGAGATCCCGATAGGCTGCAGCTGTCAGGACAACTCTCATGGAGGCATGGTTTGCCGTCTCTGCTGTATCCTGTCTCGGAGCGTGTCTGCGTGCAGCACAGCCCTGCCCGGGGAACCTCCGCAGCATACAACCGTACCCGTTCTCGTCTTCCTCTCGGGTAAAGGGATGCCAAGCATTTGGGTCCGACTGACTCTTTTTATAGGGGTAGGCTTCCTTACTCTTATGAAACGTTGTAAAGTAAAAATTCCTTTTTTTGAAAGCCTTCTATGCAATTTGCAGGCAACACCCATCATTTACAATGATCATTATCCCTTGAGAGTTTACTCTGCCTTGGCAGTGAGAAAAGGCCATGTTGGGATCGACTGTTTCACCTCACCAGTATTTTGGCCAGTTTCATTCCTGAGCTTCATTTTTAGTTTATCATTTACTCTATCCCATATAAATTTAATCATTGTATCTCTGTAGCTTTCTGAATATTTGCTGGCTGAGATTTACAGAGCAGAATGAAAGTAATAACAGATACATTGGTGATTCCAAAAACTCAAGTTGATAAGATTAGAAAATAATCTTTTTGAGAGATGAAAAGAGATGTGGGTTCAGACACAAACTTGTAGTTTCTGACAACCCAGTACCAGAACTGTTTTAAATGAAATTCGTATAAGATTTATTATCCTGTATTTGAAAACTGTTGGTATCTTAATCAGAGAATTTGATCAAGATTTTTACACACCGATAACAAGTCCCTTAAATTTTCATTTGAATTGTTATTACTAGTGCATTTTGTCTACAAGCATGACTTTTATATTGAATAATACTGATTCTGATCCTACCCTGACATGGGTACTGTGTTGATTGCCTGGTAGATGTTAGGAGAGTTTCACGTGTCATCCAGCTTCTTCTGGACAACTGAGACTAAGGTCTCCAGTGGACAGTGACCAAATGGTGCTCGCTGACTTCTTCAGATCCCTCCCAGCCTGAGCAGATCTTTTTTCCTGACTTTTAATCCCATTTTTCCTCCTCTGTCTTTTCTGGCTGAACTCTTCTGCTTTTTTTCTTTGTTATTGATATCACTGAGGCCTGAAATATTGTCTTCCTGAACATCTCACCTGCAGTTCACACCTTCCTCATCTTTGCCTTAGGCTCCGTTTTCTCCTTGAAGCCTTCCCTGATCCAAAGTTGGACATAGTCATGCCAGCCTCTAGACTTCAGGTTTCCTCTTTACTGATCTTTGGCTGTTACACTAGTCTCTGTTTATGGTAGTCAATAGAAAAATCTTAAATTAAGTACCCCATAACAGCAGAGACCAAATTTTAGTCAGTATAAGTCTTTCATAAGCTACACCTAGTGCTTTACAGATAGAGTACTGAAGTATTTTTGAATGGCCAAATGGCAATCAAGGCAGTAGATCAGACCTAAAATGAAGATGCCCCCCCCTTCCCCAGTTTGGCACCTGTCTTATACTTAGTGGACACCAGATATCTGTGGAATAGAAGAAGAGTGCATGAATGAATGGCTAGAGGGGATGGGTGGGTGAATGCATGGATGCTCTGAATCTGGACTTTAAATGACCATTTAGATTATATGCTTTTATGACTCTCATTTCTCCTCTTCTCAGCCTTATTGCTCACTACACCTTCACCTTAAGGTCTCTGAGAATCCCTACACATCAGGGATCATTGCCAGCCGAGACACAGCTCCCAGCATCATAGTGGCTTCAGGTAAGAAGCTTGCCTGGTGGGCTTGCTGTTGCAAATTGTATTTATTTTAAGAAGCTAGATATCAGTGCAGGGAACTTAATGAGCAAGCAACAATATTTTGCAAGTCACCTAAACCATTGACCCTGAAGTGACCATGCTGAAAAACACTGCTCCCATACAGTGTTGACAGTCTTGGTCCATCTTGGGCAGTGTAGATATCCAGTAGAGCCCATTGTTAGCTTTTGCAAACAGCTCCTTTCACTAATGGTGGCATGCTCTCTCTAGGTAATATAGGTTCTGAATTATCAGACAGCGACATCAGCATGTTTGTCTCTTCAGATGCAGGGAACACCTGGAGGCAGGTAAGAAGGCATCCTGGGTCGAGTTGCTGCAGTTTAAATGACTTAAACATTGTTCAGCTTGGTTAAATCCTGGGAAATCGTTCGGCTATACGTAAATCCTAAAGCTCGTCAATGTGTTTATTTTCCTTTTTATTTTATGAGAGTCTTAAGTAAGTCTTTGAGTTTAGCAAATATTTATACAATGTGATTTCTTTTTGTCATTCAATAAAAATGACCCTTTTTCCAGAGCCTCTGTGTAAGAAAGTTTATAAGTGACAATGAAGCCAAATTGGATCTAACTGAATTTTTTTTTCCATGAAAGAAAACCAGGATCCCAAAGAGGTTGTTATATAGGGAACATGGAGCCCGGAGGGTAGTTCATACCCCAATACTTAGTTGCCTCCATAAATTCCCCTTGCCTTGGAGTCAGAGTACAGAGGAATGCAGTGATACAGAAACAGCTATTACCCAGGTGGTATCCTGAAATGTTTAAATTTCATGTGCCGAAGACAGAGTAATAACTATCAGTGTGCATATGTTGGGAAAGGTAGAAATGGAATCACTTTAAACCAACGTGTTTAGCTTAAATGCTTCCTCTCTTTCTTCTAAATGAAAATTAGATACCCGTAGCTTATCAAACAGGCATTTAATGAGGGTTTAGCAATCATAACAAGATATGTGCCTAATGCATGGTTGTTACACTTCAATAAATATATTTTAATAACCTACTGGCGTTTAATTATCATACAATAACTAGCACCATAAATTGAAATCTAATGCACAGGTAATCACACAGAAATGAGAGCACTCTGCTTTAAATTTTAGACAGAGATAGCCATGTTATGGTCCAGTTACCATTTCCTACCTTCAGACTCTTCGTAGGTCCTCCGTGTGATTCACGTGGCTTGAGAAGAGCAAGGCAGGAAAGAAATTTCCTTAAGAAACCTTAGGGCTATTGATCTTGGATGTATGTAGGAACATGGACTATTAAGCTGCCTCTGGAGAATAGTTCAAGTCAGGATCCCACTTTGTTTCTTCCAGGACCCAAACCAAGCAGACAACTCTCTACATTATAGTCCTGGGATACTTCTTATGTATAGGAGGTAAACGGGGGGAAATAATTATGTCTCCAATGTAGCCACAGACAAGGCAATACCAGCGATGCAATTATGAGAAAACAGCACGCCTTTCATATGGAGAGGACACAGAAATTGTTTTCAGGCTGTCTCCACTGGACTTCAAGTTGATTTCTCCACATTTGGAGAAAAACCTAAATGACACATGTCCCCAAAGTTGATTCCATTTTGATCAGAACTACTTTATGGCTTGGTAGAGAATCTATGATTGAAAAAGAACAGCTTTCCTCTGTAATACTTGGAAACTGTGAAATAATTACATCTGGAAAGGGCACTGTAATCCTGCAAGTCCCAACCCCAGGAGTTACTCTATGCCTGGCCTTAGGCAAGTCACATCTTTCTAAACCTTAATTTCCTCATCTGTCAAAATGAGAATGTTGGAGTAAAGTATCTCTAAGGTTTCTTCCTTCTAAAGATGTTATATAATATATGGTAACCCAGTATTCTGATATCGTCATCAGTGGCAATCAGCAGAACTTACCCAAAAAGATGGGAATATAAACATGAATACGTAGCTATTAATTCTTCAGATTTCTTTTCTGGCGCACCTAAAATCATTTTATATAACTCTAATGGTACGTGTGGCCCACCTTGGGAAGCATTGTTTATAACTGTCTCTCCAAAGATTTTGGGAAACCCTGTTCTATCATGGGAGGGATTTATCTCCTCATACGAAGACTAATTCTCTGAACTCTGGGCGTGCATGGATGTGGATGTGTGTCCATGTGGATGTGTTTTCCTCTTGCAGATCTTTGAAGAAGAGCACAGTGTTTTGTATCTGGATCAGGGCGGAGTCCTGGTTGCTATGAAGCACACGTCTCTCCCGATTCGACATCTCTGGTAAAGGCATGAGTCATGCACCGGATGGCTCCATACCGCTAAGCCCAATTGAGGAATCAGGCTGTCAGATGGGGACTGTGTCTGTAGTAAAATGTCAGCGTCTACTAGAATATAACTGATACCTTTGCTCTATTAAAAGAAGATTATTGTCTGAGGTTTCACAAAAGAGGAAAGGAGGTAGAAGGAGGGGAGGGAGGAAGGAGGGAAGGGGAGAGAGAGAGAGATTGAGAAAGAGAAAGATTGAGATCGATTCTTCCCCTGAGAGAGGAGTTGCATGATGTCACTGCCCTCCCCAGTACTNGAAGATTATTGTCTGAGGTTTCACAAAAGAGGAAAGGAGGTAGAAGGAGGGGAGGGAGGAAGGAGGGAAGGGGAGAGAGAGAGAGATTGAGAAAGAGAAAGATTGAGATCGATTCTTCCCCTGAGAGAGGAGTTGCATGATGTCACTGCCCTCCCCAGTACTGTCCTTATTCCTTCAGCACGCTCCTGGGTCCAGTGGTGTCAGGTACAATGGGCAGAAGTTAAGAGTAGCTTAACGCGTATTCATTATGCGTGTTCTGCACAAAGATCAGCAATTCAAGGCACGTCTCTTATCTCCTTCCCCCGATCCTACTTCCTTCTCTTCCTTTGCGGGGGGAGGAACTCTACCTGTTGTAGGTCTTGCACAGATGGTTGTGTAAGGCCTAACTTCCAGAATGCTTTCCAGTAGCCTCCTTCATCTGTGTTTTTGAAAGGAGCTCTCTCCACATGCAAGCTTGTTCAAAACCAAAAGTGTGATTTTCCCTCTGGTGTTAGTTACTTTGGAGACCTACGGGAAAGCTGCCGAAGTAAGAGAAACAGAGGCTTAGCTTGAGGGAAGACATCCACAGAGAAAGGCAGAGCAAAGGAAACATCCTGTGTGACCAGCAGGGTTGCAGACCTCTCTTACTCTCAAGAACCAGTCCCTCTGAACCCCCTCCCTCAATGAGTCAGCTAGGATTTGTAACAGGGTAGGAAGGAAGCCGCCAGGATTTGCTCACTTAGAGGCAGCTGGTTCGAGTCCATCTAAGTAGGTCTCAGAAGGCCATTGCTCTTCAGAATCACCAGTCAGGCTTGCTGCTAGATTGTAGTGAGGTTTTGGAGAGGATCACATTAAGATCTAAGATCTAATAAAATATCCAAATTAAAAAAAAATTCTGTCAAAGACTTCTTATTATTCCCATTTCATGCAGCTCTCCCCTTATGGCTGTTATAACACATCTGGGTCCCAGATCGCTTGGCTAANATGCAGCTCTCCCCTTATGGCTGTTATAACACATCTGGGTCCCAGATCGCTTGGCTAACTGTATTCCTACCGTCTGATGTAATTAAGAATGCTTATTCATATAAAAGGCTCACTTTGACAGTGCCCCGGGTACTTCTAAAATGTATTCTCTCCTGGCTGGTAGGATCTTTCCTCTGAAAGGACTTTTTTTTTTTTCTTTTGATAGCTAATGCCTGTTATTTTTTCTTTCATTAGGTTGAGTTTTGATGAAGGGAGATCTTGGAGCAAATACAGTTTCACATCTATTCCACTTTTTGTGGATGGGGTTCTGGGTGAGCCTGGGGAAGAGACTCTAATCATGACGTAAGTGGAAAAGTATGATGTTCTAGTCTTATTATAAATCCAGACACATGTTGTATTTTGTTTTCTTTTCAAAGATTTTATCTGTTCATTTATTTGAGAGAGTGAGAAAGCATGAGCAAGGGGAGGGGCAGAGGGAGAGAATCTCAAGCAGACTCCATGCCATGAGCGGAGCCCCATGTGGGGCTCGATCTTGCAACCCTGAGATCTCAACTTGAGTCGAAACCAAGATTCGAACACCTAATAGACTGAGCTACCCAGGTGCCCCCAGAAACATACTGTTTTTAGCAAAGCCTATTCACTTTGCTACTGTTAGATTTGAAATTGCCAGCAGGGTCAGCACATCCGACTTCATGGTTACTCAGCAAAGGGGAAAGAAAAATGTGGGTGGCCATGTTCTTGGCTCTTTACTAATTAGGACACCCACACTGAGGGCTGGCAGCAAAAGTGCACAGCTTGTTTCTTCTTACACTGAATGGGCTTATGAAAATTGNTAAATTGAGGCAAAATGGATCTTTATATTTCTTAGCAATACTCTTCTTTCATATGCTCATAAATGACCACGTACATAAATCTTTTATTATAGAAGAATTGAACTTAATTACCATAGATTTGTTGGCAATACATTTGTTATAGGCNGGAAGTGATTATGTCAATAGAAAATAAAACTGTAAATTTAAAACTTTAATAATAAACTCAATATACAGAAAACCACGGACATATAAGAATGATTTCACTTTAAGGCAGAACACAGAGCTTGATCAAAACCCCACAAAGGTCTTTCTTTTTCCCTGGCTCTTTACCTAACCCACTTGTGAGACTATATTAGAAAAATCGTGAGAACAATCTGTTCTTGTGAAATTGTATTTGCACTCATTCTTGTCTGGAAAGTGATGATCATTAATTTGTGAAAGACTTGATTAATGAGTTGCCAGCTTAAGGGTTTCAAAACATGAGCTTTGAATTTGAAATATGAAACTGTGAGGGTTTTTTTTTTTCTTCCCCTGGAAAATTGGACATGGAGAACAGAGAGAAGGTTTTAAAGTAGTCAACCCTGTCATCAATGAAAATTTAAAAATCATAGTGAGTAGTTGGTACTATTTCTAATTTTTTTCTAATTTTTTCTTCCCTTCTTTTAATGATAGAAAAGANCTTTTTCCCTGGCTCTTTACCTAACCCACTTGTGAGACTATATTAGAAAAATCGTGAGAACAATCTGTTCTTGTGAAATTGTATTTGCACTCATTCTTGTCTGGAAAGTGATGATCATTAATTTGTGAAAGACTTGATTAATGAGTTGCCAGCTTAAGGGTTTCAAAACATGAGCTTTGAATTTGAAATATGAAACTGTGAGGGTTTTTTTTTTTTCTTCCCCTGGAAAATTGGACATGGAGAACAGAGATAAGGTTCTAAAGTAGTCAACCCTGTCATCAATGAAAATTTAAAAATCATAGTGAGTAGTTGGTACTATTTCTAGTTTTTTTCTAATTTTTTCTTCCCTTCTTTTAATGATAGAAAAGATGAACAAAAATTTAATATGCCTAATAGCTGCACTTTTGCCCACCAAACACATAGCCAGATTAGCAATTTGTTCCATAATATGTCCTTATTCAGTTTTCATATTTGCAGAACGCAGATGAAAAAGAGCTGACTGGAAAGGCTACTTTGTGGCTTTTCTCCACAGATGGCTGTGACTGGTGACTCAAACACCTCATTAGATTCCGGAGTTTGTCTGAGTGAGGAGAGAATGCAGGGTGCAGACACAGTTCTCACTACCAGGCCGTCCTGCCCCCCTCTCCCCAGGGACTGGTGGGGGAGGAGTGAAATAGCACAGAAACCGTGGGAAACACGGGCCTTAGCAAGAGAACCTAGATGTGTAGTCCTGGACTCCATGGAAGGCAGCACTTGTGATTGTTTTCTTAATTTCTTTTTCTTTCTTGTCAGCCATTCTTGTCGTACAACATTCAGAAGTGGGTTTTTCCTCAGATTCTACCTGGGTTCTGGGTTCTGGGTTCTGACTCGACCAGTTCCTAGTGGTTTGGCTTTGGTTTTTTGCATGTTAGCGACACTGAGGCTCAAATGACTCATGGGTGATATGGAGTCAATAATAGTAACCCTGCTCGTCACTGTGTTTTGAGGACTAAGTGATCTGCTTAATGTAATGTGTTTAGCATTATGCTAAGCTCATGGTAAACACCCAGCACAGGCTAGCTACTGCACTTGCTACCGTTGTGATTATTTTTCTCTTTATGAACTCTGTAGCGTGTTTGGACACTTCAGCCACCGCTCTGAATGGCAGCTGGTCAAAGTGGACTACAAGTCCATTTTCGACCGACGGTGTGCCGAGGAGGACTACAGACCCTGGCAGCTGCACAGCCAGGTAGGAGGGGCTGGGCTGAGGGGGAGGTCTTGGTGCAAGGCACGGGGGGTCCTGCAAGTGTAGGAATCGGGGTCCTCACAGCCACAGTTTACCTCTCTGGCTACATTGAAAGCTACATCAACTGCTTTTTTACATGTTTTGTGTTCCACAGCAGTGAACAAACTCAACATTTATGGCTTGTTGTGAAGTAATTTCTTTTTTTATTGTACTAGGATATAATGAGATAAAATTCAAATGTGCTTGGCTTAGACTTACAACTCAAAATGAAATACCAACTCAGCACCCAGATCCAAACAACTTATTTGAGCGTGTCGTGTGGGTGCAGGGTAGGGGCAGGGGTGAGGAAGGGCTCTCCAGTTTTATCTAGCAATGCAAACAGAGATATAAAATAATAAAATTACCCTCAGGGAGCCGTGCCAGTAAAATCCTTCCTTGTCACCCTGTGATATCCTGGGATTAGGTGGTACTTCTTGCCTCCTTCCAAGGTACTCACGGTACAAGGGTGCAGAATTATTAATAGGAAGCTTTCCTTCCTTCTGGCTCCTTAACCAATCAGCTTCTATCAGAATGCTAAGCTGCAAGCATCTCTCCTCTGATTTCCCAAGGTGGAAGTCATTCTGCAGGTCCCTCCAAAGACATAGTAGAGGTTCCCCCTGCACAGCCATCACCATATTCAGGCAGTGACACATCCTATCCCTAAACCTAGACTAAGTACACCGGACCCTTGAACAACATGGCCTTGAACTGCACGGGTCCACTTACATGCAGATTTTTTTTCAATAAGTACAGTCCAGTGCTGTAAATGTATTTTATCTTCATGATGATTTTCTTAGNACCCTGCTCGTCACTGTGTTTTGAGGACTAAGTGATCTGCTTAATGTAATGTGTTTAGCATTATGCTAAGCTAATGGTAAACACCCAGCACAGGATAGCTACTGCACTTGCTACCGTTGTGATTATTTTTCTCTNATTATTTATGTTATCAGTAAGGCTTCTGGTCAGAAATAAGCTATTAGTGGTTAAATTTTTGGGAAGTCAAAAGTTATACATGGATTTTTGACTATGTGAGAGGGTCAGTACCTCTAACTCCTGTGTTGTTCAAGGGTCAGCTGGAATATATTTATATATAGATGCNTTTATGAACTCTGTAGCGTGTTTGGACACTTCAGCCACCGCTCTGAATGGCAGCTGGTCAAAGTGGACTACAAGTCCATTTTCGACCGACGGTGTGCCGAGGAGGACTACAGACCCTGGCAGCTGCACAGCCAGGTAGGAGGGGCTGGGCTGAGGGGGAGGTCTTGGTGCAAGGCACGGGGGGTCCTGCAAGTGTAGGAATCGGGGTTCTCACAGCCACAGTTTACCTCTCTGGCTACATTGAAAGCTACATCAACTGCTTTTTTACATGTTTTGTGTTCCACAGCAGTGAACAAACTCAACATTTATGGCTTGTTGTGAAGTAATTTCTTTTTTTATTGTACTAGGATATAATGAGATANGGATCTTTATATTTCTTAGCAATACTCTTCTTTCATATGCTCATAAATGACCACGTGCATAAATCTTTTATTATAGAAGAATTGAACTTAATTACCATAGATTTGTTGGCAATACATTTGTTATAGGTCAAGTCTATGTTGTCTGTGTGTCCCTCATAGCATGGTGCCTCATACCTTGCCAAGCAAAGGTTTGCTGAATACATGAGGAGTTAAGGACGTTTTTTTGACATACCCTCCATGCTTCTTAGAATTGTCTTTATAGGGCGCCTGGGTGGCACAGCGGTTAAGTGTCTGCCTTTGGCTCAGGGCGTGATCCTAGCGTTATGGGATCAAGCCCCACATCAGGCTCTCTGCTATGAGCCTGCTTCTTCCATTCCCACTCCCCCTGCTTGTGTTCCCTCTCTCGCTGGCTGTCTCTATCTCTGTTGAATGAATAAATAAATAAATAAATTAAAAAAAAAAAAGAATTGTCTTTATAGTTGCATTCTACACTAGGATTCTAGACATCAAAAAGAAAATGCCGTTAGCAAAAGTCAGGCTGCCTGTGTCCAGATGACACTAAGGCTTGGGAACATCTCCCCAGGTGTCTTGATATGGAGCAGGGAAGGTCCAAGCTATGTACCCAACTGCATGAGATCCTTGTGTCCTTACAGGGGGAAGCATGTATCATGGGAGCAAAAAGGATATATAAGAAGCGAAAATCAGAGCGTAAGTGTATGCAAGGAAAATATGCAGGAGCTATGGAATCTGAACCCTGTGTCTGCACAGAGGCCGATTTTGACTGGTAAGCTTGTGCTGTCACACACTGTGGAGTCATTCTGTAAATCAAATCCACATGGGTCTTAATGAAAGCCGAGATTTGAAATAATAGCATATACAAATGCTGTCACAGGCTTCATATTCTTATGAAATTACCTCTTGATAACTACATGGTTTATTAGCTACGTGCCTGTGTATATGGAAAAACTAGGAGTTTTTTTGGACTGAAAGAGGATTCACAAGATGGCTGATAATTAGCTTCACATATATGATAGATCTCAGGACAAAAAAAGAGACCACATCCACCCCTAGTTGCTTCAGACAACAACACTGAAAACAATAAATTGACTTTTCAGACGGCAAATATATTTGTGCTTAAGGTAAAGACTTTCTAGATTCTGGGTTCTTAGTAGAACAATGACCTTATAAGGCAGTAGATTTGCTGTCCCTGGAAGTTTTCAGTCAGCGGCTAGCTAGCTAACGATTGCTTGTGCAAGGTGAGGAAGACTTTTCTGACTAAAATGCAAGGATTGATTCAGTGGTGTTGGCAATCTATGGTTCTGTGGACCTGGTGGTACCGAAGACTTCTCCCTCTTCTAGGATTAAGCTAGGATAAACTGGAAAGGACTGAGATGTTTGAGCGCCATAGCATTCTTTTCAAAGCGTTTGGTAAGTGGAAAGCTAGCCTGTGGGGTCAGTGCTGCCCTTGCTCTGTTCTAGGTCAGGGTTTGGCCTTCAGGCGAGGTTGGAAATGATTGAGGATGAGTAGGTGGTAACTCCCTGAATCATATCCATCTCATTTAATACCTTTTTTCTTCTTTTCTTCCTTTTTCTTTAAATTTATGTATATGTTTTGGTTTAGAGAAAGAAATTGCTGAATATATATGTCAATGTTAAGTGATTGAAACTTGACCCACATAAGAAACAAAAGTCATTCCTTTAATACTGGATATCTGCCTGTATAGCTGTCACAGATCCCTTATCTGATCATCAAAATATCAGTGACTGGGCTGAGATACTGTGTGTGTACACATCATATAGCTTAGAGAAAGTAAGTCTTCTCTCATGGTAGACCTCTGGAGACATTCTCTGAATAAATAGTCCTGTGCCAGCCTGCCGGAATTGGCCACCAGCCCTCAGTCTGATAACCCAAGGCTATTCCCCTCTTGTTGGTAGACAAGGCAAGCCAAGAGCCAGTGCTGTATCTCTTGGGCTTAGCCAGAGGTCAACAGAACTTCAGTTACATTGGAGCTCACAAGGAATTCTTCAGGGGCCTTCCCAGCTGTAACTTATGTTTTAGCCAGTGCACCATTATTAACAATGATAAAAGTATCCTATCCCCACCCTACCTTTCAGGATTGACACCCTGAAATGCAGTCACAGGGAAAACTTCCATGGAATTTTAAAGTCCTTCATTCCGTCCCTCTTTCTGACTGCTTCTCCTCTATCCCCTCTATGCAAGGAGGGTTTGTAAGGAAGTTAACATTTTATCTTAGTCATTTAACTTCAGGCTTACCACGTAGTCTTCCTTTCATAAAGAGCAAATTTATTCTGGTAGAAAAGAAAAAAGAAAAAGTGAGATGAGATGTCCTGAGTCCCTGATTTTTCCTGAAAATACTGTTTTTGGGGGGCATCTTTTCTACAAGGTTCCAAAATAAGTTGTTTTTTTGTTGTTGTCATTGTCATGTGTTGTGTTTCTTTTTCAGTGTTAAGCTAGTGTAGAGTTAAAGGAACACAGGGTAAGGAAGGCAATTAGGCTTCTCCTTTTCCTTATCTCTTACTCCCCTACAGACTTGGCCCAATTCTTATGTTCATTTGTGATTGGAATCTGCTACTCATACCACTAACAGAAATGTATTCTGAGAAGTGGATAATGAATCATAAATGAGGCCATTTTAAGGTTTTCTGGTCAAATGGGATTTTTGTTTACTGCATAATTTCTAAAAATATTTTGGAATACTCACCATGACCTTGTTGAGTCTCTACCAGTAGCTAGAGCTTTTGTGATTTCACTAGACTGCAGTGTAAGAAAAGATGGTTGTCACTAAATGTTCCCTCTCAGCTTGGGTGTCCCCTGGACAGTCCCTCAGATGACCTTGACTGCCATTCTTCAGCATTTATAAAGTNTAGCTAGCTAACGATTGCTTGTGCAAGGTGAGGAAGACTTTTCTGACTAAAATGCAAGGATTGATTCAGTGGTGTTGGCAATCTATGGTTCTGTGGACCTGGTGGTACCGAAGACTTCTCCCTCTTCTAGGATTAAGCTAGGATAAACTGGAAAGGACTGAGATGTTTGAGCGCCATAGCATTCTTTTCAAAGCGTTTGGTAAGTGGAAAGCTAGCCTGTGGGGTCAGTGCTGCCCTTGCTCTGTTCTAGGTCAGGGTTTGGCCTTCAGGCGAGGTTGGAAATGATTGAGGATGAGTAGGTGGTAACTCCCTGAATCATATCCATCTCATTTAATACCTTTTTTCTTCTTTTCTTCCTTTTTCTTTAAATTTATGTATATGTTTTGGTTTAGAGAAAGAAATTGCTGAATATATATGTCAATGTTAAGTGATTGAAACTTGACCCACATAAGAAACAAAAGTCATTCCTTTAATACTGGATATCTGCCTGTATAGCTGTCACAGATCCCTTATCTGATCATCAAAATATCAGTGACTGGGCTGAGATACTGTGTGTGTACACATCATATAGCTTAGAGAAAGTAAGTCTTCTCTCATGGTAGACCTCTGGAGACATTCTCTGAATAAATAGTCCTGTGCCAGCCTGCCGGAATTGGCCACCAGCCCTCAGTCTGATAACCCAAGGCTATTCCCCTCTTGTTGGTAGACAAGGCAAGCCAAGAGCCAGTGCTGTATCTCTTGGGCTTAGCCAGAGGTCAACAGAACTTCAGTTACATTGGAGCTCACAAGGAATTCTTCAGGGGCCTTCCCAGCTGTAACTTATGTTTTAGCCAGTGCACCATTATTAACAATGATAAAAGTATCCTATCCCCACCCTACCTTTCAGGATTGACACCCTGAAATGCAGTCACAGGGAAAACTTCCATGGAATTTTAAAGTCCTTCATTCCATCCCTCTTTCTGACTGCTTCTCCTCTATCCCCTCTATGCAAGGAGGGTTTGTAAGGAAGTTAACATTTTATCTTAGTCATTTAACTTCAGGCTTACCACGTAGTCTTCCTTTCATAAAGAGCAAATTTATTCTGGTAGAAAAGAAAAAAGAAAAAGTGAGATGAGATGTCCTGAGTCCCTGATTTTTCCTGAAAATACTGTTTTTGGGGGGCATCTTTTCTACAAGGTTCCAAAATAAGTTGTTTTTTTGTTGTTGTCATTGTCATGTGTTGTGTTTCTTTCTCAGTGTTCAGCTAGTGTAGAGTTAAAGGAACACAGGGTAAGGAAGGCAATTAGGCTTCTCCTTTTCCTTATCTCTTACTCCCCTACAGACTTGGCCCAATTCTTATGTTCATTTGTGATTGGAATCTGCTACTCATACCACTAACAGAAATGTATTCTGAGAAGTGGATAATGAATCATAAATGAGGCCATTTTAAGGTTTTCTGGTCAAATGGGATTTTTGTTTACTGCATAATTTCTAAAAATATTTTGGAATACTCACCATGACCTTGTTGAGTCTCTACCAGTAGCTAGAGCTTTTGTGATTTCACTAGACTGCAGTGTAAGAAAAGATGGTTGTCACTAAATGTTCCCTCTCAGCTTGGGTGTCCCCTGGACAGTCCCTCAGATGACCTTGACTGCCATTCTTCAGCATTTATAAAGTAATTCCCTGAAATGAACACCGGGTGTCCTATAGGCAGCATTTCTGAAGTCTTCCTATCCATGCTATGTTGAACCAGCACCAAATCCAGCTGATCTGTGCAGAATTCTAAGTGCCAGCTGCCTGGTGACAGGCCCCTTGGCTAAGCCTGTTTCTCCCTTCCCACCCCTTGTGTGCCAGCATCTCACCTCCAGTACACAGATGGGCCAAATCATACTAATGCTTGCTGGTTACTGTCTGCGATTTGTCTGTGCATGTGGGGGTACAATTTGTTGTCATCCTCTGTGCCCAAGTTCATCCTCCAGAAGCCAAGAATATCAGGCCATGCAGAGGCCCCTGGAGGCAAGGAAGAGAGGAGATGGAGAGAAAAGTCTTTGACTCTTTCCAAACTACAGAGAGGATTTAAAGCAGTTAGACCCAACTGACAATGCTAACTGACTCGGACAAAACTTTTCCTTGGGGGAGTGCTCATGACACCCCTGAAGGACATTTCCTTTTCTGCTGTGACTTTGAAGCATATGGAGTGTGCACAGAGAGACCTGGCTCAGCTCTGCTTGGTAGATCCAGATGTCTTGGAAGAGCACCCCAAAGGCATCAGCAGTAATGAGCATTGTGCCACATGTGGCTGGGTTTGCTTCAGTGATGTGTACACCGAGGCTTGAGCTCCCACTGTTGCCAGTTTTCTGACTGCAGCTTTCTTGGGGGCCCAACCACCATCAGTATTATGTGTTCTCCTCATGAGAACATAATCCACTCGCTCAGTTTAAAGCCGTTTTACTTGGAATTATTAGTCATGAAGCCTCCGTCTCTACACAGGCTTCTCTGTTGCTTTCAAGTCAGCTTTTCTGGAAATGGGTTTTGTAGGATATTGTCGTGGGTAATTAATTGATAGATCCTCCACAGAGGGAAAAAACAGTTCCATTTTTTGGAAAGGTATTGATTCAGTGAGTTCTTGTTTTTTGACTAATTGGCTAGAGTAGAAGTTGACTGTGCGCTACCACGAAACTGTTCTCAGTAATTTTGCCATCTACTGAAAGGTCTCTCTTGGCTCTTTCCCCCACAGCGACTATGGGTATGAGCGACACAGCAATGGTCAGTGTCTGCCAGCATTTTGGTTCAATCCGTCTTCCCTGTCAAAGGACTGCAGCTTAGGACAGAGTTATCTCAACAGTACTGGGTGAGTGTCTGAGGTGGTTGACCTCTGCTGTTTTAGAGCCGGTGTTAAACTTACAGAATTATGTCTGATTGAAGACCGGGCCTTTTTCATTACAGCACGATGTGTTTGTTTTTGTTCGTGTTAGTAATGCAGCACAGATTTGTATTAATAGTGCAATTTTCATCTGAGAATAAGACCTCAGTTGCAAATAAAGACACAAAACAGGTTCCTTGGATGAAAATGATGATGATAATCCATAAATTCCTTCACTTTTTGATACTTTATTTCAGAACTATTTCTGTGAAGCTACCTTTCCCCCTTACTGCAGCTCTGTGAAGAGGGCCAAGTAAATATTTCATGGGTGCATTTCCTAGCGAACAAAGAAGCTCACTGACTTTTCAAGAGCACACTGCTGTTAGTTGAAACATGTTTCATTTTCTTCCTCTGTCCAGTCTTGATATGTTTAGGGCATGCATTCTGATCTTTATACATATGGAATCAGATTCTAAAAGTTTGTGTTTAATGTTTTGTGTTGTAGAGCTTATCCAATATTATTTAAGAAATACCATAAAAGAGAAAACATTTTGTGACTTTTCCATAAGTGGGGTTGATGTTTATAGACTTTAAAAATATTATGTGGAACTCAATTCAAACAGTATGTAAAAAGACATCTTTGAGCCATTTGGAGAAATGGAATATAGTGTGGTGATTAGGTGATGTATTAATCAGGGATCCCCAGAGAAAGAGAACCAATAGGAGATCATATAGATAAAGAGATATAATATATATATAGATATATAGATTCATTATAAGAAATTGGATCACATGATTATGGAAGTGGCAAGTCCAGTTCCCAAGATCTGCAAAGGGACTTGGCAAGCTGGACACCAAGGAGAGCTGATGGTTTGTTTCTAGTCCAAGTCTGAAGGCAGGAGAACCAGGAAAGCTGATGGTGTAGGTCTGTCTAAAGGCCAGAAGGCTCAAAACCCAGGAGGAGCCAGTGTTTCAGCATGAGTGTGAAGGCAGAAGAAAGGCAAATTTCCAGTTTGAAGATAGTCAGGCAGAAAGAATTCCCTCTTGCTCAGGAAAGGGTAAGCCTTTTCTGCTATTGAGGCATTCAGCGTACTGGACAAGGCCCACCCACCCTGGGAGAGCAATCTGCTTTACTCTATCTACTATTTTGAATGCTAAGCTCATCAGTAACAACCCTCACAGAATCACGCTGAACAATGTTTGACCGAATACCTGAGCACCCATGGCTGAGTCAAATTGACACATAAACTTAACTATCACAGGTGATATTAGGTTATATCTAAATAATAACTATTTGTATTATATTAACCAAATATAGTTATATATATTTGGGTGTGATAATGGTATTTTGGTTTGGCTAAAAAAAAAAAAGAAAAGAAAAGAAACCTCATCTTTTATTTATTTATTTATTTGTCAGAGAGAGAGAGAGCACAAGCAGGGGGAGCAGCAGACAGAGCAGTCAGAGGGAGAAGCAGGCTCCCCGCTGAGCAGGGAGCCCTAGGCAGGACTCCATCCCAGGACTCTGGAATCATGACCTGAGCTGAAGGCAGACACTTAACTGACTGAGCCACCCAGGCTCCCCAAAACCTTATCTTTTAAAGATACATGATGTGTGACATTTGTTTCAAAATGTTAAAAAAAAGCAGGTATCAAAAATGTTTGAAAATGAATTAATGGGGGGCAGAGGTATTTATTATACTCTTTTCTTTCATTTGTGCATATTTGAAAATCCTGATCTTAAAACATGAAAAAGAGAGGAACTAAGGAAGGAAGGGGGGAGGGGGAGGCCTTACCAGCAGGCCTGTCCCACTTGAAAATTGCTCTTCTCATTTCACATGACAGCTGCAGGGCAGAGGTGAGGATGTCCACATTTCCATTTGTGTGCTTCTGTATTTGAAATGCTTAAAAAGTTTTTTTAATGAAGAAAACAATTACCGTAATAGCATTACTGCTCTTCTAAAGGAGGGAAACAGCGCAGACTTGTACCCTCAAATGTTCTTATCTCTGAGGTTAGGGATTCCTAGAACTTTTGAATATAGGAATAAGCTGTGATTTATTTGCACCATAACATAGAACCCGAGGAAAGTACAAATGACATTTTTACAGCAGTGGGTTGGTGAGGCCTTCAGCGTGCAGCACTGTGGGAACACCTGAAAGAGGGCTGCTGAAATGAGTACATTCAATGGTGAAGGAGCGCCAGAGAACTGTTTTATTACTTGCACGCACCAGCATGTTTAGACATTGTAAAGGGCAGTGGGAACCCCGTAATGCTAGTTTCTGAGTTCATTTTTTTTTCTCACTAATTCAGTCAGTCAAGGAAGTTATATCATTTTCTCTCTGGTATTGATGAGGGGAGGTCCCAGTACAGAGAGGTCTAAATTATTCTACATGCGGCTCAAGTCACTGGAAGAAGGCAGAGTGTAGGCAGTGACCCTCTTCAGCAAATTGAGAATACACACACACACATTATAGGCTACCCTTAAACAGGTTTCCCCATTCCTTTGGTAAACTTCATATGTGAAATTCAAGTAAACCCTGACTTCTATAAAATAAAATATCAAAAATGATTAAACCTAATAAGTAATCTATGCAATGGGATTTTTCATCTATGCCCTATAAAATTAAAATTTCAGTTAAAAATGTGATTCAGCAGTAAGTGTCCACGTATATAAATGTTTGTCAATGAGTGAAGTTTATTAATCACGGAATCACAGGCATTATTCCCTAGGTCTCACCTCCCCTCTTGGAGACTTGTTCATATAAGTGGGTATTACATAATAGCGTCTGACCCAAAAAACCTTTTGTTAAGTTACCACATCTACTGGTTTCATCCATTCCATTCAGACTTTTTCCAGAAAAGCATCCACCTCAGTGAGCGAGCTTGTGTAAAGAAGAGTTATGATCAATTCCAGCCATGAGCAGGTAGGGTAAGTGCCTTGCTCTCAAAAGCCAGTTGCTCACCGGTGGAGGAGTGATCACCCTGACAGGGCCCTGTGGGCTAAAGGTGGGGGGAAGAGTATGAATAGTTACCCCACTGATCAGCATATTGCCTCCCCTTACATTCTGCATTAAGAACAAGAAGACCTTTAGCTGGTACAG
The DNA here is from genome assembly GCF_002007445.2 of Ailuropoda melanoleuca. Lineage (NCBI taxonomy): Eukaryota > Metazoa > Chordata > Mammalia > Carnivora > Ursidae > Ailuropoda > Ailuropoda melanoleuca. Next base: position 107,315,868 of record NC_048223.1, on the reverse strand, counting down.
GTGCCTGAAATCATCTTCAAAGAAGGCCCCATCCCATCAAATTCCTGTTTACTGTGTGTAGCCAACTGAAAAGTTGGCAAGAGGTAAAGTATAGATGAAATTGAAAAAGAACGCAGTGTCNCTTTAGCTGGTACAGGTGCCTGAAATCATCTTCAAAGAAGGCCCCATCCCATCAAATTCCTGTTTACTGTGTCTGTAGCCAACTGAAAAGTTGGCAAGAGGTAAAGTATAGATGAAATTGAAAAAGAACGCAGTGTCCCTCCAGCCCTTCACCCCAGAAGCCCCACTGGCCATGTGTGGACTCAGTGGCATTTCTCGAGCAGACTCAGTATTTAATGTTGTAGCCACTCTACTGCTGCCATCAAACATTTAGCTTTTCACTGAAAAATATTTACTTACGGAAGAAGTATATACATATGTTTTCTGTTTTAAAAAACCGATTTAGATCATCACCCATATCCTGCCCCCTTTCCCTGCACAACTGTGATCTCTTCGGTATGCATGCTTCCAGACACTTTGCATTTGCCAGCAAATAATTATGCCAAGAAAAAACATACAAAATTAATTTGGGAGGTTGTTCTTACATGTTATTTCCTACTAGATATATTATTTTCCTATTTTGCATTTCATTCAGAAATGTATCTTAAACAACTTTCTAAGACAGAGTGTATAGGACTATCTTCCATCTAGTTTCTTTTAATTTGAGAGTATTAAAACTCCTGGTATTGCTTCGTCATCCCATAGTGGACATTTGGGTTATTTTCTGTTTTCTGCTGTTATTAACAATGTTGCAATCAACATCCTCATACCATAATAATTGTTATAAAAACACACAAAGATAATTGGATTCTCTTTTGGCAATTAGAAGTGTTTCTGCTAACTTGTAAAGCAAATCCCACCCAGCCAACTGCTTACTTCTTAGACCTGAGGATCCAGGCACACCAAATATTTCCCCAGAAGGATTAAAACACTAGCTTCTGGTCCACAGACTGCCAGGAGTCCCACACATTACAGATTCATTTGTATTAACTGCCGTCCTCCTTTAAAACACAAATGCCAATAGATTCTCTAAGGGAAAGCTGAGTGGGATTTCCCAAAGTAACAAAGTAAGGAAGGTCCCTTCAGGCGAAAGGAGTAAGAGATGATCAAGCTGAAAGGGTCACCTTACGCCAGTGCCTGAAAGTCCATGATAGACTTAGGAGTCACCATGCACCCTCAGTCTCTCCCCTGTCAGCTCTAGCCATCCGTGGCCATCCTGTGCTCTGTCAGAACGGATCCCATATTGGCATCAGGCCGGGATGAAGTACAGAGGAATCACAGGGCAAGGTCAGCCTGCGAATGATAGCATCCGTCAGTTGTACTCCCCAGGCGCCTCTCTTGCTTCACCACACCCCTTCCAGCAGAGCCCATATGCCAACATGCATCAGAACTTGAACTTTTGAAAGGGTCTATTGTACGACTGCCCCTTGTCGGTGAAGTTTAACAAGCGAATCTCCCAGGAGCATCTCCTGAGAGTTTGGTTCAAAGCATGCAGATAAACCTTCCTTTTCCTTTTATTTTTTGTAATACCTCACCTTATAAATGGTTATGGTTGCCTTTACGGTCACCTTATTACTCTGTATATATAGCAGTGTTCACAGATTTGCTTTCTTCACCAGAATGGAAAAAGTCTAGCATCGGTTATTATTATGCCTGACAGAAATACTATTTTTGGGAGACGCCAAAATTTTTATCAGCTTCACTGTATAGACATGAACAGTCACACCTTTTGTTTTAGTCCTTGGGTAGGTCTTAGAAAAGAGAGGTGGAATAAGAGCTGAAATGAGTGCAAAGTGTTCCCCCTGGTGGCTGGTGCTACCTGTTCTTGGTCCTTGGTCCAGTGGCGTCTGATTTCTAAGGTTCACACCATGGAACCACATGTGAGCAAGTTCGGCCACGTTCTCCACTGTAAGCTCCCTGCCTCTTTTCACCCTTTGCCCTCATACTTTCCCCACGCCAGTTCATGGAAAGCCAGGAGACCGATACGGAGGCCACAGCAGGAAGTGAAATATAATGGGGATGTTTTGTCTGGTGAAAAAGAGAAGTATTTTAGAATGAAACAAGTAAGGGTTTTAAATGACTTCTGCCATTTACTGTTATCTTAGCAAATGGCTTCCTTTCTTTGAGCCTTCACCTCTTAATCTATAAAATTTTGCTATCTGCTCTTGGGGTTTGACTTAAATACGGCACTGTATATAAAGCATGTAACCCAGTGCCTAGCAGATAGTAGTCACTTTGCAAAATGCAGATACCATCACCAGTAGTCATCTAAGGGCTCCTCTGGAGTGAAGGAAAACAGAGGGGAGACATTGTTTTGTTATGTATCTATAGTCCCGACATTTATTTGACCCTTAATAGTCACTCCAGCACTGAGAGCTAGGACATACTTAATCTAAGCTCCTGTTTTGTTTTGGGGTTTTTTGTCTATAAAACAGTCACCTGCATACACTCATAAAGTCCCATGATTAAAAACTACTAGGCATCAAAACATGTGTGCATCCCTCTCTACCACTCAAGGCAGATAACACATTTACCTGATTAGTGAACAAGTTCCTTTGGTCCAAATAGAATAAAATCAGTATTCATTCATGTATTTTCTTGCCTTTCAGTGCTGAAATTACCCGAAATTTGTTTCTCTTTGTTTTTCCATCTGTGTCTATAAATCTCTCAGTTTGCACACACACAGAGCACAATCTCTAGTTGTACTTGTATATGGTTAAATCTTGTTTATACGGCTTTGGATCCAGGGAACATGCTGCAAATTTAAGTTGCTAAATTAACTAGGACATTGCTTGTTTCATGCCAACTGTAAAAGATTCTGTAAATATAAAATAAAGTGGGCATTGGGCTGGTTTATTATAAGAAACCGAGATAATCTTCTCAGGGGACAGATTTCTTCTTGCTATTAAGCTAGAGATATTTCTAGATGTGTTAAAAGAAAAAAAAGTATGTGTATAGAAATTTCTGTCTGTGGAGTTTCTTTTGAGAAGCCATTAATCCCTCCTTAAAGAATGTACAATGACAGCTCTTACCGTTCCTCAGGGTGAGTTTCTTAATATACTACAAAGATATTTACTCGGGAGGCTTAAAAAAAGATTTTTAGCATTAATTTTTAACATTAATTCAGTATCTGTAAGAACATTTAGTGGGTTTGGGGAGATATATATAAATTCTAGCTAAGTAATTATCTCCATACTATCGACATACATTTAGAATGTTTTAAAAATGCTTTCTAGACACATACTCCTTTCTGTATCTGCCACGAGAACACTTAGACACTGACTAACCCGTCATTGCCTTAGAGTTGCTATTTCTAGGGGCTTTGAGGGCTGTGGTCTTTTCCCAGATGACCCCACTCCTTTGCCTGGAGGCGATTTTATGTTCAGTCTGATCTGCTCAGCAAGATTTGTCAGTGTGCGTCATGGAGAATAATCGGTCTAAAAGTGGTGCATGTGTTTACAGTCCACAGAAAGGAAACCACTTGCATAATTTACAGACTCAACACGGCAGGGGCCTGTGTAGAGGTTCTCTAGCAAAGAGCCATGCAGTGTCACAGCAGACACTCAATAAAGGTTTGTGGCTATGAAGTTGACTCTTCAGAGCACCTTGCTTAGATGTGGTTTTCCTTGTTTTCAGGGGATGACATTGGGGTCAGGAAATGAAGAAGAGGGTAAATGTCGCCGTGTGGAGACCTGGTTCCTCATGTAGCTGTTGTTGCCCACATCAGTGGTATTGGCGTTAGGGATTCTTATCCAGGTGGTATGGCATGGTATCAAGAGACACCAGACTCTCTCCAGAGGCCCAGAGCTGCTGATCACCTCCCATGTAAACTTGGCAAAATCTAAATATCTACTTTTATTTACATGAAAAAAGGAGGGGTTGTATTGGATGATCTCTGCTATCCCTTCAGACTCTGATGTGTCCATGACCAATTTGACTTCATTCAGTATTAGGATTCCTAGGACTGCAGGTGCTCAAAAAAAAGGAAGATTTCTTTATATAAATTAATTGTACAACTTTTTGACTCAGATTGTGGATTCCATGAGTCATTCTTATGATTCTTGATTTTAAGTCATTTAGTTTAGAATGGCCATATGTCCTGTTTCATCAAGTTGGTGTTCAAAATAAAGTCACATTCCATTTACTAGTCAAAATAAATGACTTGTGCTTCCACCCTGCTTAATACAGGGAAATTTTTTTCCCTTCACCTAGTTTCCTCCTGTGGTCTCCTAATCCCAAGTCCTGAGAACTGTTCCTTTGAAGAGAGAAACTCAGAGGACCTGCTCAGTCAGCCATGGAACCACATTATTTCTGAATGTTGGTGTTAAGGCTACACACAGGGTTTTTTGTTGTTGTTGTTGAAACATGGGCACATTGGGGCTAGGAAGATTTTAAGTCTCAGTCATACAGTGTCCCTTCTTTATTCCTAAGGCTTGCTCCATTTTTTGTTTTGTTGAGGGTTGTAACACAGCGCTTTTCCCTTGAAAGCAAAGGCACATAGTGCAATCCAAGAAAATAAACCATTTAAATTCTTCACATTGTGAGCACAAACGAGGGACACCATAGCTCAGTGACAGTAAGAACTGCCTCGCTTCAAGAAGACCTACAGTCCCAGCTCCAGCTTGGTCATGACATGAGGTAACTACTCTAAAAAGGGAAGAGACAACTTCACAGAGAAACATGAATTCTAAGCTGATTTTTAAAGAATGAATAAAAGCTTGACAGGAGGAAAGAATATCCCAGAAAGAATGAACCACACAAGAAAAAAGAAGGCATGTAGGCTTGAGTGTGGCTTGGGCTCAGGAAGCATGTTGGGAAAGAGCTGAAGCTGGGAAAATGCACTGAGAGATAGCAGACTGTACTTAAAACTTTAACTTGGGGGCACCTGGGTGGCTCAGCCGTTTTAGTGTCTGCCTTTGGCTCAGGTCATGATCCCGGGGTCCTGGATTGAGTCCTGCATTAGGCTTCCAGCTCCACAGGGAACCTACTCCTCCCTCTCCCTCTGCCCCTCTTCCCTGCTCGTGCACTCTCTCTCTATCTCTCGCTCTGCACTCTCTCTCAAATAAATCTTTAAAAGAAACAAACAAAAAAACCTTCAACTTGACACTCTATGAATAAGCCCACAAGAAGTTGTGAATGAGTCTAAGAAAGAAACTGACATGGTCCCATTTAATCCTAAAATAATCTTGGCAATAAGAGTGCCATTTCTCTTTTCTGGGAACTTGCTGTATAATAGCAAGTTCATGTTTAACACTTTAAATACTAACTTTTTAGCTAATACTGATATTTTAATATTTATTAAGTTTCTAACAATGCACAACACGTTAGGCTAAGCCCTTTTGAATGCAGTATCTCATTTAATCCTCCCAAGAATGTTATTGAAGAGATTCTATAATTGTCCCTATTTGACAAGCAGAGAACCCAAGCATTAGAGAAGGGTTGGGTAGGTGCCCAGGTTCATCCAGTAAGTGCCTGAATTTAGACTCAGGCCGTTTGATTCTACAACACTAGTTCTAACCACCAGGGCAGTGGTCTTTAATTCTGGATGCACACAAAAATCACCAGGGGAACTTAGAACAAACACAAAAACACACTAATGCCCAGAATTCTCAATTAAATCATAATTTAATTAATTCTCAATTAAATCAAGACTTCTGGGAACAGGATCTTGGCATCCATTTATTTTAAAAGTGCCTGCAAGTGAATCTAAAGGACAGACAGGGTTGGGATCTACTGAGCCTAGACTATACTGTCACCTTAACTTACAGTGAAGAGTCATAAACATCCATATTCTACCACCACCCCAAAATTACAAGAAAAACAAACAAAAAAAACCCCTACTAAATAGTAAAATCACAGACTATGATGACTTTCGTGGCTTTTTTCCAGTTTTACACTCACAGAGAATATCTGTGGCCTTCATCTGTGTTAAGACTGGCAGGAAGCACAGAAGAAAAATCAGAGAAGGTGGTGGTAAAAAAGAGAAGGTGACAAAGGGGTTTCAAGATGGGAAGGAAGAGAATGGTTGAAGCTGGGGCTGTTGAAGTAGTAAGTAAGACTCTACTGATGAGCGGTCGGTAAATCAAAGGCACATTTGCAGGATGTTTCCTTTTTGGTAATTGTACAAAGACTCCCTTGCCATTACGAAGCACTTTTCTTCTTGGCGGATTGAAGAATGCTTTACCAACTAAATGCATCCCAGTAATACTCAGAGCTCAGGTCCAACGTAATCATAAGTTGCCTTGTTATTATGGAGGTAGCAGTCCCATTTAATAACATATTAAATGCATTATTCATTTATGGTACTCAGACCCAGGGACAGCTGCTGTGATGAAAATAGAACCATTCTGTAATGCAAAAAGCAGGTGTGTGCTTACTTGAGTAAATGAACTCTGTATTTCTGCACAATTTTCTTCTAAATTTCAGGGACAGGTCTGGGTAGGGCTAATGTGATGCCATTTTCATCCAGGAAATAAAATGGTTTCAGAATGCTTTTTAATGAGCATTTAAAAAAAATTACCAACAGTCTTCTCTGTGGCAGAATCCCAGGGGGGATGGATTCGTGCTTAGGATTTAAGCAGAACTGTTGCTGCAGGATTCAGGAAAGCCTGGGGCAATGACTGGTTAGAAGAGCGACAAACAAAAGGAATGTTCTCTAGCTGATGATGCCAGTAGTGATGGTGAGCCCATGCCTCTAGAGCCGCTCGCCAAGACAGAGTCACAGGTGTGCTTGGATGCTAAGTGATTAAAAATCATAACCTGCCTTTAGTTTGCATGGCGCCTTGCCTCTAAAACAGGCAGGGAGTTTCTGATGCGCACTGGGATGCCTTACTTACTGGGATTCCTTACTTACTGTGTGACATTGCTGGTCATTCTCTTGCTGCCATTACTGGTACCAGAATGTCAGCATTCTCCAATGATGACACCTTTTTTATTTTTCCCCTTCTCTCTCCCACCTGCCATTATTTTCTCTGTTAATCAGCAGGCACTCATAAGCACCTACAATGGATTTACTTAAATAGTAGGTGGAATGATCTTAAACATGCACAGACTAGATAATGACTCATGGAACAGGTAAGGATCCTAGTGCAGGAGCAGAGAGTTCCAGGCTGCCTTTTGGGCTGGGTGTTAACCCCTTAGTTGCTGGACTGTGAGGCAAAGCAGAGACTCAGAAGGTAAGGATTAGTCACGGCTGGTTCGTGAGTGAGGTGCTTGAAGGGTTTGGGGACAGTAGTAATAACCAACTGCTGTGCAGATATTTCAACCTTTAAAATGACACCAGTCATCCCAGTGTGGACCTCCTGACTCTCAGCTTTGCATGTCCCCAGGGACAAGGACACCCTCAAGGAACCTAAAAGTTCATAGTCACACACAGGAAGAAAATGGTACAAGGCATAAATGGGTTCCTATCAATAAATTACAGGGACGGTTTAAGAGTTTAGAGGAGGGACAATCTCATTCCTTTGAAAGAGCCAGTACAGTAATGGTGAAGAGTGGATATTCTAGAGACAAGTTGTCTGGGGTCCTGACTGGGTGATCTTGAGAAAACTGCTTAACTTCTGTGAATCTTAATTTCTTCATCTGTATATTGAAAATAATAATACCTTCCTTAAGCAGAACAGTTCCGGGTATTTTGAAGATAAATGACAAAAGTCATGTTAAGAACTTAGCACAACGGCAAATGTAGTACATATTCTCTACATATGAACTTCTTACTATTTCAGTTAATATCTTACTATCTCAGTCAGGAAAGGACAGAGGAGAGAAGCTCTAACTTAAAGAGGAAGTTTCAGGCAACTGATAGAGCATGTAGCAAGACATAGAAGCAGAAAGAGCAAAAGAAAATACTTCTCAAAAGGCTTGAAAGAGAGGTTTGACTAGGGCAGATGAGCTTTTTGGTGAGAAAGAATTCAGAGATGTAGTGCAGTTAGCTTGTGGAGGGCTTCATGGACAAGATTATGGGATTTATGACTTATCCTAAGGACGTTTGGAAGCCGTGAAGGTTATGAACAGGTAGGAGAAATAATATTAAATAAAAATAACTGGCAACATTTCATAAGCACTTGCTAATCGTCAGGGCAGTTTTAAATACTCTGTGTACATTAATCTATTTAATTTATATGATTACTCTATGAGGTGAATTAAATATTAATAATTGACCTTATAGTGATCCATAGAGTTCAAAGTACTTTCCCAGACAGGATTTAATTTGACTTTCTCAACCATGCTCTTAGGTAGTCGATCCCAAGACTCGGGGACTGAGGAAAGGACATTGGCCAGATTTGAAGGAGTTGGAAAACTATAGCCTGCAGGTCAAATGTGGCACACTGCCAGTATCTGTAAATAAAGTTTTACTGACACCCAGCTGTCTCCATTCTTTTGCACATAATCTGTGTCCACTTTCGTGCTATAATCAAAGAGTTGAGTACTTGTAACAAAGACCACATAGTTGGCAAAGCTGAATATTTCTCGTCTAGCCCTTTACATTAAAAGTTTCTCAACTTCTGGTCTGGAAGAGTGGAAAGACCTTAGACTTTGCTTCCACTTTGAACTTCACCACTCACTCTAGGTAAGTAGGCTTGGGAAATCTGATGTATGAGTACACAGAGTGGTTACTGTGGACCCCACACAAAAGGATGATGAACAGGTAACATGGAAGCTCAAACTCCTAAAACCACAGATTCTGGTTTATGATGACTCTGATAAATTGCATTGGACAAATTTGTAGAATAATCCTTTTTTGTCCCTATTAAAGCTAAAATAAGAAGAAATAAGCAAAAGAGGGGGGAAGATTTACTCAATCTGCAGACTGGTCTCCTTAATAGGAGTTTTCAATATTTAGGCAATATAGTCCGTCATAAAATATTGAGGAGAAACTATCAAATTTAGCCAACCTTCTGTACAAAGCTATTACCGTAGCATCCTCTGTGGGGTCTAATGTTCAATCACATAATCCATAACAGTCTTTGTCTGAATTGCAAATTCCCTTGCAGTATATAGTACTCATTCTAACCCTCAGTTATGTAGCCTTTGAAGTGTCTCCTGGATTATCCACATGTATCTCTTCAAAACTATAAACATAGTGAGGGCCAGGACCATGCCTTCTGCTGTGCATTCCCCACAGCTCTGAAGCAAAATGATTCATTGAGTGGCCGATAAAGAATTCTCTTAAAGTGCTAACACTAGGTGCAATATGTTACTCTGACAATTTGTCTTTCTGTTGGGTACTTTGTATGAATTAGCTCTGGTCCTCGTAGTTCTTCGTGGCTCTCCAGGCTACACGGTAGTAGGTCCAGCTTAAAAAATTGGGAGTGATCCAAATTGTAATGAGCTGAATTACATCTTGAGCTTTTCTCCATGTAGGTATAGGAAAGTGGTTTCCAATAACTGCACAGATGGAGTGAGAGAACAGTACACTGCCAAACCACAGAAGTGACCCGGGAAGGCCCCGCGGGGGCTGCGCATCGTCACTGCTGATGGAAAGTTGACAGCAGAGCAAGGGCACAATGTTACTCTCATGGTGCAGCTGGAAGAGGTAGGACCAGATCCCCAACCACTTTATCTTCTAGAGCCAATGATTTTTCCTAGGAAATCAGACTTGGTTTACATATGTTTTTGTTTTGTTTAATTTTTTTTTCATTTTAAGTGTTGTTTACTTTTTTTTTTTTAAAGATTTTATTTATTTGACAGAGATAGATACAGCCAANACAGCCAGCGAGAGAGGGAACACAAGCAGGGGGAGTGGGAGAGGAAGAAGCAGGCTCATAGCGGAGGAGCCTGATGTGGGGCTCGATCCCATAACGCCGGGATCACGCCCTGAGCCAAAGGCAGACGCTTAACCGCTGTGCCACCCAGGCGCCCCAAGTGTTGTTTACTTTTTAAATTGTTTTCTCCTTTTGGATCCTTGGTTTGTTGCTGTTGCTCTTATTTCCCCTTCCTCAATTATTCTCATTTCACTGCAAGTTGTTCTTCACTCTTACTTAAGATGTAATTTCTTGGAAGTTCTTTTTTGGATTTAACTGTACCTCATTGGCACTTCCAGCCAAAAGTTTTCTCAGAATACATTAATGGTATTCCAAAAATAATTTGGTGCCCACACATGTTCAGCCTAACAGATACTTATGCTCTCTTCCTCTCTCAACCTGATGTCTTGGCTTTTCTTTTCCAAAGGCAGCATGCTGGTCATACATACAACACCAAGGCTTATCCAAATATAATTGAGTATACTTTCTTTGGTGATCGAGAGTCAGTAATTTTATAGCACCCAGTGATAGCGTTATGAGCATCAATGACTGTTTGACAAATTATGGTTATCTGTGATTTCTGAATATTTAGATAGTGGATAAGATGAAATTTATACCAGGTATTTTTAAATATGCACAGGTATTTTTATCATCTTATAAATGAAGAAGATGTCCTCTAAAGGACAATTTCATTCAATGATCTCGACTATCAAGCCAGACAGTCCTGTCTTGAGCCATGTTTTCTGCATACTAAAATATGGGCAGCACCGTGCTAGGCTTTGTGAACACAAAGAGATTTAAAAAGTTAACAACAATACCAGGATTAAGATCTACATCATTGACTTCCACCTTCTTCTGATAGCTCAGTGGTTTTCAGTCTTTAACATGAATAAAAATTACCTGGTGAACATAGTAAAACAGTTTTCTGGGCCCCATCTCAGTAGGTTGGTTGGGGCCCAAGAATATCCACTGATAACAGGACTACAGGCTATGCATTGTGCTTCAAGAATAAACAGAACAAAACAAGAGCAAAGTCGAGGGAGCTAGAGTAGCCTTGACAGGCTCTGGCGTGTGACTTGAGAGGGAGAAGATGAAGCACTTAGGATTACTTTGTCAGGATTGAACGTTATTATTGGTATTTTAATTCCTATAGGGAAAACAACTGTGAAATAATGAATAATTGATATTCAAGGCAATTTCAATAAAATCTCCAGAATATATTTATTGTTTAAAATTGACATGATCATAAAGCATATGAAAAAGCAAGGGCTCAAGAATAGCAAAGATAGTCTTCAAGATGACTCCCAAAACTGGATGGCTTACATTACCAGACACCAAGATTTATTATAATACTATAGTAGTTAAAAGTGTGTGGTGATATATATATCCTACATAGACAAGCTGATCGAGAAAGGGAATAGTGAGTCAAGAAACACACACACACACATGCACATTATGTATAGATATATACACACACACACTCTCTTTGTGACAAATGAGACACTGTAGTACAGTAGATAAATTATAATCTTTTCAATAAATGGTGCAATGACATCAAAATCCATGTGGGAATATATGAATCTTGGTCTCTCTTGACACACAAAAAAATAATTCTAACTGGATTGTCAATCTAATTTTGAAAGATAAAACTAAAGTGTTTAAGGGGAAATGCAAAAAAGTATCTTTATGACCTTGGGTTAGGCAGAGATTGTTTTAAAACAGAAAATGAAACCCACTAAGTATATAGAAAAATACAGTTTGATCAGGCTACATTAAAACTATGAATTTCTCTTCTTCAAAATATACTATTTAGAAAATAAAAAGAAAATTTAAAAAGCCCTGGAGGGTAAGAAGTTATTTGCAATACATAATTTTAATAAAGCATTCATACCCAGAAAAATATAAATGAATTCTACAAATCAGTAAGAAAATTTCTGGCCACCCAATAGGAAATGCACAAATGACTTAAATGGACTTTTCAAAGAGGGTAACCAAATAGCCAGTAAGCATATGAAAAATTCTCAGCCTCACTGCTCATCAGAGGAAGGCAACTTAACACTAAAATATTACTGGGGCACCTGGGTGGCTCAGTCAGTTAAGCCTGTGCCTTCGGCTCAGGTCATGATCCCAGGGTCCTTTTACTTTTTACTTTTTTTAAAAGATTTATATTTTAAAGGACAAATAATATCAAGTGTTGTTGGAGCAACTAATCATTCATACAGTGGTGTTTGGAGTGTAGATTGTTACCACCGTCTTGGAGATCTGTTTGACATTAACTACTAGCCACTTTATTCTTCTGTGAATATATGCACAACCTATGACCCAGAATTTCTACTCCTAAGTATACGGTCATCAGAATGCATACACATATGCACCAGAATGTATGTAAAATAATATATATAGCAGATTTACTTCATAGGAGGTCAAAACTGGAAACATTTATCAACTGTACAATCAAGAAATAAGTTACAGTATTCTTATAAAATGGAATGAAACAATGAATGAACAATGAAAAAGAGCAAACTATTGCTACCTACAAAAACTTGGATGAATCTCCTCATATCTACTATTATGCTAAAGAAATCAGACTGAAAAAATATGTATTGTATGATTCTATTTATTTTTAAAGATTTTATTTATTTATTTGACAGAAACAGCGAGAGAGGGAACACAAGCAAGGGGAGTGTGAGAGGGAGAAGCAGGCTTCCCGCCGAGCAGGGAGCCCGATGCGGAGCTTGATCCCAGGACCCTGGGATAATGACCTAAGCCGAAGGCAGATGCTTAACAGCTGAGCCACCCAGGCACCCCTGTGTGATTCTATTTAATTAAACTGCAAAAGTAGGCAAAACTAGTTTATGGTCACAGAAGTGAGAGTAATAGTTACTTTTAGAGGGGAAGTGGCAGGGAAGATAAGGGAATACTAGAAACTTTTAATTTTTTGTTGATTAATGGATGCATTCATTTTGTAAAAAATCAAGCTGTATATCTGATTTACATATTTTTCTTTATGTTTATTATACTCAACAAAAAGCTTATTAAAAATCATTTGAGAAATTGAAATAACATTGATTTATACATTTTATATTTAGGTCTTTAAGGAAAAAAAAAAAGAAAGAAAACTTTGGGGACATTTAGGGAAAGATTTATTTTCTGAGCCAATCCTGTACCCTGCATCTCCCTGCACAGTGAATGTGAAGTCCCCTTTCCCAGAGACAGAAGGAACCTGGTTATGATAACTTAGAACATGATCTTTTGAAGCAGCCGATGTTTGTTCTCTAGCAGGCTTCAGAATTCAGATTTTTGTTCCATTTCTAAGAACACAATAGAGCACGATCTGAAACCAGAACTCACACCGGTCAGCTCTGACCTTTGTTCACCCTCCAGGGACAGAGGCCAGGCTCTCCTCCATTCAACTTTGCTTTCTATGTAACCAAGATCATCAGGCATCTCAGATTTGGCTGAGTGATGTGAGAACAAATTGGGGAATCTGGTTCTCAGATGTGTAAATTCATGCCTTCTGGGCATAAGAAGGGGGAAAAAATAACAAGTTAGTTCATTCCACTTGAGTGGGCAAAGCTACAACAGCAGAGAGGAAATCTGCTACCTTCAGCTGTCAGACCTGGCCCCTTGATGCTCTTGTCTCCTAGTGCGGAGTGCAAGCCGAAAAGACTGTCCCCACATCAAGAGGCCCTGGGGACCTCACATTCAACTGTGGAATTCTGCGCTGATGATTCACAAGCTTCCCTTACAGAAACAACCTGTTTCTCTATTAATGTCTGGATTATATACACAAGCATGGGTGATGCATGTGATGAGCAATGCAAAATAAAGGAAAGCAGAGTGGCTCTGAGAAGCTGGGAAGCCTTGAAATTTGACACAGTGGTAATATATCGGGTATCTAACACTGAGCATTAACTGTAGTCTGGTTTGTGGATGCTTTTTTGGATTGTCTCATTTGGATCCCACAGCTAGCCTATGCGAATAGGTGTCATTGTCGTCATTGCATTTTACAGACAGCACAGCCATTTCATGGGAAAGAATTTCATGTAGTTCCTAAGGGTCCCTGGTAACACTTCACTGGGGGCAGGTAGCAACAAAGACCAAGGAGTAGAAAGAATAGGTAAAAGTACCTATGCCCTAACCAGTCTGGCCTTTGGCTGCTGCTGTATTCTTAGACACTAGTCAATATATAAAACATGATTTTCCTCCTGGATTTTCTGAGAATATTCATGGCTTGTGATCAGTTCCTTAAAAACCATTTCGACAAAGAGAGATTCCAAATCTTCTCTAGGTTTCCTTCTCTTTGTAAAATTACATCTTTATTGAATGGCTTCCCTGTATCTGGTATTGTTTTATCCATTCTAAAGAATATCGGAAAACATAGGATATGAATGCAGCACTCTAGGACTTTGTCATCCATGTATGCCAAACTTCTCCAGGGTCTTGGGTATGAATTAGTCCATCAAATCCAAAACAAAAGCAAATACCTCTGACATATGCCACTGGCAATACATGGGTCTGTATTATCCCCCTCAAAATCTCTGAGTCCACTTCTCATTTGAATTTGATCCTCCTAAATTTACCTCGAATATAGTATTTGGCTCTTGCCACCATACCTAGTGCCAGTTTTTCATAACCATAGGGATATTAATGCCAAGTTTCTGATGCTTCTTGAGCAATAAGTCCTCAAGGTGCCAAAGGAACCAAGAGGTCCCCACTACATTCTGATAATTACACTGTGGTGTGATTAATGCAGAAGTGGGCGTAAGACTCTCCAGGTCAGTATAATATTTTGCTATTTGGGCACCAAGGATTATGCCTCTGTGTCTCATGGCTTACTCATAGTTCCACTGTTGCCCATAGACTCGCCTACTCTCTATGAGGTTGGGTTACGTTGCGTTGGATTAGGAACTGAGGCAATGTCCCTTTCTTTGTCCCCAGGTATGTTCTATGTAGGCTCCATCTTCTGTGCATTCCAACTGAAGTGTGAGTGACCCGAGGAATCAACTGTCCCACGAAGTAGTTAGACATATGTGTTTATTTGTTCTTCAACACATATTTTACTAAGTTCCAATTTTATATCATATACTTTTCATTCAAGACATATTCATTTTGTGGAAATACATGTTTTAGGCTAACTAGGGCCTCGACTGTATCAAGTTTTAAATAAAATATAACTGCATGAAATAGAAAATAGTAAATATTTTATATTCATTCAAAACAAAAATAAAATTTAATTTACTGCATTATATTGTAACAATATTTTTGGCAGCCCCTATTACATTATGAATATCATTAAGATACAAACCATGCCATGCCTGGTCTCTGCTCTAGAATCTCTTCTCACTGTGCCTAACGTGTTGATAGGAACTCAATAAATGTGTGGATTTGGATAGGCTTCCCCAAGGAGTGTAGAGATAAAGTCTGAACTTGAAAAGACTCTTAAAATTTGAATAACATCTAAAATATGTTAAAGTCTTCATCTGAAATCTAAATCCCTTCCTTTATTCTGTATTAATGCATGTCCTAATTCTAACATAAGAATATCAATGAAAACCTTGCTAAAATCAGAGTAAAGAAGAGAACTTCTTATTGACAAAAGATAATCAAAGTCTAGATACACTGATGCTAGCTTGTAACTCCATGCACAATAGTATGTAACCGAGCCAAAATTTTATTGATTTGACATATGCAAGAAATGGAATCCCTTCCCGCAAATAGCATGTGAGGCCACCCTCCACGTCTAGGGGATAGAAATAGCTCTATAACACAGCTCCTTCAAAATCCCAAAACTTGGCTCACACTTGTTACTCAGAATCACATAATTCTATAGAAGCTGATGAAAAGC
Organism: Ailuropoda melanoleuca; assembly: GCF_002007445.2. Taxonomy (NCBI): domain Eukaryota; kingdom Metazoa; phylum Chordata; class Mammalia; order Carnivora; family Ursidae; genus Ailuropoda; species Ailuropoda melanoleuca. Next base: position 107,300,238 of record NC_048223.1, on the reverse strand, counting down.
CCCATTGTCAGGAACTGCATCCCTGCTGTTTTCAGGGTTCTCTCCCAATGTACCGTAACGAAGGAACCGTCATCAGAAGCAACAAGGCAAAGGAGACAGTATTTCTTCCATCCCAGACTCCTTCATTGTGGCTGATCCAAGAACACACATACACACACATACACACTCTGCATTTATGCATCATTGTTCTCTTGAGGACAAAGAACAGTTGATCCAGAAAACCAGGAGGGGAGAGGAAGTATCCATAAAGGTATATCTAACTAACCAAACATTTTCCAAGTGCACCTGAATTTTAGGAAGCCGATCGAAAGTATTTTGCACTGAGATCCAGGTATCCAATGAGAGGTGGCATCTCACTGTCTGGAGACTTGCTTAAGATGAATGTTCTCTGAACCACTAATGAGCACCTAATGGGCCTATAGACTTTCAGTGCAATAACTCAGCTTCCTGGAGAAATCCAGTGTGAGGACCTGAAGGCACAGGATGGATGGCAAAGGGCCTAATCAGTCTTAAGAACTCAACAAAACCGATTTGGAAGGCATTCATTTGAGAGGACTGCTAGGCAGAAGTAGTGTCTGCATGTTACAGAAGATAATTAAATCTGTTTTAAACAGCTGTAAGAATAAAGAGATGCAATTCGCTGCATAATTTAAGACTTTTAAATTAAATCTGAGGCAAGGGACTAAAATTAAAACTTTGATCTCTATCTCATTGTCTTAATACTTCAATTTACATACAAAGACTGGAACTTAATAAGGAAAATTCATGATTATAACTTCTTCTGTGAGATTTAACTCCAAAATGTGAAGGCTGTGTCCTCATTAAATGGATTTCAATGATCTGTAATTTCACATACATTGAAAGACTTATGGCAGCATAAAAGTAACCACAATGTAATAACACTTCATAAATATTTCAGGATGCTTCCAGCCATCGGACGGTAGAGAAGATGACTCTTGATAAAATTTGCTGTGAGACCCTCATTTGTTGAATTCATAAAAGAATTTGACCTACTTTTTCATCTGGGGAAAAATCGGGGCTTTCAGAAACGGCACAAAGAGTTCGCAGGCACTGTTAAGTCTAGGCAGGTATCCATTTTCTAAGCCAGCCCAGATCTGACTCAGAAGCCTCAGCTGTTTTCTCCTTCCACACAAAGGAACAGGAGCTGATTTCAATGAGCCCTGGAGACTTAAGAGGCTTTCTCATGTATTATTCCTTACTCCATTCAGCTTTATTCTCTTTGACTCCAGCAAGGTAATTGAGCCACTTCATTTCTTCTCCCTTGCTGCTTCGAGTTACAAAGGAAAAGAAGGGAAATGAGGCGGGCATTATAGGTTGTCTTTAGCCAGAGGCCTAGCATCTGAAGTTCAGGTTGGCTTAGTTGGCAACTCTTCCCAAGGCTCCACTTTTCCTTCCTCAGTTTTGGTCCACAAACGTTGGGGTGTTGCTATTCTTTAGAGTTTCGGGGAATCAGTGTTTGCAGAGAACATTCTGCCTTGATAAGCAAAGAGCGATACCTGGCTCATTACTGAGCGTTTCAGTTCACTGCACATCCCAGCAACTGGGGTCATAGTCTACATGTAGGAAACAGTCTTCAGATGCATTTTCAGTCTCTCAGCCTGTCTGCTGTAGGCCCTGCAACAGTGGTGCCCCATTTCATACCCATGGGTGGCCGCCACCCCTGAATGTGAGAACTTCACCCAACCATACAAGTTTTGCCCAAGTGTGTAACTTCCTCAAGTTTCTGGCTTTGCCCTTTGCCTCTTCCATGAGCGGGGCCTTATCAGCTCTTTCCTTAATGTGACCCACCATTGATGTGCAATGGAAAGTCTCTGCCCCATGACCAACAACTCTTGGATAAACTCTACATCTTCACCTGAGAGCTGAGATTATTTTAGCACCCTGAAGGGATGCTCAAATATGAGTGGATCTTCAGTAAGGCCCACAGCAAGAATGATAGAATTATAAAAAGAGCTGGTCACCTACACTAGATGTGATGATTACGATCATGATCATTCTACCTATCTTTATAAGTAAAGAAATTGAAGTTGACATATAAATTGCATTTCAAAGGGCCTGTAACTCCCAGGTTACTGCCTGATGTCTGTAGGGCACCTGCACACACAGTACCTCTGTAGAGCTTGGTAACGTCACTGAGATCTCTCAAGAGCCTAATAATTTGGGAAAGTGACAAAGTAACATCCACAGCAAGAAATCATATATCCATTTCATAGATAAGATCTTATGACTTGGTTAAGTCTAGCAAGTGATGATAGATAGAAAAGTTTTGAAAGCTGTTTAGAAATTTGGAAGCATCACATAAAGCAGTGTAATGACTCTAGTGTTGTGTGTGTGTGTGTATGCACGCACGCATGCGTGGCCATGTGCTTCTCATCAGTTAGTATGGCATTTACCAATCTAATGTTGATCTCTCTGGCTGGTAGGATTATGAGCAATTTGAATTTTCTTTTTGCTCATTTTATGTATTTCCTGCATTCTCCTTATAAATTTTCCATGGTTTTCTCTCTTTTTACTTCTTTCTTCTAATTGAGCTAACATATTTCTATTGCATATTTTGCTACTAGGAAAAACTCATTGCACAGGTTTATTCCTGAAGGAATCTTCTCACTTTTTTAAAAAAACATAATTTTGTTCTTATTACATGCCTGAATGTTTTATTTTTAGAGTGATATTTAAAGTTGTTCAGAAACATCTTTATGACTTTTATTATTTGGTGGGATCATAGTTTCCTACCAAAGCCTGCTGAGCTAATTCCTAAAGCCACCACGTAGTGGTAACAGTGTAGTAATGTCCTTTATTACCTAGAAAGTGTTTTCAAAACATAAGGGATCAAGATTCTGACCTCTTTCTACCACAATGTCTAGATGGAATAAAGAGGCCTCGGCTTATAGTTATTTATCAGGTTACACAAGCCAAATGTTCCTCCAGCCTTATGGTATTCTAAGCCAGACATCTAGTACAGAAGACATAAAAAGGGAATGTGGAAATTTGCTGTTCATTCAAACACATGGTACTATGGCTCATTTGCAAGTGAGGGATTAAACCGTTTTATGGTGTTCCAGTTGGAAGTTCTTGGTCTGAGCATTAGATCCAGAAGTATTTGGATATTTAGTGAGGCAGGTCCCAAGGCTCAGAGTCCTGAAGGAAGGGCTGAGCCATCTGCATTTCATCCTAGAGAAGGTATCCAGGCAAACGGTTTGGTGGATCCGTAATCTGGTCATCTGACATCACGGACCTTGTCAGACCTGAGATCCCTGGTGAAATCTAAAACCCCATGCACGCACTGCCCTCCTCACTGGTTCGAATGTTCTTCCTCCAGGTCAGAGCATCCAAGTCCACCGCTGCCTTTTCTTGCAAGAGGCTTGGGGGCCGCATCTTCAGAGAGGCACCTGTGCTCTAGATAACCATCTCTGAATAGACAAGGGAAGAAACTGACTCTGTAATTTGAGGTTATGCCAATATCTTCATATCTGGGGATTGTGTCCAGAGCTCAGTTTTGAAGCTGAAGAAAAACCCGTAAATCATCATTTGAACCAAATATTCGGGAAATACTTTCCCAGCTGATCTAGTGAGGCAGCCTCAGCTCAGCAATGGTAGCAACTCTTGAAAAGGATACCAGAGAGAACCAAGACTTGCTTAGGAACTGAAGATAGGGCATTTGCGACTACCTTTTGTCATAGACTGGTGTTGTCCATGCTGGAAGGACTTGGTTTACCATTATACAAGGGGTAGCTTGACATAGTTACAGCAGTTGATTCTCATTTAGAGTCCTTTCACTCTTGGTTTAATATTCGCATTGGCAGGTTCTTCCATAGTATTTCGTAGAGCCTGGTGCATTATACTGGGCTCCTCTTACAGTGCTGCTTAGTGAAGAATTTGATCCATGTTGGCATTCCTCTAAAGGGCTTTAGTTACTGAAGTTTACAAAAGCTTTCTGGTTTCAAATATGAGTGAATCCGTTCTTCAAGAGCACCCGCCGGGAATAAGCATAGTAAAATAGTAGGAGGTCTGAACTTGGAGTTAAGGAGAGCTTGATTCAAGCTAGTCTTAGGACTCTGGGCAAATTTTAGCAGTCTTTTAGGGTTGAAGATTAAATGAGCTACTATATAGAGAGCAGTTATTATTTCTGCTACAGTAAACTCTGAAGAAATATTCTCTTTTTCCTTAGTGACCACCAGGGGATGTTCTAGAACAATCTTATTTGCATATGTTATATTAGAAGCCATATGCCATAGTTCACTCTTATTGAATAAGCACAAAATGGATTGCACTTCTCCCCATGAACTTACTTCCACCAGCTGACGAAATCTCTTCTTTGAAAGCTCATTGTACCATAGTCATCTCCTTTCCTCTTTCTTGTCGAGACTCCACTAACCTGAGTCTAACTAAACCCACCTAGAATAAGGTATGCAAAGCACAGGTAGGTTACTGTTACTTTGTGCTCCCCACTCTACTAAATAGTCTTAGCCTTAAAAAGAAAAGGCTGAAATATCTAATTTTTGTTTCTGTCATTCAATGCTGCTTAATCATTTTTTTTAATCTCACTGTGTTGTCAAAACAGCGTTAAAATGAACAGAAATCTAAGACCAAAGTTGGTTGTATTCCATCATCAATCTGTTACCAATTTGTGTTACCTTCTGACCATTTCTCATACACTTAATCAATATTTAAATATTGATTTACAGTAATGGTAGAAATAGAATGTTGTGTTTTGCAGCGTTGCTTATGTTATTACCATACTCCACCCCCACCCCTTTGGTGAATTCTCTACTTCCCCTCATTTTCTCCCTCCCTCTTTTAATCCTAAATGCTGGTCTCTCTCTGCCTCATTTCACTTCACCCCTAGGCGAATCAGTGTTAACAGACTGGGTCGTATTTGCCAGCACCTTTATGCTCATACAGACACCCACATACAGCACATATACTGTTATCTGCTGTGTTTTTGTTTTTGTTTTTGTTTTTGACAAAAAAAATGGGTCATACTAAAGTCAGCTCTCTACAACATAGTTTTTGCTACATGAACTTTAATATCACTTTCAAGACTGAATTCCGGTGAAACCTGAGGCAAGCTTGAGCTTTGCACGGGCCAGGCTCTGACATAGGAGCCCAGTTTCTATCTGCAGTGAGTCTATAATGCCTTCAGGAGTGTCTCGGAATCTCATTTTTGGATGAGGCTGTCAGTGTTGAGTTACTATAGCATTTGTTTTCCCATTTTTCTCTCAAGCCATGTTGCAGGTACTGATAGGTTCACAACCTTCCGTTCCTCAGGTTAATCTTGGTTCCTCGGTGGCCATTTGATATATTTGTTTTTCTATTACCGAAGTCAGTGATGCCCTTGGAGAATCCCCATATGGATTTCATGTGGCTTTTGTGCTTTTCTTGGGCACATCTTTGAGCTAATGTTCTCAGTTCTATATATCAGAGTGAATGACGAAAGGGCAGTAGGTCTAAAAGAATTGTATACGGTAGCCTAGATATTTGCCAGCCTAGGAGCCATTTCAGGAATGAAGACTTGCAATTTATTAAATGGAAGTAACTCTCAATTATACGGTGCATTTTTCTGACTACTGAATTATGAATACCTATTGTCCCCCATATTCTCTATCTTCTTTATGGCTTGGACACAATACCGCTTCACCAGAGGGAAGACGTCAGAATGCAGAATGGCGTTCGTGCCAATCCATCTTTCCACTTCTAACCAAAGCTGTTGTCAGAGGGGGAATGAGTCAAAGCCAGGGATGGAGTCTAACAAGAAAAGAAAGCGATACCTTGCCTTTGTTATCCCCTTTCTGTAACTTGAAAGGCATTACAAGTAACTTTCAATTAAAGAAGCTCACCAAGGACTGAGCTGCTTGGATAAAGCTAAACCACAGATCATCTTAAACCCTTCCTTCAGTCTCATGTTGAGTGGGACTGCAGACATCTTGCTTAACCTGCCTGTGCCCCAGTTCTCCTGCGGCAGCAAATCAAAAGCACATCTGCCCTTGCTATCTCCCTGTTAGTCCTAACAGCCAACTGGGATAATATATAAGAAAGCACTTCAATGAACAAGCGGATGCACTGTATACAAAATGGAGAAGAGGGACTTGCAGGCACTGTGTTAGGTACTAAGGATGCAGCCAGTAAGGACACATCTCAGGATTTTATACAAAATACTCGTGTATTATCCAGCAACTCGTTTTCCTGCAGATGTTAGTGAATCTTGACCACATGCATTGTCGAACTTTTGTTTGTAGTTGTGCACCAGTCACCTAAAAACAAGTTTAGTTCTTTTATCCATGGCCTTTACTGATGCACTGAGAATCCTAAAACACCCTGGGGAAGCATTGCCCCATACCAGAATGGAATGAGAATAGCATCAGCTTGTGCTGGGCTGTCCTCATCTTCAGATGAATTACATGACGAGAAAACCTAATATTCAACAATCCAATCCCAAGGGCCTTAACCTTTGGCGCAGCTCAGCATCCGCTGTGGACCTTCTCAGACCATAGCAGGACCAACCGAGCGTCTTCCCCAGAGGCCCTGGGTCAAGAGAGGTACCTTGGGTGGTAGCTGGGCATCAGCACTTTTTTCTCTTAATTTCTACAAGAGGTACTGATATCAAAATCTGAGATTCATTGGTTTCAAAACCAATAAACTATGGGAGTTAATTATTACAAGACAGTACATGTAATTTCCTGTTGCAACTCATATTTCAATCTACCATCATCTACCCTGAGCTACCCCCTATGTAGCTTCCCAGAATACTTGGGCCTCCTTCCAATTCACCCTCCATATTGTAACCAGAGTGATCTTTTTGAATTAAAAACATCATGCCATCTTCCACTAAACCTCCTCTTAAAACACTTTAATGGCTTCCCACTGCTCTTTGGAAAAAAAATAAAAATCGGAAACTCAGCCACAATTCCTAAAATGTCATTTTCTCCCCTTCAGTCTAATTTCATAAAACATTCCCACTGTGTCTTTATCTTCAGCTTTCTGTGACTGTACCATTCCCCTTCTGCCACAGGGCCCTTGCACATCTGATTCCCTCTGTTCTTTCTTTCCTTAAGGTCATCTCAGCTCAGATATAACTTTTTCTGGGAAGCTTTCCTTGAAGTTCTCAATCAGATCAGATTTTTAGCTCTCTACCTCTCCCTGCTGTAACTTACAACACCGTGTACTTTCTTTCATATCATCCCCTGTAAAAACGTTTTATTTATCTGCGATTATTTCATCTGTCTCACTTAGTAGTCCATATGCTCATGAAAGCCCAGACCACATCTGTTTTGCTTGGTTAATCTACTTACCATCATTNACCATCATTTTCCCATGTCATGCCTGACACAAGATAGACACTCAATAAATATCTGCCAGTTGGTTGGTTGGTTTAATGAGTAAATGAATGAATGACCAGAAAGCCNGGTTAATCTACTTACCATCATTTTCCCATAGACACTCAATAAATATCTGCCAGTTGGTTGGTTGGTTTAATGAGTAAATGAATGAATGACCAGAAAGCCAGTTAAAGCAGGGCAAGTGTGTCTAATCGTGGTGACCTAGGACTTAGGCTTGCTTGCCTTTGCCCTGTTTCTTATTCTCTGAAAGGAGTTTTGGCATCCCTGTCTCAGATGACAATTACAGCCCAAGGAAGTCAGAAGCTGATGACTGATGAGCCCCAAAGAGATGCATTGACAGCTGTGTTGGGCTCATGAAACACCTGAGAGCCTCTGAAAGCAAAAGCGTGGCCTCTAGCATGTTCCACTTGAGTGGGCACAGCTCCAACAGCAGGGATGAAATATGCTACCTTGGCCCCTTGGTGCCCTTGTCTCCTGGTGCAGAGAACCAAGCCCAGGGACCTGCATTCACATTAGGGAGAATGAGAGTGAGAGCTAGAGAGATCTTCCTATTACCTGACCAAGTACCCTAAAAGCATGACTCCTCTGTGAAGGCAGCCCTACTGATACAGTCATCCCCACACTGTGGCTCCCTTCTTTCACCTGTTCCATACACAGGGAACATTGTCATGAGTGGATAATGAGAAATACTCTCAGGCCAAAGACCAGCATGACAGACAGTGGACATCCAGGCAGAACTTGGGAGGAGTTTTAAGTCGCTGAAAGAGGTCAAAGTCCAGGCCCACAAAAGCAGAGTGGTGAATACCAGACAGAAAGGGCAAGGCTGGGAGACTCAAGCAAGGGTGGCCAGAGTTGGACTTTTCTCAGCTGTGTGGGTAGCTGCTGTCACTTGTGGGGTCTGAAGTAGAATCAGCCGAGATGTGAGTCTCCCCTCTGTGCTCTTACTAATGGTGACCCTTACCTGATGTCCACTTTGTCTCTACAAACGCCTAAACCTCTCTTTCTTTCTCAGTCTCTCTCTCAATGTCCCTCCCTCCCTCACACCCTCCCTCTTTTCCCTCCCTCCTCACTCTCTTTCTCCCTCTCTCCCTCCTCCTCCCTCTCTCCCTCCTCCTCACTTCCTCCCTTCCTCCCTCCCCTCTCTCCCTCTCTCCTTCTTTCTCCTTCCCTCTTCACTCTCTCACTCCCTCTCTTTCTGGGAAATTCTATTGCTTGTTTTATTCCATGGTTAACCCAGTTAACCTGAACTTTCCTGATATTTCCCTCAGACACTTGTCCCAAATGATTTTAAGGCGGTTTCTTCCTCTGTGCCTATACCTAAGGTTGGCTGACAGCAACTCTTGAAAATCCAGAAAACATGGGAGAACTGACCAGAAACAGCACTGAGAAACTGACCAGTCTGATTTGTGCAAATGAGGAACAAGTGAGCAAGAATGGTTGACATTTATATTTATTAGCTGAGGGAATTCAAGTAATTGCACAGTGTCTGGGCTTGTGGATGATATGTCTTGTAGTTCTGAGTGGAGTTTCTTTCTCCCACCCGAGGGGAGAATTCTTGCTCATGTCCTCCCTGAGAGTTAGCTGCCCTGCCGTGTGCCCCCCACACAATGCTTGGCTGGGCATAGATCAGAAGAGTAGGTCACAGAAATTCATAGGATTTGAACTGCTTTTCCTTTCCCTGTGAATTAATCTTTTAAATGTCAGCATTTTAAACTTGGCCTTTTCAAAAAATATGATACCATATGAACCTTACTTAATCGAAAATACTTTTTTTTTTTTTTTTAGTTCAGAGGGGNTTTTTTAGTTCAGAGGGGGTGTGTGTGTGTGTGTGTGTGTGTGTGTGTGGCTTTTTGCGTTTTTTCTTTTTTTTTTTATTTTTAGCTTTTTTCCCTGAAAATGGGACAAGCTAACAAAACAAATAAGAAAAACTTGATAAAGGATGGACTGCATGGGAAGGAAGCTGGTTTTTATCTAAGAAACTTTGTTCCTTAAGAATCTCTACTGTTATTCCAAAAGTGTTTTCTTACAGGCATGGGATTTTAGAAAGCAGACTTTTATCTTCCTCTCCTTGCCTCCCACTGGGAATTTGGATTTGTATGATTCTAATCCAGCTGTAAAAGGGGGATTGCGTGCCCTTCACAGCTGCGTGGTTTTGACAGCTGTGATTTGGTCCAAAATTTTACAGAGGACTAATTAACTCACATGTCTTATAATGACCCTTCGTGTGAAGACGGTAAGGTATTATTTTGCCCATTTCATAGATGAGGTAACCGAGACCCAAGGAGGCTGAATGACTTGGATGAAGAAGTCATGCAGCTTGTTAATGGCACCCTGGGATTCAAGCCCGAGGAGCCAGCTGTGCTTCATCCACCTATAATGAATGACACGCAAGTCCACAGACACGGGGTCAAGTCCTAGGTCTGCTGCTAACTAGCTGTGTTAACCTTGAACAGATAATTAAATCTTTCTTGACCTCAGCTTCCCTACCAGTAAAATGAGCAAATGTGGCCTGTTTTTCTCTCCCAGCTAAGATTCTGTGAAGAATAAAATGATATCATTTTTATAGCACAGAATACTGAAGTATAAAAGAATTAACCATCATTATCTTAAATAATAATAGCGCTGAGCCCAATGTCCTATCTGTCAGGTATGAGGCAAGGTGTCTTTTATCCTTCCTCTAACATGGTTAGGGAACCAGGGATAAGAAGGGGACTCGGGGGTCCTGAACACACGGGAAGAGGTCTGTAACCATGTCAGGCTGAATCTTGAAAGGTGTGTGTGCACCTTTTATTCATGGGGATGATAAGGGTATGAACAGATCCCTCAGGGAAACTGAGTATCAAGTTGGAGCTGATCATCAAACACTTAGTTTTCCAAACCTTGAAACGTCTGGTGTTCGGTGTCCTTCAGATTTGGAGAACGTCCATCTTGGTAAGCTCCCGTCTGCCAGGGAATGTCACAGGGATTCTGTGGAATGCAAACAGATGCTCCCAGCTGTAGGAGGGAGTCTGCTGCTAGCCCTGAGCCAGAGACGGCGACAAGCCCCAGCCCCTGGAGCAGAGGCAGCAAGCACCGACTCCCCTTCTCTGATGGGGGGCTGTTTTTCAGGGTGACGTCCAGAGGACACTCATCCAAGTGGACTTCGGTGATGGCATCGCAGTGTCTTACGTCAACCTCAGCTCCATGGAAGATGGGATCAAACACGTCTATCACAACGTGGGCATTTTCCGAGTGACCGTGCAGGTGGACAACAGTCTGGGCTCTGACAGCGCCGTCCTGTACTTACATGTAACTTGTATGTTATTACTGTTGTTGGTTTATGACATATTTCAAATGTTGTGTCCTTTTAAAGTATAACCCGGAGTTTCCTGTCCAGAAGCAGCTCACCAGGGATCTTTAAGGGACAGGGAAGGAGAACAAGAGAGCTGAGTGGGGGAAAGTAAAGAGATCAGGGAGTGGAGCTTGAATATCCTAGACTTTGTGTTGCTTGTACTTGTTCTCCTTGCCCTTACCGTGCCTCTGGCAGGCGCCTCCGAGACGGCTCCCCTGTGTTGGCGTCTGGGCCCAGCTCTTCAATAGCATAGGAGTTTGTCTTCTGTTTGTTTTTTAGTCAGAAACGTTTAAAAACTATTCCCACATACGGCTCAGTCTAACACATTGAGAATTAGCACAAGTGATGGAATCTCTCCCCATCTGATTATTCTTCTCCTCCCATGATACGTCTCACTGTTATTTATGCTTTTAGACTTTTGCTCCTTTTTTAAAAGTGTTTCCTGGCATTTTGTCTGCAATGTTTGGTGTTAGATGGAAGGTGGTGTCAAGGGAGGGAAAGAGCTGCATTGAGAAGTAGTTCCAAGAAGTGTTGAAGCATTTGTCCCATGGAGGAACGTGAAGGTGTACTAAGTATGATAAGGTCACAACAGCTCCTAAGTTGTGTGTAGGACACACGTGTGCCACGAATGCCTCTGGTGGCAAGTGTGTGGGTATCCCAAAACAGGCTTAGGATGTGTCTGGGTTGCTACAGAAATGCGTGCTTTAAAATGAAAGTAGCTACGTGAAGCCCCAGTGACCTAATGGATGAGGTGCTGGCCTTCTAAAACGAAAGTAACTCCTTTTACGAATGGCCTTGTCCAAATTAATTCTAAATTCTAGGCCAAGAGCGTTAAGGCTGGGCAGTATTCCATGCCTCCCACCTGCCTTTTGCGCACTGAACTGAGTATAGAACATATCAACTAGAAGCCTCTTTTCTTAAGCTGCTGTGGTCCAGGGAGAGGACAAGACTATTTAGGGATTCCCAGGGTGATTGTTCATTTCTGAGGATTCCTGCAGTATCAATGATTCTTGATCTTTCTCTCCCACACACTCATGACAAAGGTGCTTTGAATAAACACATCCTCCCTTCTTTAGATTCAAGCAAAGTTTTACAAGATTCCCAGTCTGCACACTCCTCCTGCCTTTTTTCAGCTAAAGTCTATTAAGCAATCACTCTGCGCCAAGCCTTGTGCTAAGCAAGCTCTTTGCATGTATGATTTCCCTTCTCAAAACAACCTGATGAAATAGGTACTATTAGAAACCCTTCTTTACAAAAAACAGTGGGGGCCAGAGAGCTTGAAAAATGTATTTGAAATTGCAGACCTGCTATCTGGCAAAGCCACGCTTCGGACTCAGGTCTACCCGTCTCTGGAGTGCCAGCTTTTGATCCCCGAGGTCATTGTCAGTGCTGTCAGTGATGGGACTTGTCTCCAGCAGCCCTTGTCCCCTCCACTCCTTTGCAGATTGTCCCAAAGGAGGGTGAGCAACTCGCTATACAACTGCATAGGTTCAAGGCACATTTCAGAGGCTCCCGTCCTGCTGATGCCGTGGCAGCCCCTCCCCGCACCAGACTGTCCTTATGGACTTCCGGAGTTGCCTCTTACTAAGAAATAATCTTCCTTGCTAAGGAATGGTCAGAAAATCTCTCAGAAATACATCACAAACATTGGTTATTGGTAGCAAAACTAACTTAACGACACAAACGCCAGAACATTTGCAGAGAATGGCTGCCTACCTAGAAGCCTGTCGCTTTCCATGGCTTATTCTGTAAGGGGAGGATTTTTGTTTGAGAGCTGCCCTCCTGAAGAATTACAGCAATTTTAGTCCCTATCTTGTATAGGTATGAAACATCTACCACACTCTAAGCACGTGTGAATACTGATTTCAAATTCAGCAGCTTTTCGGGCTCCGTGTCTCAGCCTTTCCCATAGATCAACCGCACCTTGCCCTTCTGGTCATCCTGTGGATTCGTCCTCGCCCCAAAAAATGATCATATCCCTTGAGGCTAGCTCCCTGCCCTGGCCCTCTGCCAGGTTTACTCAACCCTGGGAAGGAGAACAGTACAGAGATCAAAGGTTGCTAAAGCCAGGACTTCTAAAGAAGTAACCTTCTTTGTTCACTTTTTTTCCCCTCCTTAGCCTAGTTGAGTGGCTCAGCAGTGTGACTTTCCCCTTAGTGGCAGATGATTTGTAAGGGAAAGTTTTGTGCTCTGATTTTAATTTTGTTAGGCTCATCTTGGGTTCAGTGTTTGGATAAGCATACCTCATATAATGGAACCCCTTTCTAAGCCTGACCGTGGGCATAAGAATTAACTCTGTTGTACTAACTGTATTGAAGCAGAACTCTGTCTCGCCTGACTCCTCTGCCGTGATAGGCATGTCTTTCCGATGGAAAAAGCAAAGGTTGGAGAAGGACTTTCTCTTTGACACTATTTTACACTAAGAGGAAGTCAGAACAAGACCGGAATTGATCAGCCCTCCCCCAAATCTTAAACTTGAAGGGGATCATGGCAATTTTTGGTGCTACAGTCCCGGGGTCTTGGGGTGGGGGTGGGGGCAAGGGTGTATTCTCTGTGGAACAAACACACACACCCTGGCCTGGGTTAGGAGTGGTTAGGCGCAGATGCTGGCCTGAACTCCTGGCCAAGTCACTCCATTTCTCTGAGCCTAGGTTTTCTCCTCTTCATGTGAAGAACGTANAGGAACGTACATCTTATTTCTCAGAGGTTCCATCAAGCAAAATATGCTGTGATCTGTCAGCTGGTAAGGCTTGCTTCTCCATCATCACAAAGTAGCACGTGTGTTTCTACTTAGTGGGTTCGGAGCAGCAACTCTTAGCCCGGTTTCCAAGCCCACCCTCTCCCCCTCCGCTCTGCCTGGAATTCTCCCCCACTGCCTGACCTTATGGCACACTCTGTCTACTCTCCAGGTCAGAAAGGAGATTTGATCCTCGAATCAGAGGGCTTTGTTTTGTTTTTGTTTTTTTTTAATATGGATTTGTAAAGGTCATCAGAAACCAATGGAGATGATGTGCCTGCACTAATGTTCCCAGGAGTGGGCCAGCTGTTCTCACTGGGAGGCTGGGTAATCTATTGTAGCCTGATGGTTGGAAAGTCCTTGGGGATAGGATTTACTGTGCTCTGCTAGTTTGCGAACTAATGAGACATGTGGTGCAGCCAGCGTTGCCTTCAGCCGGCGGGGCAGGGGGTAGAATTTAGAGGACATGCAGATTTCTGCTCAGAAAACTATCCCATCTCAGCCGTTCTTGCAGAAAAAAAGTCACTGAAAGCTGTGCAGATTTGCAGAATGGGAGGTTACCAAAAAAAAAAAAAAAAGAGAGAGAGAGACAGGTTTTCTAGTTCTTCCCAAATCTCTCCAACTACCTCTGTATGTAGGTGCCTTTTCAGATGTCTTTTTGTGCCTATCTTAGGGTAAAGTGATCATTTTCTTGAAAACCTATGCAGCTTTGCAACTTTTCACGTGATTATTTTATTGACCAGCAAATGTCAGACTTGAGTTTTGTAAAGTGTGGTTTAACAGGTCACCTGCCCCAGAATTACATGATAAAAATATAGTGTCCTAGGCCTCATCCCAGACCTGCTATATTGGAATTCCTAAAAGTATGCATCATAATCTGCCTTGAACAGATTCAGTATTATCCTTAAGCACATTGAAGTTTCAGGAGTTGTGTTTTAGGATCTCATCTTTATACTTTGAACTACTTTTATTTCTTCTGGAGGATTTTTAACATTTCAGACAAACAACAATGTAATGCATACACAGTATTTAATTTGGTGGTCAGATGGCGTCTCTAAAACAAATGGCAGAGGCAGTCCAGAGCAATCATTACATGTGTGCATGCACGTGCACACAGGCACACACGTACGATGTTCAGCGTTACAAACATCAGCTGCTTTCTATAGCACATTAGGGCTAAACAAGAAAAGAGGGAGACCCAATTCACACAAGTAATTTCCCAGTTCCCTCGCCCACCGTGCCAGGAAGATTCATACGGAGTGATGCAGTGCCACCTGCCGTCCTTTTTGTGCATCACAGGCACCTGTCTGACGGAGGCACATCTGCCCGCTTGTTCGGCTCTGGATTTCGTGCAGCCAGCCAGCTGGGGGCCTCCAGGGGCTGGAGTGTTACCTCCGCAGCTCGCTTAGTGCAGACTGCACCCTCTGTACCTAGAAGAGATCCTTAAAAGATAGGCTTTGAACAGCAGGAGCTAGGTGTGTTCAACACATGAAAACAGGGTGGGAATATGAAAGGCAAATCGCGCACATTTGAATGAATGTGTAATGTGTATACATGCAAGAATGAACTCACACGAACACACATAGGCATGCTTTAGGGCCAACAAGCCGATATGCTGGCTCCCACTCTTTCCCTCCATTTCTCCCCTGCAGCCACTTGGGCTTTCTTGCTGTTCCTCAAGCATGGCAAGCAAACCTCCCCCTCAAGATCTCTGCACTTGCCCTGCCCTCACCCTGGAACATCACCAGCAGTATGCGGTGCACTCCTTCACTTTCTTCAGGTCACTGCCCACATGTCGTTTCTTCTAAGAGACAAAAACAGCACTCTGCCACCTACCCCCACTTTATGTGTTCAGTGCCCACCTCCCCCAATAAGACATGAGCTCCAGCAAGTAGCAGGTGTCCCCAGCACCTAGAATAATGCCTGACATGTGGCAGCCCTCTAAAGCTATTGAATGAGTTAATGACCACATTTCACAAAGAAGATTCCATTTTTGCCATTAACAGGACACACTGATGCCATCCTTACTTGGATGGTCTGACTTTTAAAAAATATTCAATACTCATATGTGAGAGAGATACAGAAAATGGACCCCTTTAGGATAGAAGCGGCAGGCTTAAGAGAGCTTATCTAGTCCTTGTATTCTATCTGAGTCATTCACCTCCAATCAGGGGCATCAGGAAGAACATTCCAGAAGCCTGGTCACTGGAACTGAGACTCGAAGGCTGGCAGGTGACCTGAGAGAGGTGTCTACACCGAGTCCTCGGGGCAGAACAGGGCAGGACCTGCTGGAGCAAACTGAGTGATAGGGAACAGCAGAGCCATGTAAGAAATGAGAGCATGTGTGAGTGCNTCTGACTTTTAAAAAATATTCAATACTCATATGTGAGAGAGATACAGAAAATGGACCCCTTTAGGATAGAAGCGGCAGGCTTAAGAGAGCTTATCTAGTCCTTGTATTCTATCTGAGTCATTCACCTCCAATCAGGGGCATCAGGAAGAACATTCCAGAAGCCTGGTCACTGGAACTGAGACTCGAAGGCTGGCAGGTGACCTGAGAGAGGTGTCTACACCGAGTCCTCGGGGCAGAACAGGGCAGGACCTGCTGGAGCAAACTGAGTGATAGGGAACAGCAGAGCCATGTAAGAAATGAGAGCATGTGTGAGTGCGCTTGCCAGTGCCTGGGGTGTATTTAAGGGACGGGTAGATACTGTTAAGCAGATTAACAATAAACCACAACCCTCGGACCAACTGAGGGATGGGTAGATACTGACTCTGAATAGCTGTTTTGTGAAGATGGGAGAGATCTTTTTGAGCATTTGTCAGCTGGCCAGAGCGTGGGCTTTAGACACAAACTGCTTTGGCTCACACCCTGGAATTGATGTTTCCTAGCTCATGACCTTGGGAAAGTCATTGTCCTCTGTTCATAGTTGGAAATGATAGTAGCACCTACTTCATGAGGCTGTTGTGAGGAGCAAACGAGAATGAAAAGAGTCATTAGCAGAATGTGTGGCACGTGGTCATCACTCAGTAGATGCTGCCCTTTTGTTAGCACATTGAACCGTTCTGACTTAGGAACAACTAAGTCTTATCATATGGCTTATAAGCCAGAAAATCAATTCTATTCTGTATGCTGGTCACCAAGCCTCTAATTCTCTAAAGAGAGAGAAGCATAGACAAAAGCAGAAATAAGAAATTGCATCATCTGTTCACTTACCCAACGAACATTCGATTATCTGCTACATCTCAAGAACTATGCTAGTCTTTCTATACAAAGAGAAATATGAAAGACTCTTACCCTCCAAAAGTTTGCAGTCTGTGTTCTCTGTCTCACAGATTTTAGATCAATATGTGTTAACTATCATCGTCATTATTAGGTAACGGGAATTTTAATTTCAAACAAGTGAGTAGCCTAATCAACTTGGCTTTCTAGAAAAATCACTCTCACAACTGTCCGTAGTGTGAGAAGATACATAGTCATTGCCATACGTTGTATGAATGTATAATGTGCATACGTGTAAGAATGAACTCATATAAACACATACATGCATACTTCAGAGCCTACAAAACAATATGCTTTGTGTCCTGAATCCTTCTTAGATCTCATTGGCTCCCACTGTTGCCCTCCATCTCGCTACTGCAGCCACTTGGGTTTTCTTTCTATTCTGCAAACATGGAGAACCACGTCCCCCTCAAGATCTTTGCACTTGCTCCACCCTGACCCTGGAGTATCTGTTTTATTCTGGGTGCTGAGGACCCTGGCACTTGCTGCAATTTATCATTACCGAGGAAGCCAGGCACTGAACACATAGAGCAGGAAGGTAGATTAGCTTGGGGGCAGATTGGAGGCAGGAAGATTGGTACGGCTCATGACAGTCCAGCTGTATGAGCCAGGGAAGGACTGGGGACAGCGAGGGGAGCTCTTGCTGAGAAATTGGTAAACATTGGTTTCCATTCATGAAGANGCTGGAGCAAACTGAGTGATAGGGAACAGCAGAGCCATGTAAGAAATGAGAGCATGTGTGAGTGCGCTTGCCAGTGCCTGGGGTGTATTTAAGGGACGGGTAGATACTGTTAAGCAGATTAACAATAAACCACAACCCTCGGACCAACTGAGGGATGGGTAGATACTGACTCTGAATAGCTGTTTTGTGAAGATGGGAGAGATCTTTTTGAGCATTTGTCAGCTGGCCAGAGCGTGGGCTTTAGACACAAACTGCTTTGGCTCACACCCTGGAATTGATGTTTCCTAGCTCATGACCTTGGGAAAGTCATTGTCCTCTGTTTGTTCATAGATGGAAATGATAGTAGCACCTACTTCATGAGGCTGTTGTGAGGAGCAAACGAGAATGAAAAGAGTCATTAGCAGAATGTGTGGCACGTGGTCATCACTCAGTAGATGCTGCCCTTTTGTTAGCACATTGAACCGTTCTGACTTAGGAACAACTAAGTCTTATCATATGGCTTATAAGCCAGAAAATCAATTCTATTCTGTATGCTGGTCACCAAGCCTCTAATTCTCTAAAGAGAGAGAAGCATAGACAAAAGCAGAAATAAGAAATTGCATCATCTGTTCACTTACCCAACGAACATTCGATTATCTGCTACATCTCAAGAACTATGCTAGTCTTTCTATACAAAGAGAAATATGAAAGACTCTTACCCTCCAAAAGTTTGCAGTCTGTGTTCTCTGTCTCACAGATTTTAGATCAATATGTGTTAACTATCATCGTCATTATTAGGTAACGGGAATTTTAATTTCAAACAAGTGAGTAGCCTAATCAACTTGGCTTTCTAGAAAAATCACTCTCACAACTGTCCGTAGTGTGAGAAGATACATAGTCATTGCCATACGTTGTATGAATGTATAATGTGCATACGTGTAAGAATGAACTCATATAAACACATACATGCATACTTCAGAGCCTACAAAACAATATGCTTTGTGTCCTGAATCCTTCTTAGATCTCATTGGCTCCCACTGTTGCCCTCCATCTCGCTACTGCAGCCACTTGGGTTTTCTTTCTATTCTGCAAACATGGAGAACCACGTCCCCCTCAAGATCTTTGCACTTGCTCCACCCTGACCCTGGAGTATCTGTTTTATTCTGGGTGCTGAGGACCCTGGCACTTGCTGCAACTTATCATTACCGAGGAAGCCAGGCACTGAACACATAGAGCAGGAAGGTGGATTAGCTTGGGGCAGATTGGAGGCAGGAAGATTGGTACGGCTCATGACAGTCCAGCTCTATGAGCCAGGGAAGGACTGGGGACAGCGAGGGGAGCTCTTGCTGAGAAATTGGTAAACATTGGTTTCCATTCATGAAGACAGGGAGAATAGAGAATAGGGGCTGGAGGCAAATAATGAATTTCTTAGGAACATTTGGCTCCTAATTGAGTCCCGAGTCAAGTAGGTGGTTTTTGAGTTCTAAGCCTGTACTTCATAGTAGACGGTCAGGGTGTGGGTGATATTACTCGGCAGAACAGTACATGGAGGGGAAAAAGGCCAAAGTCAGTACCATAGGAAACCCATTTAAAGATCGAGCAGAAGTGGTGATTAAACCAGGTGGAAAGGTACCACTTTCTTCTCTGCCTCATGGAATGAGGGGATGAAAGATTTTTGCCACGGTCACCTCAGAGGAAACTGCATTTTGCCTAGAAGTGACTCAGAGGGAAGACCAGGGGTCGGAGGAAGGGCCCTACTGGTTCAGAGGGAAGACCAGGGGTCGGAGGAAGGGCCCTACTGGTTCTCTCTGAAGAGGGTCCTCATAGCTCTGTGGGTTTATGCATCCGATCAAGGCTTCTGTGTAATGGACCTCCATAGGTAGAATTATCCCCTTTTTCAGTTGAGCACATCCTGAGAGCCACAGAGCTGTCTCTCCCTGCTCATGCGTGCCTGACCCTGGACAAGCTGAACTCAGCACCAAACAGTTTGAAGCGGGTGGCGTTGCATATACTCCTGCAGAGAGATACTTCCACACGCTCTCACACACAAACACACAGATTTACATGTATACAGAGCTTGAAAATCCCAACAAAGAGTCAAGAAAAATTACGTCTAGAATGGTTTGGGGATTTGTGCCAGACCACCACCCCCCGCCCCCGCTGCCACGCACAAGGAGTCCGTGAGGGTTTCATCATCCTGGTTTACACCACAGATATGACCTCTTGGAAAGACTTCGTGTCTTCCTGTGATTCCTCATATTATGCCTCTTCATTTAAGGAATTCATAAATTACTTGTAAATTTTTTAAGTTTTACACATGAATAACTCAGGTTTTAGGCCTGGAAGAAATATCAGTAAATGGAAAATATGGAGATACAATGGGTCACAATATGTCTTTTCTCTGAAGTAGGGAAAGCCCCTTAGCACTTTCCTCAGGGAGGATGACTGTGATGTTTTGGAGGCTTCCAGAACGAACATGTATTCTCTTCAGAGCAGGGAAGGTGAAGCAGGGAAAGCTCTTCCTTCTCTATGCCACGTCTTTTCTCTTGTGCCTCAGGTCCCCTGGAGCACGTACACCTGTCTCTTCCCTTTGTCACCACAAAGAACAAAGAGGTCAACGCAACGGCAGTGCTGTGGCCCAGCCAAGTGGGCACCCTCACTTACGTGTGGTGGTACGGAAACAACACAGAGGTAGGTCAGCCTTCCACGCAGGACCTAGTGGCAGCTCAGCCCAGACTGGCTGAAGGGAAAAGGAAAGGAAAGGGCTTAGGTAACTCAGGAGTCTGGGAGTAGTCCTAGCTTCCAGCACAGCAGGCTTATAGTGTTCCAGTAATCTCGTCAGTGTGTCCCTCTGCCCCTCTGCCTCTCTCTCACCGCCCTACCCCTCACCTCGGCCTTCCTCTCCATTACATTAGCCTTCTTCTCCAGCTGGTCTTCGCTTTGCAGAGGCCTTAGCAGCAGCCTGAGCTTTGTGCTCTCATAGCTTAGCAGCGAAAATAAACTTTCATACAAGTCCTAATCGAAGTCCCGGAATGGAGTATTATTGACCAAGCCTTCCTGGTGCTCGGGGTAGAAAGAGAGGTGATGAAGTCAGCCTCCTTGGAACCACATAGTCCAAGCGAAGGGGGAAAATGGTCCCCAAAAGGAAAAAACAAAACAAAACAAAACCCAGTAGATACCAGACAGTCGAAAGCAACAACTACTTACTACAGCCCAGCCCCCGGATGGCCTCCTCCCCCTGAATCAGATGTGGCCACTCCTTTCTCTCAGCTTTACTCTTTACGTTTTCCCAAAACATGCCCTCTGATGAAAAGTCAGCAGCAACGTTAAAACCGGCAGAGACCTTAAACCTCATTTACTCTAAGGCCTTCATTTTACAGATGAAAAAGTCAGGAGGACACACATGAAGGGGTTTCCTCCCACCTCGTTCAGCTGCTTCACACGGAGGCCAGATCCAAGGCTTTCCCACGCCTACGTGAATGTTCCTTCCCCTGATACCAGGCTTCAAGCTCCGTTTTGAACTTCCTCCATTCTCAGAGATTACAATATGCTTCCAAATGTCACTTAAGGCTGTCCAGGCGAAGGCTTCCCCAAAGGGCACTGGCATGAGCGGCTCAGGATGAGACAGCTCCATCTTCCCCAAGCAGAGCCGCTCTCTTGCACTTGGTGACTTTGCTCTTCAAATAGAGGGCATCTTATTCCCACACAAATCTCTTTCTGGCCCAGAGCTGAATGTTGGTTTTAACTGGAGGCATAATTTTGCACAGGCCCAGGGAGGAAACTTCTCCTGACCCCAGACCCATGCCTGGCAGGGGATAGAAACTCTCACCTCTACTGCTAATTCAACTCCTCTGAAAAGAAGCTTTTCTTCTATTTGTTCTGGTACTATGCATGTAAATGTGGCCTAAATTGGGCCCACTACTCACAGTGGCAAAGAAAAAATCTAAGTTATTTGCATAAAAGCTAGTGCTAGAAGGTGAGTGTACTAAACAACTTCCTTCTGTGTCTCCTTTTTTTCAATATCTCTTAGCCTGACAGCAGAAAACCAAATTCTCAATGGATTACATTGAGTAGGCTTCTTATGCTGGGCGTTAGTCTTCCCTCTGCTGTACAGGGAGTTGGTTACATGAATTTCGATTTTTAAATTAATTAAGAAAAGACAGGAAAGGAGTGTTTGTGTGGAATGAGTTGAGGGAGGTCAATAGGCTTATCATCTTTTCCTCCAGGACCCTGGCGTCCGATTATATCACAGGCACTACTCCAAATTATATATTTTTTCAGTCCTCCAACCACTGTCTAATTAGTACTTGTTTCCATAGCAGCTACTTCCAGAAACTGCTGATAGGGCTTCTCAGAGGAGCCAAGCCACACAAGGCCACTCCAGTCTAACGAGGACAGCTTTGGTGTCCATGATTGCTGTGCTCCATTGTAATATTCTACGAATCATACACCCTGGAGATGAGCCACTGGAAGCTTAGAGATTTTCAGTGACTGCTGCCTACACCTGGGTTAATATGAGTTTCCTGTTTGGGTCCGATTTGAGTACTTCTTAGTATTAAGAGACCTGCCTGTCATGAGTAGGTTACAGATAGAGAGATCTGTCCCACCAGCAAGACCTATCGATCTCCGCAGCCCTGAATCAGGATGACACCAGAAGAGAGGTGTCACAGCCACAGGAAATGGGCAGAGTCACTTGGAGTCATGGCTCTAATAGCTCCTTTCTGGCCCTGACTTGAGATGATGGGGAAACAGATGGAACCAGTTACACGGGGGCACACCGGGAAGAGCCTGCGCTGATTTAAGTGGCTTGCTGGTGGCTCAGAGCTAGTGGCTGTCTCATCGGTGACTGACCAGCTGTCCCCCCACTCTGTGCCCTCACCTATTTCAGCCTCTGATCACCTTGGAGGGAAGCATATCATTCAAGTTTACTTCTGAAGGGATGAACACCATCACAGTGCAGGTCTCAGCTGGGAATGCCATCCTGCAAGACACGAAGACCATCGCGGTGTATGGTGAGTGTCTGTGTGCATGCACCCCTTGCCGGCCCCAAGCTCAGGGGAGGCAGTGCAGTTGTTGGTGACCAGAGGCCGCTCGGCCTCTACCCGGAGAACAAAGGGTAGTGGTGGAGAAAGAGCTGAGTCGGGTCTGGTCTCCTCCTCTGAGGGAGATGTGGTTCACCTGCACAGTTATGGCCACAAGACCCGGGGAGCGTTTATCAGTTTGTGTTCTGAAAGTGGCTCTTCTGCACTCACTCACCTGAAGTGGGATAGAATGGGCTTCATTACACGTAAAGCTAATTCATTCCATTTGGTATTTTGGAGGTGTTTGAATAACGAGAACCCATTATAAAAGAAAATAGTTAATATTGAGGCTTTTTTTAAAGTTCCACTTTAAGAGTCTTGATTATTAAGAACACCCTACCAGTATCTATATTCTGAAAATCTCTTCCTCAAATATGTAACATCAAAAAAAAACAAAAAACAAAAAACAAAACAAAATAACTCTGCTGCATTAAAGGCAATGAAGGGCCCAACAAGCAGATGCCATGTATCGTCCTAGATTGGATATTAGTTTGAACAAACAACTGCACCGAACAATCTTCTAATCAGTTGGGAAGTTGAATATAGTCAGTATTGCACGGAATGAAAATTTACTGAAGTGGAAAGGTAGGATCACTGACTGAAATGGGGGATTAAAAACAGTTTATACAAATTGATCTCATTTTGGTAATTTTTGTCTGCACAAAAAGATAGGTATGCACTGAGTGTTATTAGTGGGAGATAAAAATGTGAAGTGTATTGTTAATATCAAAGTGGTACATATGCATCATAGAAAATTAAAATTAAAAAAAAAGAATTTAAAGGAAAATAGGAAAGGTAAATGCTGTGCAGAGAGAGAGCAAAAGGGAAGGAGGGTGAGACCAAGATTGAGACAGAGAGAGAGACCGAGAGAAACTAGCTAGTGGTCTAAATAATATCAGTTGCCCCAGTCCCAGAATTAATTGGCTCTGATTCAGGTTCTGCTTTTCATTTCTCATCTTGCCAACTTGAACTTCAAGTTCAAAAAGTAATTTGTAAGGAATTTTGAGCAAGTCTGAGGACACTATTCCTCACATGCCCGGGTATTAGATTCATAAGGTTTCCTCCCTCCTTCCATCCCCTGCCCACCGCTCCCACCCCCCACCCCCAGCAAGAGGCTTGAGAAGCCCAAACAGTAAGTGAAAGCAAACCACAGCTGCAGTTTTCCTAACAAGGTCTCATCATGAGGAGACCTCTCAGCCAGATGGCCAAAATGGAGGAGAGCTTTTGCTTCTTTTTCCTTCTGCATCTCCTTTCTTACTCTGAGAATGCACTGAATCCTCACGACAACCCTAGCATAGGGTAGGTGATGTTATTACTCTCATTCCTTCAGCAAGGTGGGTAACTTGCCCCAGCTTGTATGTGGTGGAGCTGCGCTTCTAACCCAGCCCATCTAGACCCAGGGCCCATGCTCTGAAATTACCCTACTAACCAGCTCTCATGGCTGTTCCACATAAAGGTCTCTCTCCTCTCTCTCATTCCTGGATGTCATGGGTGTCGCTGATGGGCACTGACCCATGACTCCCAACACGTGTCCTCTTGGTTAAGCCAGTCAGCAACCTCATCAAAACCACAGAGAGAATGTTAAACCTAGAAGGCTTGGGGGCTTATGTGGCCCATCCTATCATCTCACAGATCAGAAATTGTATCTCAGAAGTGGGAAATCACTGGTATGAAGTCATTCTGCTCTTCTGCGACAGCTCCAGTAATAGTAATAACAGCGATGGTAGTGGTAGAAATTAACACTGACAAAGCCCTTACCAGCATCTGTTCTAAGCACTTGATAAATGTGATGTTTTCTTGAATCCTCTGAGCAGACTTATGGGAAATATGCTATATTTATTCCTATTTTACAAAAGAGAAAATATGAGATAACTATAATAAACAGAGCCTAGGAATTAAATCCAAAGGGACTATCTCTAACCACTTGCACACCCTCACCAGGCTGTTATTTCTCTTCCTAAAATGTCTTGCAAGGTCTCATCCAAGAGTGGATCACTCTCCATCCAAAGAGTTACCTTCACTAAAAACGGTCTCTTCATCCAAAGCTTGAGCAAGGAAGTGGTCTTCCCTCCCCTAACCAAATCTCTGAGCAAACTTCCTTGATTTGTCTTCAGTTAGATGAAGTGTCAGAATGTCATGTATAGTACTAGAAATTTTTAATGACACATGTGACCTGTTAAAGACAAATTGTATCACACGGAGTTCAGCAGGCAAGATTGAACTCAACTAAAATAAAAGTCGAATACTTTTAAACCATGGGATGACCTAATGGAAAAGTACTGGAGGAATTTGGGGGTGAGGGGATTATCGCGGTGATTAGGCCATCTGTGCTTATTAATTGGTGCTTATGGAAATTAGGCTCCTACCCTCCCGGGGACAGAGGGCCTTTCTTCCTTCCTCCCTTACCTTTCCTTCCTTTCCCTTCCCCTTTGTTTCCTTTCCTCCCTTGTTCTCATAGTATACATGTATATCAATCTTATTCTTTTATTGAGATATAATTGACATACAGCATTATATTAGTCTCAGGTATATGACATAATGATTCAGTATTTGTATATATTGCAAAATATCACCATAAGTCTGGTGACCCTCCAGCCCTGTATGTAGTTACAATTCTTTTTTCCCTTGTGATGAGAACTTTTAAGATCTACTCTCTTACCAATTTTCAAATATACAGTGCAATAGTAATAACTACAGTCACCATCCTGTATATTATGTCCCTGTGATTTATTTATATCTAGAAGTTTGTATCTTTTGACCCCTTCACCCATTTTGCCCACTTTTCCAATCCCTGCCTCTAGCAACCACCAATCCTCTGTATCTAAGGTTTTGTTTTTCTTTTTAGATTCCACATGTAAGTGAGATCGTACAGTGTTTGTCTTTCTCTGTCTGACTTACTCCACTTAGCACAAGGCCCTTAGCGTCCCTCCATGCTGTCACCAATGGCAGGATTTCCTTCTTTTTTAGGGCTGAATAATATTCCATTGTATGTCTATATCATGCTTTTGTTATCCATTCGACTGTCTACGGACAATTAGTTCATCTCCATATCATGGCTCTTGTAAATAATGCAGCAGTGAACATGGGGATGCAGATATCTTTTCAAGTTGGTGCTTTTGTTTCCTTCTAGTAAATATGCAGAAGCCGAGTTCCTGGATGATACAGTAGTTCTATTTTTAATTTTTTGAGGAAACTCCGTACTCTCTTTCTATCTTTTTTGATGGTTACATTTCAAAGAGATGGCTCCCACGTTCCTGAGAAAGACATTTCTGGGTTGGAGAAGATGTGGATCTCCAAAAACCAGAGAAGGAATTTACAATTGCAGGTTTTCTAAAATAAATGCTCTAAGTAAAGGGACGTCAGAAGCCTGCAGTCAGGAGGAAACCTGTCTAAAATTTAGTTACGCAGAGGGGAACAGTAAGGCCCTCACAGTCAGACTGCAGAAGGCATTGTATTTGGGAAATTGACAGGGGAAAAACTGTCCACCCAAAGCCACAAAATAGACCGCAGGGAAGAAAATCCAGTTAATCTAGTGTGCATTGTTTTCTTTAATTTACTTCAGGGCACAGGTTTGCTTTTAAATACAAAAAAGAAAATGTAAATGTGTAGAATTCATCTGCTTCAGCAGCTGCAGATACACACACACACACACACACACACACACACACAGTTGGCCCTTGAATAACACAGGTTTGAACAGCAAGGGTCCGCTTACATATGGATTTTTTTGGGTAAATACAGCAAAGTACTACAAATGTTATTTTCTCTTCCTTATTATTTTCTTAATAACATTTTCCTTTCTCTAGCTTACTTTATTGTAAGAATATGTATACAAAACATAACACACAAAATATGTGTTAATTGACTATGTTATCAGTAATCTCCTGGAAAACAGTATGCTATTAGTAGTTAAGCTTTTGGGAAGTCAAAAATTAAGTGTGATTTTCAACTACAGGGTGAGGGATGGCATCCTAAACCACACATTGTTCAAGGCTCAACTGTGTGTGTGTGTATTTATTTATTACTTTATTTCCCTTTTTTAGTGCTCCCACATGCATCTCCTGTTTGTTGAGTAAACTGAAGTACAACACCCCTACGCCCTGCTATGGAGCTTGCTAAGTTATTACAGAGGGAGCCACACTGTTTTTCTATTTGTCTCTTTTTATTAAGATAAACAGCTTCCCTTATACATGAAGTTTCTACAGTTTGGTAGGAGGTTCAGGGAAAGTGAAAATGACATCAACTTATATCTTTAAAGTGAAAAGTTAGGACTCAGTGGCTGATTCCTTGGTACTGCCATTTACCATGCTACTAATTAAGATGCATTTCATTATTCTCCATCAGAACTGAAGTGCTGGTGTTCACGTAGGTGACCAGTGTCTCATAAAACAGTCAAGCTGCGAAAACACGTCTTTGAAATAGGCTAACTGCCGTAATACACCCCTTATAGTTTAAGAGTCTTCAAAGCCTGTGTCTGATAAGTCTTTAGCATTGTTAGGAAATGCGCAAGTGGGCTTTTATGTTTCCTGAATGTATAATCAGCATTACCGATGTCACTGAGCGTCTACTGAAACATGAAGACATGCTTTAAACAAGAAAGAAATGTTTGTTGAACAAGTAAATGCATAAATTACAGACAGCCTCCAGTGTTATGTAATCATTTAACAAATTTATTAATTAAATGACTAGCTAATAATCGAAAACCTACCATGAGCTAGGTACCATCCCACAGGGCCAGGAACATGGTCTCCCTGTCCTCATTGACCTTATGTCTCAGTGTGGGAGACAGACAGTAAAAACAAAATAATTTAAGCGGCAAGAAGTACAAAGATGACAAATAGGGTCATATGATGAAGGGTGTCTCAGGTAGTAGAAGGGAGGGTAACTCAGGTTGCTAGTGGCAGAGTTTCTCCCGGGAGAGACTGAAGGATGAGAAGGAGCTGACCGTGCCATATCTGGGGAAGTGGAAGCGTGCTTGTCTGGGAAGGAGCACCAGCGCGGTCGGGTCCTGGAGCACAGAGGAGCATGGAGATAGGCAGCAGAGCAAGTCTGCCCTGGGTTAGGTGGGACGATGAAGGCCGTGGTTAAGAAGCCGATTTTGGGGGCGCCTGGGTAGCATAGTGGTTAAGCGTCTGCCTTCAGCTCAGGGCGTGATCCCGGCGTTGTGGGATCGAGCCCCACATCAGGCTCTTCCGCTATGAGCCTGCTTCTTCCTCTCCCACTCCCCCTGCTTGTGTTCCCTCTCTCGCTGGCTGTCTCTATCTCTGTCGAGTAAATAAATCTTAAAAAAAAAAAAAAAGGAAGCCGATTTTGTTTCTAAAAGCCATGTGGAGCCACCGACAGATTTGAGGGCGGTGACATGACCTGACTCGTACTCTGCTGAGTTCCCCTAGGGCTGGACTCTGAAACCCATCACGGTCTTGGGCCAAAGCCACGCATCCCAGGTGCTGATGGCAGCTACTGACTTAGTGTGACAGGCATATTAAAGCACACTCATTCCTGGCACGCAGGGGACTCCTCCGTTGCTGACGTGAGTCACTGACTCCCTGATAGTCCTGCCGGACCTTCCTCACACTTCAGGACGGTCGCCACACCTTCCTCCTTGTCTTCCGCAAGTGTCACATAGGCCTCTTGGTGCTGCAGTGCTCCCCGCCCCTCAGCATCCCCAGCTTCTCCTCCTAAGACCCTTGCTTTTGCAACCCCATCCTACTTCCGGGAGGACCAAGATGAACTCAGGGGCTACAGAGACAATTAACAAATTCCGTGAGTTAAGGAGTTTAAAATTCCATGACGTAAAACTTCCATACAAACAAAACATAGCAACCGAATGACTATAATAATAGTTATAATCATGGAATCATATAATAATAAATATACAATCATATAATGATAACGGAAGTGTGTGCCAGACCCAGTAGTGCCATGAAAAAGAACATTGAATCATGGTGGAGGAGAGTACGCTGTCGGTAAGTGCTCGAACTAGAGCTTGAATACCGTGTGCTTGGCAGAGAGAAAGGATGCGCATTCTGCAGGAGGGACAGTGTGTGCGGAGGCCCAGGGTCACAAGCCTGCAGGGCATCCAGGGCACTCGGGGCTCCAGTGTCCTGAGTGCTCAGTCTAGAGCTGGGACCAGTGGGCAGAGGCTGCAGAGCGAGGCATGGGCCCGACCTGGGACTCTGGTTTAGAAAATGAGGGCTGGGAGAGACAGCAGATTCCAAATGGGATAGCAGATTTGCTTTTTTGAAGGTTTTTTTTGGCGAGTGTGGAGGAAAAGGGCCCTTTGTTAAGGATTTACGTAAACTATGTAACACAGTTTTTAGGAAACTATTGCACTTGAGTCATCACCCTACTGTTGTATCCCCAGAGGAATTCCGATCCCTTCGCCTGTCCTTCTCTCCGAACCTGGATGACTACAACCCCGATATCCCCGAGTGGAGGAGGGACATCAGCCGAGTCATCAAGAAATCCCTGGTGGAAGTGAGTGCAGATGGTTTCTTCTCTTGCCCGGGGCACATTCTCTGTCTGTCCTCCAAGAGCTGCATGGTGAGGGACACTTGTGCCAAGAGCTTCCAGGAAAGAGCTGGAGCCCATGGGCGGTCAGGCTGACCACCTGCTGTCTGCATAGCTCATCCCCGCACGGGCAGACACAGCATAGGTGCTCTGGGTGGGGGGACAAAACTGGGAACAAACACACAGTCCTTGCACCTTGTGAAACTTTTCTTCTGCTTAGAGAAGAAACACATGAAAATTTGTGACTGTCCTTTTCATATGGCAGGGTTCATGCTCAGGTCACTAGGAAGCGTAAAATCAGCCCCTGTGCCCAGTACTGAAGGGACACGGCGAGAATACAGTTAGTGAGAGCAGCCCTGAGCTTCAGCCTTGCAGGCAGGAGCACTCAGCACGTGATGGTCCGTCATCTGTCTCTGTCCCTGTTCTTTCAAAGGCATGTCTCTCCTGCCACAGCCCCAAGAGGAAGGTATCATTGTCCTCATTCTGCAGGCAAAGCAACTGAGGTTTAGAGAGGTTAAATAACTTGCTTAGGCCTCACAGCTGGTAAGTGATGAAGGTAGTGAATTGAAGTGAAGGGTCTGAGTCCAGGCTCTGGGTTTGTGCGTATGAAACACAGCCCCCTGTGGTTTCTGGGAGAACAGCGAGGCAGTGAGGTTTATCCCTGTCTGAGTAAGTATCACAGACAGTTTGAGAAAACACTTTCTTTTAGGCACATCACCCCCTGCATGCACACACTTTCATGAGTGAACAGAGGAATGGAGTATCTGCTCGTGGAGCTGCTCAGATTTACTGTGCAAACCTAGAAAATCAGAGATGAGCTCTCTCTCTCCACGCATCTTCTTCGCCTAACAGGAAAATCAGTATAGGGTGTTTTATACATTGTTTCCTGTACCCAGCACATGATGCCTCGTGACACAGAGTGCTGGTGAGATAAAGGCATTCAGGTACCACCTGCTCAGAAAACATCTCACATGCAGCCTGATGGCAAAGGGCTGGCCTTCCCCATACTCATGCCATTACCTGGGTTGATATTGATTTAGCACTTACAGTATTCCAAAAACTCTTCTCAGT
The DNA here is from genome assembly GCF_002007445.2 of Ailuropoda melanoleuca. Classification (NCBI taxonomy): domain Eukaryota; kingdom Metazoa; phylum Chordata; class Mammalia; order Carnivora; family Ursidae; genus Ailuropoda; species Ailuropoda melanoleuca. The sequence goes on along the minus strand of NC_048223.1, from coordinate 107,270,206 downwards.
GCTTTGCACTTTTAGCACATTTAATCATGAAAGAAGTAGCTTATGACGTAGCTACGATAATCATTCCCATGTTACAGATGAGGAAACTGAACATAAAACTTCAGGTATTCTGGCCACAGCCACACTGTTAAAAGTCAAACTCTAGAGTCAGACTACCCTCGTGGTTTCCTAATCTCTCCATTCTACGGCCATCCTTTGTTTTCTCCCATGGAGAAACAGGGATACATGGAGCAGTGGAGTGGAGAAGGGCTGACCTCCCTCACCTCTGTGTAAATGCCACCTCACCTTTGTCTTCATGACTCAGCATCCACAACCTCCGTGTGGCTAAACATCATGGCCACCAGGGGGCGCACCTACTAGACTACAGGCCCCACCGGAATAGATCCTTCTGCCCTTGGAGCTGTTTGTCCCTGTGTGACAACTGGTTTCTCTCCTCTGCTGTCCGAGAGAGATGACTTACACCTCTCAGGGCGTCCACAGCCTCCTTCCTTCCATCCGTAGCGTTCTAGGGATCCATGTCCCTATAGACCTCCCAGGTAGGTGCCCGATCCCCCCAGGTGATTTATCAACCAGGCATTAGCTCAGCAGCGACCAGTCTTCCAGGCTGCTTTCTCTTCACATTTACAGTCTCGGGATCACATCCCCTGGCCTCTACCTTTTCCACCAGCTGTCCAGAAGGCTAGAAATTACTGCTCATCAATATTTCCAGGCTGCTGCATAGCATAATCAGCTAAACACAGAATAAACCGTTTGGCTCAACATCACTCGGGACAGGGTGTGATGGGGTGGAGGGCTCGACCCCTTCCAGCTTCAAAGGCTCCTTGTTTACCCCACCTCAGGAGACAGCTGACCTGCCCCGGGTTCCTAGCAGCCCACCCTGCCTTTGAGATAAGTGGTTACACCTGGCTACTTCCTTAGGCCCTGCGGTACCATACTGTCAAGCAGACTTGAATAAACCCTACAGGACGTACAACCTGGGGTCAATCTATTTGCAGTTTTCTTCCTTTTTACTGTGTAACAGAATGTGATATAAAAGCAGTTACCTTGACCTCATCAAATGGGGTTTTTCTGTTGACATTTCACAATGAAATCTTGAATCAGATGTCATTCAATCAATGTTTTTGCACATGACGGAGATGATTCAGATACAATCTCTGAGTTTAAAATTGGGGAGGCCCATAAAACAGTAAGTGAGCTGTGACCGGGGCTACTGTGTGCTGAGTATCAGGCGAAGGGAGGCAGCAGAGCGCTGCTGAAGAAGGACTTCGTGGTCAGACCCAAGTCCTAGCTCCGCGTCCCCACACGCTACCTAGACAGCCTGGAGCCCCTGTTGAGCCTTCTTGCATCTGCCATCTGTCCAGCAGAGAGAGAGACACAGCACGCACATCCTTCAGGAAGAAAGCACTGTCTTAGCCCCCGGGAGTGCCATGGGCACAGGCTCCTCCAGCTGCCCTGCCCCAGGTCCTGTCCCTTTCCAGGAGGCTCACGTCCTGCCTGCCTGCTTGCTTGCCCACCCCACCCCTGCTGTCTTCCCGCTGCCCTCCTGCCCGCGGACTCCTCCACCCTCACCACCTTTTCCTCATGTGAGCTTCTGTCTCTCCCTCAGGCCACAGGGGTCCCAGGCCAGCACATCCTGGTGGCGGTGCTCCCTGGCTTACCCACCGCCGCTGAGCTCTTTGTCTTGCCCTATCAGGACCTGACCGGAGAAAACAAACGGTCAGCAGAGGACCTGGAGCAGGTGAGTCCCCCAGGTGACATCCAGCTTGCGCAGAAGTCTGAGCCACGCCCCCGCTGGTACCTGACCCCCCCGGCATGGCAGCTGTGAGGGAACTCGGCTCGAGGGGGAGGGCGCTGGCTGTTCATGGTCCTCTGTGTCTCATCCGTAATCTGCTGGTCCTGCCTACAGCTTCACCGCCACACACGTGCCCGCGTGGTTCTTGTTAGCCCTGGCTAACCACCTCGGAATGTATCTCCACACTGCAGAGCAGAGTGCTTACAGCGAATTAGATAAATCTATGGGACAAGCTGTCCAGGATAGTAAGTGGGGAAAAAAGCAAGTGGCAGAATAAGACATGGAAGTTGAACCTGTTTATTCCTTTTCTGACTTTCATCACAGGAGTGTCATTAGAATCAAGTGGCATGCAATGCATGATACTGTTTTACTTAAAAGGTATGACTTTTATACATACCATGAGTCCTCTGGGTCACCACCATGCTAGGATGACCTGATTTGTGTTTATAGTAAATGAAGTACTCTTGGCTCCAGAACACCTCTGCTGGTGTGTGAAATCCATCTTTGCTTCATGTCCACCACCTTCTGGAGTAGTAGACTCTGTGTGTATGTGTGTGTGTCTGTCTGTCTCCTGCCCCCTTCGATCTCTGTTTTCCCCTCTCCTCCCTTTAACTTCAAAGGAGTCTTTAATCTGTGTAGTGAGGATGATTATTATATTTTCTTCTACTTTGTCTTCTTCCTCCCATTCTCCTTCCCCTTTCCCGTCTTCTTCATCATCCATTCTGTTAAAATCATCAGTCTTGGTCTGGTTACCCCGTTAGAAACTGCATGATTTGGGTTTCTCAGTGCTTTCTGACAGAAAGATTAAAAATAGGATTCTTCTCAGACTCTGAATAAATATTGGCTTTTTTCCCCTCCAGTACATGGAGTTTTTCAATTTGCTTAGAATGAGCCCATAATCTAGTCGCATGATCTCTTGTCTTTGAAGATGGCTTGAGAACCTCCTGTGACAGCCTTATTAACAACAACCCCAAATTACAGCATGGCCCACCTCCTAGCACGCACTCTCCTTTCAGCTGTACTTTCTCACTTGGCAGAAGGCTCACCTCTGTAATTTTCTCCATGTGCAAGTAATGAAGAACAAAGCTCTCCTGGAAAGCCCTGGTGAACTCCATCTCCTAGTGAATTACTATTGAAGAGCCCACAGCTGGTCGTCCTTCGGGATTTGCATCTGACCCTGCTTGGCCCCGGCACTTGGCTTCCCATTATTTTCCACAAATTATTATCTGCACCTGCAACTTTGTGGGAGAACGAAAACAGATTGCTTCTTATCCCAGCCCTTCTAAGAACCCGAAGGCGAGGTAGCCGAGTATCTAAGGGCTTGAGCTGTGAGCATGTGCCGTTGTTCTTCCTCTGGAATTCTTTTCGATCTTCCATGAAATCGGATTATAACCTTTTCAAGTGTGGAAGAGAGTCCAGACTTAGAGCCAGCCAGTTTCTGAGCATCTCATCATCTGGGCATCTCTGTGTCTTACACTTTCCATTTCTTTCCCTAAAAGTATCACATTTTCTAGATGTTTTCTTGAGAAATGTAGGAAGTAGAGGGGAATGTTCTATAAAGTTTCTTTTGCTTGTGTAGGAATGTATCTTGTTTTGCCTCTTTTCTCTGGACCTCTTGTTTCCCTTCATTATCTTTCTCATTCAACCATCCCCTCCAAAAACATTCTGAGAGCTGAGTGACTGTGTCTCAGGCTGCCTGGTGTCACTGAGGAACCGTTGGGTCAGACGTTTGAAAGCTGTGTGACTTAGCATTTGGCACACATTGTAGGGAGACCAGCCTTTTCATTAGAAGGAACACAGGAGTGGGGCACGGGGGGGGGCTCACTCAGTTAAGGGTCTGACTTCCGCTCAGGTCATAATCTCGGAGTCCTGGGATCGAGCCTCACATCAGGCTCTGTGCTCAGTGGGGAGTCTGCTTCTCCATCTCCCTCTGCTCCTCCCCTGACTCGTGCCCTCTCTCTCTCTCAACTAAACAAATAAAATCTTAAAAAAAAAAAAAAAAAAAAAAAACAGGAGTGGAGAAATACAAACCAAGTTTCTAGTTCTAGCTCCAATATCCATTATATCTATTATTTATAGATAAAGTAATTTAGGACTAGGACAGTCATGTAAGTCAGCCAAAGTGATGCAATCTGTAATACCCATTTCATAGGGTGTTTGAGAGAACATTCAAGAAATGACATGCAAAGTACTTGACTCCTAGTAAGTGCTCAGTAAGTGGTAAATAAATTCTGGATACATTTGTGGCCATCTCAGGATAGGAAGAGGATATATGGAAATGCACAAGGGAAGTTCAAGCTTGTGAAAGAGACTCTTTGGTATCGTCAAGGGCATGTATTGGAAGCAAGAGGCTGGTGGGAGTAAGAAGAAGATGGCTGCATGAAATTGTACAAAATCGAGAAGAGAACGAGGACAGGAAGGAATGGGAGGAATGTGCATGAGTTGACTACACAGGAGTGAGGGAGCCCCATCTGAGTCTTCATATGGTTTTGCAGCCTGAAGGAAAACAAGCTACCAGGCTAGCATTGTACGTCTGTTTAAGGGAATTCCAAGTGCATCAGCCTTATCTAGGACTCTAACCAAACAAATGCCAAACCGGATACCTAAGAAATGAGTGCTTTGTCATGGTGGATATTCTACCCTGATTTAAAATGTGCAGTAACAAAATGAACACATAAAACGGAGCCACATGTCAAGATGCTGTGAAACAGGGCTGCCATTGGAAACCTGTAGTTTTCAACCCAAGAGGGTTCTTAGACCCTTCTCTCTGACTCAGTCCCTTTAAGGTGAGGGAATTCAGGCCCCAAAATGGAGAAGTGACTTGCCTGAGGTGACACAGGTCTTCAAGAGAATGAGATGCTAGCTGTGTTCGTGGCCCCCCACTCCACCCTGCTGCAGACGTGCTTCCATGGGCCTGAAAATACCAAGGCTATTGCACCAGGAAGTGAATGAGAAATGCTTTGTTTTGTTTGAGTTTTTGTATCTTTTTTTTTTTTTTTATTTCTGATGCAATTGAGACCTAGCCAATTCAAACCAGTTTAAGCAAAAACAGTGAAGCTATGATCTTATTTAATGGGGAGGTCCAAGGATACGGTTCAAGCATGGATTCATTCGGTGACTTGAGAGCCACTCAAAAATGCCACCAAATACCCCTATCTCTCCCTCTTTCTCCATCTCTTTTCTTTGTTACCCCATGGGGAATCTGCCTGAGAATGAAGCCAGTGAGCAGGAAGGCAACGATGGCCACGGGAGGCCCCAGCTTTTTTCGGATCAGCCCCATCCGAAAAGCAGTGTCTGTCCCCTGAGAGCACCGCAAGAGCACGAGGTGGACAGTCCTCACTGGCCCGACCTGGGTGAAGTTACCTCGTCCCTGTAGTCAGAGGGACAGAGTGCTGGCTCCAACAACTCAGATGCTTTCTATGCCACAATCAGGGGTTCAGGAAGCCTCCAGAGTCAAGTAGACAGAGAATGGAAAAGGACATGGTTCCTCAAAGAAAAATGGTGATAGAGAAGTAACACCAGAAAGACAAAAGTAGCTGACTCCCTCTGCAATAAGTTCCACGGAAATTTTAAATGAGTGCAAAGCAGAACCAAACAGAAGAAGGAAACACTCCCCACCACGTGCCCTAAACCCCCTCCCCGAGGTCTGCACTCCAAATCCCAGATGGAACTTGGGAAGGGCTGACCTTATCCCTCTCTAAAAATGTTCTAGCTCCTTTCTTGTTAGCATACCACGCAGAACCCCCTGCAGGGGTAGAAGTGGGACCCTGGCCAGATGGGCCCGGAAGACCGTGAGGGTGAGGCCCCAGCAAAGGGCTCTTGGCTCTCCTCCCTTAGCTTCCCCAGGGGAGCAGCCATGCTGACTCAGATCAAGCTATCTTGTCTGTGAAATAAATTGAAAATTCCTCACAGTGAGAAGTACTTGACCCTGTTATCAGGCTAACGTGGGCAGGGTTAATCAAATGACCTCTGTCTGGGAGGGTTCCACCAGTCTTTATTTCAGATCTCTGGGGAGTGAGAAAAGGCTCACTTGCCCTTAGCTGGCCTCATCAGGGACAGCACATCCAGCTGCCCCAGCTGCTCAGGTATGAAGCAAGCCCCCCTCCCCCGCCTGGACTCCCTTGCTTCTGTCTGAGTCCTCAGAGGGGAGCAGATTTGTATCGGGCTCTCCTAGAGGGAGGAAAGACCATCATGTTCTGTCCAGATTGTGTGTGATACTGTGCTGGGGAGATAGGGAGCCTACATGTTGTCATGCAGAATTTTTAAAGGGCATGAAAACATTTAAAAGAAACAAAAAGATTATGAAAAAAATGTCAACCACCGACACTGAATTTCCTCCTTGGCCGTTTCTCTTACCATATACCTTTGACTGATGGAGAATCCAAAATCCAGAGAAAGGAAATGTGTCTCTGCAAATGCAACAGTCTATTGGCAGCGTTTTAAGGAAGTAGAGATTCATTATGAACTATGATTGACAATGTCAGACTATTACCCACATAATCTACCCTGTCCAGATTTTTTAACATGGGGAGTTGGATTATAGATATATCCTGGAGTTCACGAGGAAGATCATTAAAGCAGGAAACTATAATTGAAAGTAGATTAGGAAAGAGTGTGACTGGAAGGAACATGGCCACGGGAGGCAAATTTAGAGCTGGTGATGGGGAATACGGGGAAGGAAATATATATAGCCAATATGTTCCTTCATTATATCACCCAGGAAACTTCTCAGGCACTTGAATCAAGACGATTCTTTTGTGCTAAGAAAGAAGGGAATTGGGTATGCTAGTGTTAACTAGAATTACTGTTTGGTTTCATTGCCCTCATCGTGATTTAATACACAAATTATGTTGTATGAATTGGGAAAACTCTTCCTTTGTTGAATCCAAAAGGAAGATTTTTCAACTGCTATTTCAAAGGACCTTAATCATATAACAGGATCAGGAGTGATCTGGTGGGTCAGCTCCAAGGTCATTACAGGCACGTATCTCTGAACATGGCCCCAGGATACGATTTCTGTTGAGTAGGGCTTGCGTCCCTCCTGCCAGCTTCAGAGATAAACGTTAGTATTTTGGCCCAGTGCAGCTTCATCACTGATAAATCTGCCAAAGACCATTTTGCACCTATAGTTTCACCTTGTACCACTTCTTTGGCTTATGTGTTTCATAAATTTACCAACTGCTCTGTTCTTAAACTTCTCTTTTTTCATGTTTCAATATTTGACACTTCTCATTCTTAGAATCTGAATGTGTATTTTCTCCAATTGGTTTCATTAAAAATTGTTTCGGCCATAAATGTGTTCTTCGTGTGGCAACCGTCACTGCTGTTGACTATTACCAGCTCATTTCCTTCTGGATACACAGTCGTAGGCTGGTGCCCATGTGCCTCTTCTGTGGGCAGAACCACATGACTGATTCTGGCCAATGAGTGGGAGCAGAAGTGATTTCTTTCCTCATAAGCAAAAGTATTCAAATGCCAGTTGGAGACCCTTGAGGGCTCCTTTTCCCTCCCATGGTGCTGTGAATACAAACATTTGAAGGGCAACTCCACCAGCCTGTGTCCCTGTATGACCATAATGAACATAGCACCACTCCCCACCTGCAGTGGGTATGAAGTGTGAGCCAGAAATACACCTTCATTGTTGGAAACCTCTGAGCCTTTGACCCTGTTACTCCAGCCTCACCTACCCTGTTCTGATTGCTGTGCTTAAATTTTATGTTTTGTGAAGAAGATACAGAAGAGAATTGGTGTTTTCCCCTGTAGCAGGTCCCTCCCACTACACCATGCTGATGGTAGCTTTCCAAGTGTTTTTATTGCGTCCCCACTGTGTTTTTAACTGGTACTTCAAGGGAAGTGTGGGTTGCACTAGAATCCCAGGCAAAGTCCACCAGTGGGCAGATCCAAGAGTAATATGTTGTTTCTTTGGTCATGATTATTTAGCTGAAGGAAAGTAGAAAATGGACTATGCAGGAGAGCAGCAGGAGAGGGCTAACAGCACAAAGGATACGTGCACTTTGCTAAGACAACACACTTTCACTGGAGATAGAAAGAAAAATAAATATATTGAACTGGCTTCAACAAGTTCAGTGTCCCAGCAGTCACACATTATCCCACTTAGTCTCTATCATGCAATGGTTTGTTCTTGCCATTTAGGCTGCAGCCACCTGCCCTACAGATTCCAGTTTATTCCACTCCTTTCATAGCCAAAGTCTCTCCCAAACAGTACAAATTCTATTGGCTGGTGAGCAGAATGTGGCCATCCAGAGGAGAGGGTTGGCAGTTGCCTGTTGGCGCAGCTCGTCCTGGGCAACTGACCTGAGATGGATGTGACAAGTGCACCTCATGGAGGAATAAGAGATGGCAGCATAATTAATGAAATGCTGCAGTCGTGTTTGTTTGTTTGTTTGTTTTTATTTCCTAAACCTGCTCAGTCATCCCTCTTCCCACGTATCTCTTGCCCTCTCTTTTTGTCAGCTGGTTCAAGGAAAATGTTTTTAGGATTAGGAGTCAAACAAAACTGAAGTCTGGTGTCAACTCTTCAAATACTAATTGGGTAAACTTAGTTGTGTCCTGTAAGTTCCATGGTCCTTTCCATGGAGATACCAGCACTAATACCCAAGACACGCTATGTTAAAAAAAGTAGTGAGAAACAGGCAACCTTGCCAATATAAAGTGTTCAATGCATATATATATTATATAGTATATATACTTACATATATTTCATATATAAAATACATAACAGCTCATGATCTGATGGACAAATATAGAATAAATTCTGCAAATGGCTTGGAAAACATTTAAAATTGTGAAAATCTGTCAACAATTTTGTGCTCATTTATTTGAGTAGAGAATTACATGCTTCTAATTGAGATTATTCTTGTATGCAATGTACATTTCATTTAGTTTTGTTTCCGTGCATAATTTCTTTCCCATAGATACGTGTTCTTCACTGCATGTCTTTTGATGCAAGTTAAATACGTGAAACGTACTTTCTGCTACCAGATTATTTTGGCATAGCCTGCTTAATTTTGTAAATGATACAGATAAATCCAATGAAGCAATGTTATAAACCAAAACAAATCCAGGAAGTTAATTATTTTCACAAGGAACTCTCCTGGAGATTATAAATTAGAAATATGTTGTTCTGATGAAACTTTTTTTCTGGTTTAGTTATTTGTACCTCTCAGTTGAGGAAAAAACATCCTCAGGAGTAAGAAATAAATATCACTTCAACTGGTTGAAAGAGAGAAGTCTTTCTCTTGAGAATATATATTTCCCTTTTGGCCACATGATGGACACCGCAAAACAGAGCAGTTCATTAATTACTTCTGACAAGTCTTTCCCATTTGAGTTAAAATATTCCTCTGCAAATATAAATGTAGATATGTACACATATATATGCATAAGTATGTAAATGTGCATATTTCACACACACACACACACACATTTCTGGATGTATGTCTGTGTGTGTCTGTTTCATTAGCAAAAACCTTGCTGATTGACCTCTACTAAAAATCCTTTCAGATTCCCATAAAGACCTTACCAAGTCAATTATAAGATGGGATAGGAACCTATACATTACAGCACTTCAGAGATCACACAGGAAAAGCATTCCACACAGCCTGTGCTAGAAGTCTATTCCTATGAACCTGGAGCATTCCAGAAGATTCCCAGTGCCCAGGAGAAAGAGTTATATAGAGCCTTATATAGAGGATAAAGTTGTTTTCTCCATAATTGTGTCACAACCTCTTGTTTCTGCCCGGTTTGCCAAATGGAAGCATTTGAGATGCTGAGCTTGCACTGGATCCCAGGTGCTCAACCGTGGGTCACCCACAGTCATCCCAAGTTCCTGTTGTTAAGCAAAGAAGTTCATCTGCAGGGCAGTCCAGTTCCATTACCCATCAAGGGGGTCTGCTAGGTACTCTCTGCTTCAAAACAAAGCCATCAGGCCCTGCTTAACTGATAAAAGGATCAATCAAGACGTCATTTTGGCAACTCAGTAGGCTAAATGAAACTCGACAGATTTTTGTATAAGGAAAAAAATGGTGGTCAGAAAGCACCTAATTAGAGTTAAATAGCATATTAAGTAAAATATTAAATTGATGATGAGAATATTAAAAATAAAGTAAGGAATCCAGATAAAAATAATAGGAGTGTGGTTTTCTCTGATAGCGTTTCAGAAATTGTTCAGAAGGCTAAGAAAATTGAGCTGGATTTTCTTCTTTAAACAAGTGAACAGAACAGAGTTTTACCCTTTCTATCAAAGATATCCTCATGCCGTTACTACCCGGACATGGTTCTTTGCCCTTTGTCGGGGTTCAATATTTCATGGCACAGAGTCCCGTAGGTTGCCCAGTACATGGGTGTCAGCCTGGGGAGTGGTTTAGCTCATGTCCATAAGCAGGAAACAAGGATCAGCCAATGCATCACTTAGATGGTGCTTGCAGTTTGTTCCAACTGTATAATTTATTATTTTAGTGGAACTATATTTACCATTTAATAAATATTCATAAAGTCTCTCTTCTGTGAAAGCCACAGGGTACAGTTAGGGGAAGAGGAAGGAGCACAGAGAAGAATGAGATGGAGTCCACTATCAAGAAGTAAAATAAATGCATACAAATCTCACCAGAATGTGTAAATTGTACATAATTACTTCTTTTAAGTTTTCATGTATAACAAATGCTCTTTCAAAAAACTACAGGTGACTTTTCTAGAATAACACAGGATAATTTTTTAAGGCAGGAACGTTTGTATTTACTAATAGTGTGTTCTATTTTGTAGCAATTAGGTTGTAAACTCAGGTCACGCTTTAAAAATCATTGTGTGTGCATATCCTGGAATAAAAACTCAAAATCATACCAGACTCATTTACAGAATTCACAGGTATAACATTAGGATGCCTTGGTAACTAGAGTAAATCTTTCTCAGCACGTTTGTTTGTAGTCGGCATGGCAATTTTGGAGGCACTTACTGTAACCCTTCTTCTTTCAGATATCAGAACTGCTGATCCACAAGCTCAACCAAAACTCGGTGCACTTTGAGCTGAAGCCTGGGGTCCAAATCCTTGTCCACGCAGCCCACTTAACAGCAGGTCAGTTTCCAGGGCCCTGGCTTCTGGCTGGTGGCTCTAGCAAAGGGGGATCCCAATCTGCTTTTTCAGCATAGATGAGACGATGGCACCGCTAATGAGAAATAAGAGCCCCAGTTTTTGGAGGTTCCCTTGCTTAGCGTTTTTGCCCTAACAGGGACCTATAAGACAGCAGAATAAGGAGACTTTCCTAGTTAGTCACTGACAAAAACTGTCAGGGAATCACCTAAATACTTACTCCTCAAATGATGGCATGTGCCTTCTCAACAGAAGTCTCGAAAATAAAGTTAACCTTACAAATAACTTTTTTCCGATCTTTCTGCAAAACCTTATTTTCAGTTATTTACATTATAAAGATTTTTCTTTCTTTAAGATTTGAGATAATGAGTAGAAATAAGTGGGACTTAGACATTGCACGGGGCCATCACCAAGATAAACCCTGAGTGGGTCGTGCATGATCGTAGTATCATTAAGCTTCTGTCTCTCCACCTGGAAAAGGTTGGGTGGGGGATCCTCCTACTAAGGCTATATAGAAAACTCAGTGATAAATCAGATAATTCCAAGTGTATTGAAATATATATTATTGTGTTATATTAATAATAAATTAACAATATTTATTGAGTACTTATTTTTTCAGAGTATAGTGCTGGTGCTGCATGGAATACAAAGGCTAACAGGAAAGGGTCTTTATACTCAAAAAACATATAATCTGATTGTGATTTGGTGGTAACAGTCGTGGTGGTATGGTGGGCTGAGGAAATGGGCAATGGTGGGTATCTCTATGAGTAAAATGAATAGATGCTTACATAGAGAGGCTATCTATATTTAAGCACTTAGATTTTGCAATTCTGCAGCCAGATCGTTGGTTTCAGTCTTAGCTCCCTCACTTGCCATATAGACCTTGAGAAGAGACTTAACTTCTTGGAGGCTTCAAAATGGCACTAAGCGCCTATGTCCATGGTATTGTGTGAGGATGAAGTTAATTCAGGCAATGCACTTAGAGTAGTGCCTGGCACATAGTAAACTATTATTTCCCTTCTATTTTTTTTATTATTAACAATCAAAGTTGTATAGGAAATTTAAAGCAGAAAAGAATTGTGCATAGTCAGAATGAGACAGGAGAGCTTCATGGAGAAGGTGGTCTTGGGGAAAGGATGGAAAGGATTGACCTCAAGAGACCATTCCAAGCACCAAAACCCCAAGGAAGGAGTGTGGAAGTCTTCAGGGCTTTGGGGATGCTGAATAAGTGGGGACAAAGAGCAGAGTTCCCACCTCCATTCTTTGGATTTCTAGAGATTCTGGAGGTGTGCCTAGGTCTTGAGGAAGGCCAAGTAGGCTGGCTGCTGGCCTCTTTTCTGTTTGGATCCTCTCTCTCTCTCTCTCTCTCTCTCTCTCTTTCATTTATTAGGGCTTCATGAAATATTTTGTTTAGAAAAACTCCCACTGCCTTAAAAACAAATATTTAAAAGTCACTGTTGTGACGGGTTGGAAGAGGAGCATGGAAGTATGCCGGGCTGCAGTTTATGCTTAATTTGGTGGCTCTGGGAAGCCATCAAGATGTTTGAATGGAGGTGTGACCGGTTCAGAGTATCCCTTGAGGAAGGTGACTCTTAAGAGCAAGGAGGATTGAGGAGGGCTGATTTTGTTTTCTCCAGCCTACCATCCTAATTCATCCATTGAAAAGGCATTTAGAGTGCTTGCCTCCTCTGAGCCAAGCACTGTCCTCAGCATAGGATAGAGTCTGTGCCTTCATGAAGTTTCCATCACTGGGGAATGCCACACGGGGAACAAATTAACAGAAGGCTACTTTCTGAATTGTATTGCTGGTGAAAATGCCATGAAGAAAATGAGAAAGTGTGAGAGCATAAAGAACAATTAACCTGTGAGAGCAACCTTTAAGCCTAAGGCATGAAAGAAAGCTGCCAACTTATCTCAGGGCATTTGATGACCTAGATTAGTAGTTTCCTACCAAAAGGTTGACCTTTGGTCTTTGGTGAACATTGGTGACACATGACAATTACACACGGCTGGTTGTGCCAGAAAACAAAGTACAGAAACATCAGTTGTAGTCATCCTGATAGCCAAGCCACTGACAGATTTTCCAAATGAATGGCAAGTAACAACCTGAAATTGTATTAAATAGGTTTACTGATTAATTAGACAATGTAGGCTGTTAAGGTGGCAGACTGAACCTTACCATCCTCTCCTACAATAGCTGGAGCTCATTGTTCCCTTTCAGTTTAGATGTTAAAAACACCTGAGCCTGATGTTCCGTATTGAATTCTGGATTTGAAGGGATGTGGCCAACTAGTCCATCCTTTGTAGTGCAAAATTTGCTTTACAGCTAGACAGCTCTTAAATGAACACAATCTTCAGGCAACATACTTTGCTGTGGTGTAGCTTGATTTATTAGAAAAAACTCCCTTACTGTTTACCAGGGGCCTCTATTGGAAAGGGGACCATCCTAGGTTAAATTAGGCAGAGAACTAACCCCACTCCTCCAGCTTTGAAGGTGACTTTCATTTCACACCTTTGCTTCCTCCCATGCTTCTCTTCCATCAGTTATTTTATGTGCCTGATTATTATTTAAATGATTTTCACATCACGCTCCAGAGATGGTTCAGAACATCTTGCTGAATTTGAAACCTTATTTCAAATGTTACTTAAAGAATCTTTCCTCTAATGGCAACTGGTAGAGCTGGGATCAGGCTGAAAAATAGGGATCAAAAAAGTGGTAATTCACTGAAACTTGTTTAGCCAGGGCTTGGCCAGGGAAACTGATACTGCAAAGGTATCCAAAGGGATCCTTGTGGGAAAGTCCATGACCGATTACCATGAACGGTTAATTCCAGCAGTGTAAGTTCCAGATGGCAAAGTTGGGAAGATCTGGAAAACTTCTCCAATTAATGTTCATGGTTCATTCCATCGCTGGGAATTTGGGGAGCAGGACTCAGATCTCTGGGAAGAAGGGGATAGCCAAAGGAAGGTATGTTACTGGGAACTCATGTAAACATGCTGAGATTTGAAGACTCCCTGCAACATAGATCAGTATAATCCAAGATTATCCAGAGAATAAAATTAGAAAGTAGTTTGAGGCAAAACCCCAGTGTTAGACTTGGCAATTGGGAGAAAGTGAGAAAAGTCTTTGACTTCCAACCAATGTGGGTTGTTCAGGGCTTTACTCTGTTAGATTGGATAGTAGGATCTTTTGGCAGGATAATTCCAAACCTTGATCAACTGGCCTTATTGATCTTCCTATCATGACTGGCTCAGTGACTGCAGCAGACATAGACTTATATGTGAATAGTCAGCTCCAGTTCGAGAGTAAAGGGAGAGGACATGAAGGGCTGACAGAATAACGGAATTGGAACCTTTGTCTGTGTTGAGTGTTGCCATGTTCCTCATTGGTGCAGTAGAATTGGGACTACCCACGGGTGCAGCGTCGCTCCTCAGCCTGACTTTCACTACAAAAGACAAGATTTATGTGAAGATGGGCGCTCTTCAGTGCCTCTGGTGAAGAAGTGAAACATGTGAGGGATCCATTTCCCTCCGAGCTCCCCTAACTCAGCCCTGGCCATCTGATTGTTGTAAACTATTGGAACAGAGGAGTAGATTGTGTCTACCAAGACAGTGGAGGGAATTCTTTCAGACGTAGGATACGTGGCACACGGGGTGGGAGATCAGTGGATTGAGACGCTTGCCACACTTTCCTTGATTAAGTTAAAAGTCAGCGCACTCCTGTTTGGCTGGCTGGGAAGAGAAGAATGAAGGTACGTGGGGAAGAGAGGAAACAGTGAGGAAGAGTATTTGATGCCGAACGTCTACCTCACTCCCTTTCCCTTCTTTTCATCCCTCCTGCAGACGTGAGGACATAAAAAATAAAAAAATAAATAAATAAATAAATAAATAAATAAAGGAAAAAGGACCACTGTTGCAACATTTCCTGTCTCCTAAGCAGGATTGCTAATACCTTCCCAGGGACCATTACGGCACGCTGCTGCAGTCCATTAATTGCCCAGCAGATGTTCGGCAGCCTTCTTTTAAAAATGTGTGAGCCAGAGTGTGCTGCTAGTGAGAGAGGCGGTACATAAATTGGTTTGTCTCCGAGGAAAAAGGGCTGTCTCCTTTCAGGAATTTACTGACCTTATTTTGTTTTTCAAATTCAGTTCCCTGTTTGCTTTTATGGGAACACCAGGTAAGCACTTCTAAGTCTGGCTGTCACTAGAGACCAGATTGAGGTCGTTCGCCCCATGTTCTACCCGGGAGTTCATTAGCTTTGGTATCTACCCAGAGCTCAACTTTGAACACAGTCCTTGTTTTGTTCTTAGTGATTCCTGTACTTCTCCCTTTCTCTTCAGTTCCTCTTGAGAGCTCAGCCACTCATGATGACTATGTTTCTGAATTCTCTTTGTGGAAAAAAAGGGGTTTGAAATAACATGGGAATAGGGCAAGAATGAGAAGCTGTTAAGGAGAAGTTGAGGGAGGCCTATGACCAGAGTAGTTCTTTTCGGCTTTTGGGATCTGGAAGCATCCGTGTTTAGGGGACAAAGGCCGTGATGTTACAGAGCTCAGAGAGTGGGAAAAAGGAGTAGAAATCGATCAGGCTGGGTCCTGGACTAGAAACACTGGTGTTTTGACTGAAGCGTACTTTTGGTCATGCTGTTCCCAAGCAGAATGTTCCTCCCCAGTTTGCCACCTCTCTCCATTTCCTGTCTCTTTGTATTTTAAGACTCAACTCAATGCCAGCATTTGCATGGTGTCTTTCTAGAGACTTTACTAGAAAAAAGTGCTTTTCCTACTTTTACTTTTATTGTCATCTGTCCCTTCTCTGAACTCACATGGATTTTTAAAACCTGTGTTTGTCTGATGATGATGATGATGATGGTAACCATTTACCCAGCAGAGAACTTGCACATATCGGGTGCTAGTAACTATGGGTTTTATAAATAATTAGATGTGTAATCAATCTATAATCACTAGAGATGTATTCGAAATCCCGTTCCCTCCGTTGACCTTTGGGTTCAGTTGATTCAGTTGTGAACTTGTGCAACGGGATGCTGTTTTTTTTTTTTACCAAACAACTGGTGAGGGGAGCCTTGCCTTCATGTATCCAACAAGCATCTGAGGAAAATGCATCTCAGCGTTTTTCTTATGTCAGGTATCCCTTCGGGAAGTATTATAATTGTTTATATACACATTGTGGGAAATGAGTAGGTTGAAGAAAACTTAGAGTTCTTTGTCTTGGAACAAGAGAACCTAGAGATGGAGTGAGAAGGAGGGCTATTCCTGAAGGAGACTGCAGCAGGTCTGCGTTATCAGCCTTTATTTCCCTGCCCTGGCCACTGGCAGGAGTGTTTCCCCACGTGGGAGAGCAGCCTCGCTTCATGGCAGAGCTCAGGGTCAACACCTTAGACTGCACTCTCCTGACCTTATCAAACCAGACCTTCTTCACACCTTTTATGACATCTCCCTGGAGCTCTCTCTCATCCATAGTTTTACACTGGCCTTTGATTTTTTTGTTTGTTTATATTGTTTTTATTTATCTATACTCTTCCATATTTTAAGAGCTATGATATCATCCTAGGGATTTTTTCCAGTAAGATTCTCAGGAAGGCTTCAAATCTGATGCAGAGCATTTGACCTCTGCAGGTACTTACGGAAAAACAAACCTAAGCTGTTAAGAAAATACCCTTGAAATGCCAGTAGTTTTCTCATTGCCCCTAGTAACTTGGAATTTACTCAAGGGGGAAGTCCGTTTCAGATTTATCCTTTTATTCTTCACACAACTCTGTGCCTTACTTTGCAATTATGCCTTCAAAACTCTGGTTCATCTGGGGATGTGAGATGAGCTAGGACCCTCACTCCACACTGGCTCGACCTGAGGCACGAAAATGATTTGCATGAAACTTTACTAATTCTAAGTAAAGAAGATGAAGAATATTCCATGCAGAAGGCTCAAGAAAGATGAGCCTTAACGTTGACTATGAGCTCACCAAAGAAAGAGAACATAAGCATGCTGTATTGAAGCATTGACGGCCTATGTTGAGCAGAGGCAGGGCAAGGTGATGTGTGGTTTCTGTACAAAATGATGCATAGTTTGGCTTGGTTTGGGGTATCTTGATATATATCCTTGAATATTCCTAATTGGTGTATCTCATGAAGGTGAAATTATGAGCCAAGGAAAGAGAGAGGGATAAATTCAGGGAAATCAAACCTGCCATTATTTGATACTCCATTTATATTATAAACTGTTATTCATCGTGCACGCAGACTAATGTGACAACTCTCATTGATGCATCCTTGAAATTACAAAGTATGATGAATACGGAAAAGGAAAGGAGGGGCAGATGGAAGGATTTTTTAAATAATAAATTTGGGCAACAGTCAATAATCCTTTCTCTTTTCAGCAAAGTATTTATGGATTTTACAAGAGGCAAGAGATGGTTATTTATTGGATAGAGGTGGAGACCTAGAAGTTGCCACAGATTAGTGGTTCATGTTGGATTTGATGTCATAAAGCATAGGAGTGGAAAACCCCAACTCGAGGCTGGAAATTAGAGCTTAAAACTCAACTAAGCCCAGGAGCAGACTGCACATTCAACTCAGAGCTTTGATTTACCACCTTTCAGCAGGTTCCTGGGTAGGAGGGGTCTGCTGATAGTGGATAGATCAAAGCCCTAATTGCTGGTCCAAACCTTTCAAGCTACGTCACACCCTGTACCTTTGTTGCTGTGAGGACCCATGGTCATGAGTAAATTTGGCGATTATATTTGAGAGTGGGAGTGGGGGAAAGTAACTTAAAAATGTGTCGATTCTTTCANGTAACTTAAAAATGTGTCGGTTCTTTCAAGGTAGAAGAGGTAAGGCTCTGCATGAGAGTGGAAGTTACTCAGCCGCAAGCAAGGGGTGACACTGGCATCTTATTGGAAAACACAACACCTCACTAGATTGATTCACGCTAGATTACAAACAACAGCACTACGGGGATGATTTGCATTTCACAGGAGTGATTTATTAGATAAATAAACTGAAATTTAGGTGGTAGGAGCTGCTCCGTAGAGGACCTAGAAGGCGTAGAAGGGCTGGAACTGATCCTTCCCTCAAAACAGGCATGATTGGAAAGACTCCATACAAGCCAGTATAGACTACCCCAGTGATAAAGCAGCTCTTCTTGACCCCGCTCTACGTTGCGATGATTTCGGCAGCTTCACAAAAATAGAGATTTTTCAGGACTCCCTGCACGTACCCTGAATCCGAATCCCAAAGAGTGATACCTGGAAATCTGCATTTTTAACAATTTCCCCCAATGATGCGTATACAGCCAGGCCTGTCCCCAGGCTCACCAAGCACTCCAGTAGAACATTGCACAGACACAACTCCACCTGCATAACGAGGGGAGGTGCGCACATGCATGTCTATCACCAGCAGTAAATCTGATTTACAGCTCAGGGCATCCACTAAAATAGAGGCATGCATTAAAAAAGAAGGGTCTGTGATATTAAATGTAGGAAGAAATTAGTAATAAACATTAAAATCTAATTTTTCTGCATATCTGGAGCCAACCTAATTGGCAGAATGGGTAGATGACAGTGGGAGGAAGGGGAAAAAAAAATAGAACATGTCTCTCAACCTGAGATCTACTCTATCCGTAATCTAGATGAATGGCAAAGGCCAGCCAAGAGCTGTGGCCGTGAGGCAGTTGAAAAATGATTAAAGTGTGAACTAGAATCTTAGTGGCAGATGTAATTGAAGAGCCATGAGTTTTATGAAAGTTGAACAAATTATATTATCTAGATGCTATTAATGTGCTAGTGTGAGGAGAAAATGATACACCGGCCTCTCACTGTGGTTTTGCATGTGTTAGACAATCAGGGTGCTCTTCCAAAATTTTGGATACATATGATAAAAAATGTGACAGGTTAATATTTCTCAAAGGAAGAGCCTCAAATTCCAGGTTGAATAAAAAAGAAAATTTAATACGTAGTAACCTCTCACCCCCTCCTGTCTGTCTAGCAGTCACCTGATTTAAGCTGTTGGGTTTAGAAAAGCTGTCCTTTGTCAAGGGTATATGTGGGTTTTTAATAAAACCATTATCTTGTGTGATCTTGTCCCTCCATGGTTGCTGCTGACTGGTTCAATTTCTTTCCTTTTTTTTTTTTCCCTTGGTGTTATAAAAAGATATTATCACAGAGATATTAGAGAATTAATATTTCCGGGCTTCAGTTGCTACCCTTGGATATGTTATGAGGAAATGTGGGAGGGGATGAGGAACCAGAATTTCAGCCTAGGTCAGGATACATCATGAATTCTGCCTGACAGTTTCACATTGAGAAAGATCCTTTCCACTTGAAGGCAGAATTAGCATTAGTCAAGAAGCTTTAGGAAATACAATATAATCTAAGCCACATCATTATGGATGCAGATGCCACATTGTGGAGTTGTGGGGCTCTGAACTGTAAAGTGAAATAAATTGTTGCAATAACATTTTCCATTTAGGGATGAAATTAGTACTAGTAAAATTCTTCCATAGCCAATAAATTCATCTGTCCCTTTAGTCTCTGGTTGCCTTGTTATCTACACAGTTATCATTTATAAGTCTTTGTGAATAAAGTCATCCTAGTAGTATTTTTCCTTCTACTTTTTTGCCCCAGAGATAGATAGATAGATAGATAGATAGATAGATAGATAGATAGATTTTTTTTTTCCCTCTGCAAATATTTAGGCTGTTTCACATCATGTGGATCCATTGGCTTTCGAAAACTACTAAGCCATTATGGTGTTATGGCAGGTAAAAACAGGTGCCAAGAGATCTAAACATACCCCTTTCCCCAATGCAGTTACATGAAGGTGGTACTTTCATAAATATACCAGGGGCCAGCCCTGAAGTTGCTCTTTAGCTTTTCATAGGTCCTTTCTTCATCGTTTTTTTCCTAAGATGTTCTGGGCCCATTAAAAAGCCTTAAATATCTACATGATAACTGGCCTGAGTTGGCCCAGCCTGAGGGTGGTCCTAAAAACTCTTGGGTGGAAATGGTCAAGGGGGAGTGGTCCAGATGAACCATTCAGAGACAGGGTACAAGCCTGCATCACGTTGGAAATAGGTAGAAGTAATAAGTAGCTAGGATCCATGAGATACATTTCCCCAATGGGAAGGCAAGGCACATAGTCTAGAGAAATTGGCAGGAAACAGAAGGCAGGAGAACACATATAAAAGACAAAGAAGACACCAGAACCTAGGACAAGCTATCCTTTAGACACTAAGCTTCTTGTATCTAGAGTGACGAGGACTATTCTGGATTATATCTGTAGTGTATGCATAAACTTATATAGACTCCTTTTCATTAGTAGAGTGTTTTGGTTCAGAAGAGGATAGTTAGGATTATCTTACATATATCCTACCACCCTGCCAGTGGGGGCAGAGGTTCATAGCAAGAATTGAGTAATGTAGAGCCCAAACATAAGAATTGCTAATTGGATGTTTAACCGGTTGAAAAAGAAGAGTTTTGAATAGAGAAGCTATTAGTAAGCTATTGCCATGTAACAAAGACCACCCAGAAATTCATTGGCTTAACAGTGAGCATTTATTATTGCTGTTGAGTCTATGAATCAGTTGGATGGTCCTGGTTTTATCTGTGCTCATTGTGCGTCTGCAGTCAGCTATGGATCATTAGGTAGGGTGTTCTAGTGGTCTTAGCTGGGCTGCCCCAGGTGTTGGGTGTCTGCTGGCTCTAGGCTGCTCTAGAAAAGCCTTGATTAGGATAATTACAGTCTCCTCCAGTGGTCTGTCATGCTGTATCAGGCTACTCTGGATGTGTTCAAACATGACAATGACAGGATTCCACGAGAGAGAGCAAAAGTGCAGAGGCCTTGAAGCTCACAGTTGTCACACCCTCATTCCCTTTTCATTCCACAGCCGTGTGATGTTGTAGCCCTAGCCCAGGTTCAAGGGATGAGGAAACAGATTTCACCTCTTGGTGCGAAAAGCTTCAAACTCAAACTGTAGAAGGCTTGGACCGAGAGAGAGGTAGAGAACTGACCCAGCAATGCAATCAATCTCCACAAGGCTGAACACTCTCTTAGGGGCAACTTGAAATGCATTTAGGTCATCTATCAGGATCTCCTGAAGTCATAACCAGATTAGGCTATTATTAGCAATCAAGGGCTGTGTTTTTGTTTTGTTTTACTTTTAGTGACCCAGAGAATATAAATGTCGGGCACGCTCCAAAGATAAGGACTCCATGCTTTAGGAATGATAGTTGGTGGGGCCTAACATGCAGTGCTCTCAAACCGGTATGCATAACAATGACATTTGTAGCGTGTTACATGTACAGATTTCTGGGACTGATTCTCAGAGACATAATTTTTTTTTTTTCAAGTGAAGCCTAAGAGACTGCATTTTCACACATTCTCCAGGTGATTCTGATTCAGGTAGTCTGTAAACTTCTACTTTGAGAAACACTTTCCAAAGTAAGCAGGATGTCTTGTTGACTTTCAACCGTAGAAAACCAAAATGCGTCTTTCCCTTGCTGTCTGTCAGTTACAGTGATAAGTTTGGTCTTTGAGGTACTCAGGGTTGTCATTACTTAGCCAAGTGACCTAAACTCCGTGACTGGATGTTCTGGAAGACTCATCTTCAGTTTAAAACACTGCTCCACTAGTCAGTAGAGCTTCCCAGGAATTCTCACACTGTTTGGCCCATAGGCCTGCAGGATCAGGGCTTGATCCCAGTAGGGTATGACAATCCTTAAGACTCTCATGATTGGGTTTAGATTTGAACTGACAGAAAGGCCTGTTGGTCAAGAAAAGAGTGCTTTGTAGGGGCGCCTAGGTGGCTCAGTCATTAAGCGTCTGCCTTCAGCTCAGGTCATGATCCCAGGGTTCTGGGATCAAGCCCCACATCGGGCTCCCTGCTGAACAGGGAGTCTGCTTCTCCCTCTGCTGCTCCCCCTGCTTGTGTTCCCTCACTCTCTGTGTCTCTCTCTGTCAAATAAATAAAATCTTAAAAAAAAATTTTTTTTTAAGAAAAGAGTGCTTTGTAAATGAAAACCTTTTGCTCTTTTTGTTTTCTTTTTTATTTAAAGATGTTATTTATCTATTTATTTATTTGAGACAGAGAGAGAGAGAGAGAGAGAGAGAACAAGCAGGGGGAGGGCAGGAGGGAGAGAGAAGCAGACTCCCCACTGAGCAGGGAGTCCGATGTGGGGCTTGATCCCAGGACCTGGATATCATGACCTGAGCCAAAGGCAGACACTTAACCAACTGAGCCACCCAGGCGCCGCACTCTTTCTGTTTTCTAAATAAATTCTGTCGGTGCCATTCCCATATCACTTTAATTTCTGGAAAAGAGATTTCAGACCACATGGATTATATAACTAAAGCCCAGTGTAGTTCTGCTTCGGAGGCAAGAGAGTCAAAAAGAATTTCAAGATGTGGCACACTTGCTTTTGTAAGTTCCTCGGCTGCACTAACTTCTGGATTAGAACTGTAGAAATGAATTAGAATTGTAGTTCAACGTCCTTAGTGCAGATAGAAATTCTCCAAGAAAGTCCTTTTGCTCGAATGAGAGTGAACGCAAAGAACATAGTTTCACCAGCTGATGCCACCATTTTGTTGACTTTGCAGCTTGGAAATAAACCAAATAAAGGGGCAAGGCTGCAGCAAAAGGGAAAGTGGTACCCAGGGTAAAGCTTTTCCTCAAGGATGTTGTGTGGGACGTTGGTCTGCAAAGGGGCTGTGGCCATATGAGTCTGGGAAACACTATGGTAGAGTTAAATTAGTTTCTCTCCTGCAGGACTGCTGTGAACTTTTTTTTTTAAGATGTATGTATTTATTTTAGAGGTTGGGGAGGAGCAGAGGGAAAGGAAGGGAGATAATCACAAGCATGCTCCACACCCATTGCAGAGCCTGAGGCAGAGCTTGATCCCACAACCCTGAGATCATGACTTTAGCCAAAACGAAGAGTCGCACACCCAGCTGACTGAGCCACCCAGGTGCCCTACGACTGCTGTGAAGTTTCAGTTACTGATGAGCATTGCAAATCTCCAAGATGGAGAATACTGTATATACTATTTCCCAAAATTATCTAACCATATAACCCTTTTGTCATCTTTTGGGGCTTATTTTCTGTAGAGTACAATAGCAATGATATGAAAATGTTACAAATACTGAGCATGTCCTATGTGCTGGACACTATGCCAAGTGCTGTAAAGATCCCGTCTTGTTTTATTCTCACAACTTTCTAGAACAAGCACTTAGTGTTATCTCCATTATGCAGATGACGAAACTGAGGTTCAGTTTCAGTCATAAGTGGCAGACTCAACATCTGCTTCTCAAAAGGCACCATATCAATTTCTTGACCCCAGACATGGAGTTCTGAGATTGCTCTCGTGGCCACAGGCTCTGAGCATTTATTTATATATATATACCAGTTGCTTTTCACAGGAAGACTGTTTTCCTTACGGTAAGCAGTGCTGTTTCTATAATCAACCTAGATCCTCATGAATAAAACATACTAATTCAGTGCATTTCTCAGTCCTCCCAGGATTTCTGAATCAGTGTGTGCCAGCACCCACACTTAGAAATGTGAAGTTAGTGGCACCCGGGTGGCTTCGTCAGTTAAGTGTCCCAACTCTTGATTTTGGCTCCAGGTCATGATATCAGGGTTGTAAGGATCGATCCCCACATCCAGCTCTGCGCTGGGCATGGGGCCTGCTGAAGAGTCTCTCCCCCCCCAACTCCCTCTCTTAAAAATTACAAAAAGAAGAAAGAAATGTGGAGTCACACACAGTACTGACGTATCCACGCTTTACTCTGTATGGATAATGACAAGTAAACTGCTCAGCATTTTCCTTCACCTTCTACCTTGTTTAGGCTGCAACTGGAGAGGGATTAATTTATGCTAATTCCACACAACAAGCTAAAGCCCATTTATCACAAGTTTCCATTCCTCAGCAGAATACACTCGAACGCACCTAAGTGTCGGGCACACGAAGATAACGCAGCTGCTGCTGTATGTGCAGCAGTAATAGGCCCGTTTCTATTCAGGGGCAGGTCAGCGAGCAGCCCCGCGGAACGAGCACGCAGGGCAGTGGCGTCGTCGGCTCTCTCCCTGCTCTGTCTGCTGCTGCCCGCCTGCCCGCCCCTGAGCCTGAGCAATGCAGAGGTGGGGGAGCAGACGGCCGCGCTGTAGATCTCAGAATACAGAAGCTCATTTTCCCAAAATACTATGCTAATTACTTACCAGTGCTAATGCAGCTTGTGTACAAATGATGTTTTAAGTAGGAACGATTTAGAATTGTATGATAGAAACTTATGATGTGGAGAAAGAGGATGAGAAAGGGAAGAGAAGGGAAATTGTGTGTGTGTGTGTGTGTGTGTGTGTGTGTGTGTTTGCCTTCTCTTTTAGCAAGAGCCTGGCCAAAGCAATTTCCTCCTTTACTTTTCCATTTATTTCAAATGCCAACCCTTTCAAGCAGGCTTAGTATCCCTCCTGGTTACTCCATAGCGCCGATCTCTGCTTATTCTGAAAGAGCGTGCAGCTAGGAATTGCAAGTTTAGCTAATAAAGCTGACCTGCCTCTAACCATCCTAAACAGAGAGGCCCTCCCTCCGTCTGCATTTGTTCCCTGCCAAGCTAAGGGTTTGCGTTCGAAGATTACCTATAAAATATCTTCCCCTTTTTATTCCCTGGCATGTGATAACAGTATTGTGATAATGTCAGGAGAGAGAATGACCTAATCTCTTAGAGTTACAGATGGAATTACATGATGGCTAAGATTTGCTTGAGAATAATCCAGCGGTTGGGGTTGTGAGGACTGGATGGGGATAAAAATAAAAGAATATTGTCTGTGGGTTGATGTTTGTGCTAGGTACCTTCCTCTACGCACAGGTACCGTACACATACATGCATGTGTATGGATGTGCACATGCGTGTCACCCAACTGGAAGAGTGTAGGCTTTATGATTCTAATTAGTCCTTTTAAGACTTGATAATTTTTTAACTTGGGTCACTTAATTTGCTTCTTTGCACTATAGTTTTCAGCCTAGTCCCCACTCTCAGAAACGTATTTTTAAATTTCCAGTATCTTCCACTGAACTTAGCTCCATGTGTGCGTTTGTGGTGGGACCTGGGTTCAAGTCTTTGTTCTTCCACTTCCTAGGTTCAAGTCCTTTGGAAGGATATTAACCAGTGAGAGCCTCACTGTTCGCATCTCTTCAGCAGAGGTCGCAGCCCTGCCTTCTGTTTGTGGAAGTCAGTTTTGATAATGTCTATGAAAAATGGCAGGTGTCCCCTTCCCCGGTGACATCCTGCCAATCATGGTGTGAGTTCTGAAGTATTTCTGGGCTCCTTTGCTGATGGCACTGTGTTGGCCTAAGTAAACGGAAGATACTTCTATTTTCTCATTTTGACCTGGAAGCACATATGCCTTGGGTATCTGCCTGCGGCCTCCTCACACACAGACTCACCCGCGGGCCCTGCATGGCGTAAGCGCTGCTTGATGTGGGAGAGAGAGAAGCACAGGGGTTGCTTAATTTTCCTGCTTCCTAAAAGCCGATTCTACTACTAAAACAGCTAAACCTGTTTTCTGAGAAAGACGGTTTGACCTGTATCCCAGAAAAACGATGTGGCGTCTGGTACGTGCTCTCCAGTTGCGTCAAGTGGCTGGAGCGTAACCTGACAATAACCAGGCAGAGCAGAAGCAGCCTCAAGTCTTGCTGGGGTCCTTCAGTACACAGGCACCGCTTCTTGACCTTTTGCACCCAGGGGACCGGAACATTGCCTTCTTGGCTCTCAACGGAGAAAAGCCACAGAAAATGGTGCTTGAAAGTCGCCTTTCTGAGTATCAGACTTTACTTAAATGGGGGAAGGTCAAGTTCAGCATCCAGGCCTTCTGAGGTGCATATGCGGCTTGCCTTTTATGCTTCAGCTGCGCTATTTTTGCAACATGTCAGTTTTTTGAGAGGGTAAAAAGTAATTGCAAACAAAGTCCTTAAAGCAGCACAGATTTGACCCCAAGATTGAGGAGGACTTGGAGGTGGAGAGAGAAGCTCCCGAGAGGTGCGGTCTGAGGTAAACTCAGGGAGGGACAGCCTTCTGTGGATGCAGAGAGGAGCCCCCCTGTGCATCCGAGAGGCCGGCGCCTCCTGCCACAAGCTGCTGTCAGGGCTTTGGGAAGGCAGCGCGACAACGTGGGGTCGCACACCCCTCCGCTTGCACCACCGTGGCTGTTCTCCTGAGATGCTCACCTAGCCGTCAGTTGCCTGTGTGCCGAAAAGATAAGCGTGCTCCGTTCCCCTCCAGTCCTTCGTCTCACGGGACAGTTGCAGGGACAGGAGCAGATCATTCATAAAAATATTCCTCTTGGTTTTTCTGGTGATGTGCGTTGCTTAGTGAGAGAAAAGCTTGCACTCAAAGTATAGGAAAATTTAATAATTATAGTCTTTTAAATATTGATTAAAAAGGAGAGCAGCAGCAGTAGTAAGAAAGGCTAATACTTATGGAAGACTTCACACGTGTCCAGCACTGTCATCAGTGCTTGCGTACGTGAACTCAGCCGGTGCTCCCACAGACCCTTGTTCTCTCACCACGTAAGCCCATTAAGGTGAAAGCCCTTGCCTAGAATCACGGGCCAGCACGTGGTGGCGCAGGCCTGCCTTCTGAGCCGTCTGGCTCCAGTGCCCGCTGCACTTCCTGAATAGCCCAGCTGGAGCGTTCTGGGGGTCAGGCCAGGCTCCGATGCCCCCCCCCATGCCAGCCATGTGACACACATCTGTGCATAGGGCTCCCGGGGTGTCCTGGGACTCCTGTGTGCCTGCGCGAAGAGCGTCAGCATCTTACGGAGTCAGGCATGCCCGTGACCGTGCCTTGTGTTCTCCCCTAGCCCCACTGGTGGACCTCACTCCGGCCCACAGCGGATCTGCTATGCTGATGCTGCTCTCGGTGGTGTTTGTGGGGCTGGCCGTGTTCGTCATCTACAAGTTTAAAAGGTATGTGGCCCTCCGTCCACATCTCCCCTCCCCCTTCCTCCTCCCTGACAGGTTCGGAAGCACGTGTTGCCGTGATGTACGTCTCCCGTGCATAGCAATGATGCTGTCTGTTAATGTTTTAGGAAGATCCCGGGGATTAATGTTTATGCCCAGATGCAGAATGAGAAAGAACGAGAGATGGTCAGTCGGGTCAGTCACACTGAAAGCAGGGCCCATATCCCTCAGACTGAACTAAGGAGGCCTGGCCAACTGATAGATGAGAAGGTGGGATGCCAGCTCATAGGTAAATGATTCCCGGTAGCCGTCAGCTGCTCGGCCTGGGTAGTCAACGGCTGACTCTGTCTAACCCCTTTCTGGCTTGACGTAACCACTTTCTCCTGCTCTAACATTCCTGAGAGAAACAGCTAAGATGTCTCTTTCCCTGCTTCCTTCCTTTGGAACGAGGGGGAGGGAAAAAGCCTTCTTGCTCCTACGTAGTGTTTTTTTCTCTCTCGTGACTTTATTCCTCCTTTTGCTTTAAAATACGGGGCTTCAAAATGTTTGTGGGCAAAGAGCAGAGCGTTGGCTCTAACAAAGTGCAAGAAGGAGGCCTCAGAGGCTGGATCTGGTGATGTGGATGGAGGGCCGGGCAGGGTAGGGAATGACAGGGTAGGACAGGGCCACCTGGCCTCAAGACAACTTTTCGGAGGGCACATTGCTCTGGAATGCTTGTACAGAAGCGACATCATGAGACAGAATAGAGGAGAGCCAAGCCAATCACCCTGGCATTTTTTCTTTAATTAGCAGGAATCTAAAGACTGCTCCCCCCCTCCCCCCCCAAGGAAACATGGAACCTGAGAATTTTGAGGACAAGAGGCAGAAAGTTTGCAGAACATCCCAGGAGTGAGGTTTCCTGAGAGAGATCCCTGGAGGGTTAGCCTGTTACAGAGCAGATTTCTTCCTCCTGTTTACCTGTCCCCTGGCAGAAGTCTTACAGTGGACCTTATCATGTATCAGTGGAGCGCTCTCTCTCTCTCTCTCTCTCTGCCTGCGAAGTGAGCTGGGAATCCAACAGCTATGTCTGGAGCCTCAGGCTTAATTGCTAAGTCCTACTATTTGTGGCAGAGGAAAATTTCCAGGGAGTTAGACAAACCCGTGGAAGCCACCATTGTGATCCCTGGCTGGCCTTGTTTCCCCCTGTCCGTTGGTGTCAGGACTTGAAGCTGTAATGTTGCCATCTCAAATCCTGCATTGCTGACCAAGAGGGCTGCATTACTAGATAACCATTGGTGCCTCACTCTAATGTCAGAATACCAAACCTTCTAGAAGGCCGCTACCTAAGATTTTTAACCTGTTACTTAGAACGGGGAAGGGGCACCTGAATGGAAACACAGCCCTCTCTTTAAGTGAAT
This sequence comes from Ailuropoda melanoleuca, assembly GCF_002007445.2. Taxonomy (NCBI): domain Eukaryota; kingdom Metazoa; phylum Chordata; class Mammalia; order Carnivora; family Ursidae; genus Ailuropoda; species Ailuropoda melanoleuca. Next base: position 107,241,949 of record NC_048223.1, on the reverse strand, counting down.
GTGGAAGAGTTCGTGGTGGTGCTGGGGGATTTCAGTGCAGTGCCTGGCTTGTCTCAGACGTAATAATACCAGCTGGGGCCACATCTGGGGTCCGGCGTTCACAGCGTGCTTGCTCTGGTTTGGGGAGACAGGGTGATAAATGTGTAATTGCTTTCGGTTCAAAAGAAAAAGGCTTTTCTGTCTTCAAGTCCAGAGAAGTGTTCACCCTGTCTATTTACTTCTAAAGCTTCTAAGTGCATTTCTGTGGGTCATTTGGTTTTCAATCCCACTTCCACGGGGTATGAAGCACAGCGCTGTTGACTTTGTTAAAGTAGCAATCCCTCCTTCACCAGGAGCAACCCCCAGCAAGTTGCACAGTCTCTGACACCTTTCCATTGTCAGTGTCATTAAATGAGTAAGTGTTACACGTTTTCTCTTAGGAGAGTAGCTTTACCCTCCCCTCCCTCCCCTTCTACTCAACCTGGTGACTCATCTCTCCGATTGCAAAGAGCAAGACACGCCACTCCACCTTCAACGCCAAAGCGGGGATCTGCTGGGGCACAATTTGCAATTTAAGGAAAACCCCCAAAGGCTACAGGCGACCTGCTGATCAGGAAAGAATTTCGCTCTTGTCAAGTGCACCATCCTTCATGACCACTAACTTTATGTTTTTTTTCTTTCCTTTGTTGTTCTGTTTCCTATTTTGCCAGGAAGTATTTCCATAGTTGCTGAGAATCAAAGCACAAAAGAAATCCCTACCTATGTAAATGTTTGAATGGAGGACGCCAGTAAAAAACAAAAACAAACAAACAAATAAAATAAAAACAATCAAAATCCAAACAAACAGACAAACAAACAAACACTCACTGCATCTGGACTTTTTAATTCTTCAGACACAGACAACAAGGGTTTTTAGCTTTAAGCCTGTGCATGTGGACAATACCTTGAGAACATGCTTGGAGGGGCAGTGTACAGGTGCTCTATTTTAATGGAAAAACACTCCCCTCCCCCTTTCCTCTTCTCTCTCTTTTTTCTGATCGATCGTGTTTGTAGAAAATTCATAACATATAGAGGCCAAGGAAATCTGCATGTGTTTTTGGAAATATTCTTGGCTCTAGATTTAACAGCTATTTTAGCACTAGAGGCTGATGGGGGGATTAGCCGCCCCAGCCCCTTTCATAAGACACAAAGACATGCACAGGAGTGCGAAACCCTGAGCTGTTTCTCGTCCCACTTTCCGCATTGTCCGTTTCTTTTCTCAGTTAGCTCTGGTAGCTCCGGTGGCCGGCAGTGGCCACGAGGCTGCTTGCAGTTTACATTCTGTGCGGCCACAGGGACGAGGAGAGAGGTGAAGTTCCATCTCCGCAGGCAGGGTAGGGAAGGCAGGCAGCGGGGGCAAGCATGTCAGAAGTGGATCTCTGTTTCCCGTTGTTCACCCCTTCACATCACCAAGGTTTTCCCTCGTAGCTTTCCTACTCTGGCCCCACAACTTACTTAGAAAAGAGAACCCCAGCCACCCATTGTCTGGCCTCCCCTTTGTTTGGTATCCATGTGTGGTCATGAGCTGTTGATGTCTTTGTACCTCTTCCTTCAGCTCTCCAAGTTGTCTTTCAACTCCTCCGACTTTTTCTTCCCAAACATGTTACTGGATTCTAGACATTAACCCCAGTGTTCCCTAAGTACTGGCCTAGCCTCTGCCAGCCCTGCCCCCGCCACCCACACATTCCTGATCTGTCAGCATGCCAGCTTCCCTACACGCTGACCCAGCTGCTCCCTGCCAGGCAGGGCTCGGCTCCATGTCTCCTTTGTCTCCTCCTATAGAACCTGCCTCTTCCAAATAGCCTTGCCTTTTCCCCCCTGGGAACATGCGAAGTGTGTGAAAGGGTTGATGTATGCAAAGCAATTCACACCTGGCCATGTACCCTGGAAAAGAAAGGATACAGATGAATAGTGGTATTCTCACACCTTAACAAAAATCTCGGGTGCAGATTCCAGAATATTCTTGTGAGAAATGTTTTAAACGTGTTACTATGTGGCAGGGCGATTCCTTCTGTAATGGTTGCTATTACCCAGTATTTGTTCTCTCACACTACAGTAAAAATATTTGTAAAATAAAACTTATTTTAACCAGAAGAAGAAGCAGGTTAATGGATTTAATATTTAAGAGTGTCAAAAAGTCTGAGAATATATAGAGGTCTTGTCTTACATTAGGATAAGATTTTGATTATGTAGGACGATCCCAGACATTTCCCAGGTATGCTCTCTGATCTCTGAGTATCATAGTATTGGCAAAGGAAAAATCAGTAGGCTTACAGGGAGGAGGCAGACGTCTAACTGAAGCAGACTGGCTCAGAGCATGAACAATCCCGATTTGCCCGGGGCAATAATGAAAGACGGCCCAGAGAAAGAGGGAAACAAGCGTGTCCCCCAGATGCCCTTGGAGGATTATGAATTAGGCAAAACCCACTCTAAAACATAGGAGAAAGCAGTTTTGAAAAGCACTCAGAGAGAGCAGCCTCCTTCTTGGCCATGTTCCCAGGCCAGTCACAGTTGATAACAGGGTCCCGGTAATACTGGGGGTACCCCAAAGATCCTGGCGATCCCTGCCCTCGTGTAGCTCGGGCAGGGGAAGAGTAGCAAAGCTGCAGTCAGAAGTGAATCAGACAGAAGTTTTTGTGGTTGAGGATGCCCAGGACGAATCTGGGAAATGGATTATGCCTGAGGCAGCCATCTGTTTGTAGAACTCAATTGATCCCCAACCTGCCAGGCTTCCTATCCCACAGGAAACATCCTCATCGATCCGCTTCAGTTGGAGCCTTCCAAGTTTAATCTGGAAGACGAAATGTTTGGAAACCAAAGGAAGCTCACTCAAAACAGCACAGGGAGTCCTCAGAGTTGCAGTTCAATTAATTTTAATTGGAAAATTATGAAAAAGGGAATAACCCTCTTAATCTCGCACAGTGCCTTGCCTAGAGTAGGTATTAAGAAAATTACTTTGTTGAAAGGATAAATGGAAGGATACGTGAGAAGACATAAGGAAAAATGGGCGTGTAAATCCTAATTAAAAATAGAGGTAGACAAGAGATGCCTGGCATCTTGGAAAGCGATCCCAGATGGCCGGCTCTCTACTCAGCATCTCCAGGATCCTCGTGTACCTCTCCTCAAAGCTCCCTCCCACCTGTAGGAGATGAATGAGGCAAGGTACCGCCCAGAGGGGACCTCATTGTTCTTGCGATCCAGCTCCGTGGTTCTCAAAGTGCGGTACCTGCCCTGAGCGGTATCAGCGTCACCTCAGACGTACAGGAAATGAAAATTTGGGGTCCCCCTACTGCAGACCTACTCAATCAGAAACTGTAGGGTGTAGGGCCCAGCAGTCTATTTTTACCAGGTTTTCAGGTTATTGTGATGTACACAGAACTTTGGGAACTACCGCACCCTGCCACTCCAGCTCAATCCCAAAGAGAAGGCAGTGATGAGAGCCTACAAATGGGAGGGACCCAAGTGCCTACCGACTCGCTAACAGCAGGTGCAAACACAATGGGGAGTTTGGTGGGCTTCAGGCCAGAGGAGTGGGTGGGGAGGCATGGTTGTGGAAGGGAAGATTCAGGGCAAGCTAAAAAACTGATATTACAACATTTTACAAAAATCCCAGAAGGCAAACTGTGCACGCTCTACCCTGAACTGCCCAACCAACATTTTCTCCTTTGCCTTATTCCTAATTGGATTCACTGTCCAAAATGCAGAGGTTTGCTTTGCTTTTTTTTCAGAAGTTCCACACAGCAACTTTGAGAGCAATGGGGTATTTGGCAGCTGTTCTGTGTTTTCCAGGATTCCAACTGAGCATTGAAATCCCTCATTTGCCAACTTATTTTTATAGGAAGCCAATTTAAAAAAAAAAAAAAAGAGAAAGTTTTCTTATAGTATCGGAACTACTTCTAATTTTAAAATGACTTTTTTGATGTATTTTTTGTTAAATACTATGTAGTGTAATGTATACTTGCTCTTGTTTATTGCTTTTACAATCATATTTATTAAACAGATAATGTCTCTAAAGTCTTGGCCTCAAGGAGTTTATTTTATCTCAAACCGATCCGTGGCGTTCAGTCTTCGCACGGAAGTGCCCCAACTGTAGGATTTTATAAAGGCTCAGTGTGTGAGAATACAGAAAACACCACAGTCTGAAGGTTCATTTTTTGTTTGTTTGCTTTTTTTTTGTTTTTTGCTAACAAAGGAGCATGCAGTCTACCCCCTGAATTCTACCTGCATTTTAGTTGACTATATAATGTCTGTTGCTTTATTAAATTACTTTATTCTACTTAAAAACCACTACAAACTAATTACTTTGGAATAAGTAAAATGCTTATTATGCTTAGTTCAAAATCAGAAATTAGTAATATGTGACCAACCCATTGAAATTTGTTCAGAATCTCGTAGTTATGGAAGGAGCAAACCTGCCTGTAATGTAATGAGCTGAAACGCGGGGTGTGATAAAGGCTCCAAGGACAGCATAAAAAAGGCCTTGACCTTGAAATTAGGAGGGTGGGGGCACCTGGGTGGCACAGCGGTTGAGCATCTGCCTTCGGCTCAGGGCGTAATCCCAGCGTTGTGGGATCGAGCCCCACATCAGGCTCTTCCGCTATGAGCCTGCTTCTTCCTCTCCCACTCCCCCTGCTTGTGTTCCCTCTCTCGCTGGCTGTCTCTATCACTGTCAAATAAATAAATAAAATCTTTAAAAAAAAAAAAAAAGAAATTAGGAGGGTGGAGTTCTCCTTCCAGCTATGCCCGCTGTGTGACCTTGAGCAAAGCACTTTCCCCTACAAAAGCTTTACTGTCCTCATGCATATAAACTGAAGGAAGAAGGCAACTTCCAGCTTTGGTATTCTGAGTGGGTGAGTCATTCCTGAGAGCCCCATCCAGCTGATTTAAACTCGATGGAAAACAAAGAGGTGGACTGGATCCAAAATCCTCAAGCCTTGTGGCTCGCTTACGTAGGTCACATCTCTTCTTGGGCAACATTTTGCCCTTGTATTTGTAAGGAAGGAGAATCTTCCTCAGCCTTCCAAAGACCCGCCAGGCTCAGAATGGCATTGCCTCACCAGCATAGTCTCTGCATGTCTGAGAATCCCTGTTTCGGGGTGGCCTTGAACCTCTCCTTTCCCACAGGCTAAATCTCCCACCTGACCCTTCACTCTTTGCCAGACCAGAGCCTGTGCTGTGCTTCCCCCTCAGGAGTTTATCTCCTGTTTCACCACAAACAAAGATCATCCCTGGAGATTTCAAACAGAGGAGATTGAACACAGGGAATTTTTTGCTTGAGTAACTGAAGGGCCAAGATGCCAAATGGGGGGAGGTGACACGACGCCAAGATGAGCATCAGTAGGGAGCCTGTGCCTTCCCTGCTGGGAGGTCACAGGGATTCTCACAGCCCAGGACCAGCACCACCAGTTTGACACCGAAATCATGGAGGTTGTGGCTGGCACTTTCTGGAGCCACAGAGGACCCACAGCCGGAGCCAGCCATGCTGCCCAAGCAAAGGCAATGGAGAGAGGGAGCTTGCTGTTCCCCTTGCTCTGGCCCTCCCATCTTCAGCTGAAGCTTCCTGCCAGCCAAGCCCATCCACGAGCCAGTGGGCACTGGACCCTGGGAAATACAAAGCAGAGCAGGGAGCTGTGGGAATGGACTCGAGAGAACATAGGCAGGTGACTGGCACTGCACCCCTTTCAGGTGCAGCCCACATCAAATCCAAACGCTCCCCCAGTCCGAAAGCAATTAGTTAGTCAGGTGCCCCTTTCCCTGTGGCATTCTTTCACCTATTTCCCTTTCAACAACACCTATTTAAACCAGGAATCTGTTTATATGTGCCACCTTTTACCCGTTTCTCACCGAATTCTACACTCCTGTAGGAAAGGGTCTTAATTTTTCATTTCACTCCTTCAGCCTCTCCCATGGGTCATTGCCATTAGGGGGCACCAGATAAATGTTTGCGGAAACTCAACCCTGGATCTTCAGCTTCTTGTGGTGAACAACCTCTGAGTTGCCATTGGTCTGACCGCCCCCCTTACCCAGCAGCACCTCTCATTACAACTTCAATTGGTGTTTGTCAAGAGCCAACACATTCTTGCCCTTCCTCTCTCTTACCACTCAAGCTTCTGTATTCAGATTAATATTAGATATTAACTTAAGTGAAATAATTGTAGTTTAGAAAAAGAAAAAACTGGTTAGAAAATAGTATGAAAAACAAAAGCCTAAGTTTGGTTTCTGAATCATTATGTGTTTACCTATTTCTTAGAAGTTAATAGTATTTTGAAAATGCATGGGAGGCTGACGCTCTTGTCGCAGGGAAAATCCTAAAATAATTCTAGATGGACGTATACAAGGAACTTGGCATTATAGTTTCCATGTGAAACACCAGAAAAGGAATCTTCGGTTGACAAAACACAAATCTGCGTTAATCTCTGTGTGTTGCAGACTTCTTTAGATGATGATAATACAGCTGTGAACCAGGCAGATTATGAGCGTATAATCTAATAGGAACAACGAATAATAAAATGTAACAGATCCAATGCTATCACGCATATAAGATAATTTCAATACATAAAAATAAAACACGGCAGAGAGGACAGTGACCAGGGACGGGGATGAGAGAGGGGGAGTTGGTCCCTGGCTTCTCTGAGATCTAAAAGCTGAAAAGGAACCAGCCATTTGGAGACTCACATGCATTGTCCCAACTTGTTCCACATCAGTCTTGGATCAACTTCAGCCAAAAGACAGTTTTGGACCTCAGCACCACAATTAGAAATGATCCTGAGTTTGAAGCAAAATTAACTTTCACAACGGTCATGTACAGGAATTTCCCTGGAGAACTGTAGATACGGTCAGTCTGTTATGCGGCATACGTGCTCCTAAAAATCACCTGGCAATGCAGAAGAGCACAGTCACAATACGAAGCTTAGGAAAAGAAATGGGGCCAGGACACGGCACACACAAACTTTCTTCTGCGCCCGCTTAATGTGTAATGCGTCAGTGACACATTAAAAAAAGACACAACCCCGTCTTAGTCTATTCTGCTATTACAACACAACAGGAGAGACCGGGTGACTTAAAAATTACAGGAATTTATTTCTCCTGGTTCTGGAGGCTTAGAAGTCCAAGATCAAGGTGCCAGCAGATTCAGAGGACTTGTTTTCCATCTCAGATGTGGCATCTTTTCTGTAAAAGCAGTCATTACCTCCCAGAGGGGCCCCGCCCCCCCAAATACCATCACTTTGGGCGTGAGGTTTTGGACATAACACTTTGGGAGGAGACACAAACATTCAGACCATAGGAAAACCTAATAAAAATGGTGACGCACTTCTATGGTGTTAAAAGGTGAAGAAATAAACAGATAAAACACTGTGAAAAAGACCCGATTGTTGGTTTATAAAAGTGGGCATTAGAGTGCTGATAGCATGTATCGTAAAGTGAGTTATTGTGACATAAGTTATCGTGAAGTGAGTTATGGTAAGGAAGGAGAGTTACCTGAAATCCAACACAAAGTTGTAACACCACATGGATGGTATGACCTGGATCATGTGAGGCAAATGGAGGTAGCTGGTAGATGGTGGAGGGGGTGTGTGCATGTGTGCGTGTGTGTCTGTGTGTGTGGTGGCTGGTGCATAACTGAATCTAGCAGAGTATAGTTTTGTCTGTTCACTTAATGTTTCTTATTGGCAGAATCACACATAAACACGGTGCCAACCGTACCTCCTAATAGCACCAGCATATAATGCTTCACATAAACACACACACACAGAGCAAATGGCGGGGGCTGGCGTAGCCAAATGTTCGCTAAACAACTGGGCAGGATGGTCTCATTGGCCGAGGCCAGGGCACAGAGGCAACACTGACAGCCAGAGGTATAAGCAAACCAAATTCGTAGTGTAACGTCTAGGTCCAAGTACGGGTGTGAATATATATGAACACTAAGTCCAAAGAGCCAAAAGCTTTCACAACTCTAATTCCTAAGCCAAGAGTCCAGAGTTACATAAAAATAAAAGATGTGAATGAGGCCAAAGTATAGAATGAGGAAGTTGTAAATGGAAAATATATTAATGACAATAACAAAGCAGCTAGCATTTTGTAACATTAGTTATGTGTCATATGCAATGCCCTGTATAGTCATCGTCTCATTGAATCCACACAAGTTCCCAAAGTAAGAATGGTTTCCTTCTTTCACATTTGGTGAAAAGAGGGCTCAAAAAGTAAAATGACTCACTCGTGATCACAGGGTAGCAGGTCTGTATGACATCAAAACGTTCACTTTTCCTTCTGTGCAGTGCTTCCTACAAGATGAGCAGTGTTTTAGACTCATCGCTGTGGTTAGTAGGAGGCTGGGTAATTGGCGGTCTGGACTGACCCAAAGGGTGGGTCGAGACTCAAAAGCCAGACAGGCCTGGGGCTTCGACAACTTAGAAATGCTCCTGGATGTGCTCTAAATCAAAGCCTCTCATGTTCTGGCTTAAAGAAAAGAAAGCTGCTCGATACAATGAGGACTGTTTTCTGAACCCTGCAGTGTGCTGCATTTCGGATGGCTCAGAACAAAGCAGACACAGTCATCCTCAGTGACATGCCTGGCCAAGCTGCTGTCTGGAAGAACGCCCAGAAAAGATTCAGTTCTTCCTTCTAGCTCTGCAGTGCTTTCCCCCTGGTTGGGATTGGATGGATGGGGATTTATGGAATTGAATCTCTGGGTATCCAGGGAGGAAGGGTGGACGTAAGTTAGTAAACTGGATCTCTCTCGCACATATGCATTTTATTGGGGGGGGGGGGGGATTGCTAGACTAGCAAGAACAAGGGAAATAACTAACATGAGATGTTTTCCAAAGAAATAAAGTGAAAATGCTCCCAGGAAATCTAGAAGGGCAAGGAATTATTACTGGTTTGTTTGTTTGTTTTTAATACGGCAGACAAATCAGTTCTTCAGTCCTAGTATATCATTCCCAATTTCTAGATGTATTTCCAACTGTGTTATATGCATTGCTTCTTCTTTTTAGCTTCTTAATTTCATGTAATATATGCAAATGTGTTGGGGCTATGGGGCAGGTGGACGTGGCATTTTTAATGCAATGAGGGGGCAATAAGATATAACAGGAGAAGAGAAAAAGGTGAGGTTGTGTGGTATATTTGCTGCGTTATAAGGAATAAATGATTTAAAACATGCAGATGCTTTAAGGTAGTACGTTCATTTAATAATACAGAAGCCTATGTCTGGCAAGTTGCAAGTTGCATGTCCAAGGTCACATAGCCCATCAAGTAGTATAGCCAGAATTTCAACCCAGGACTCCAGAAGGACATGCCCACTCCTCCTTGCACTCTACCTGCCCTCCCCTCCAGTCCTTCTGCAGGTAAGCCACAAACAGGAGATGGTTTAAATGAGAAATTATACGTTCATTCAGGTCCCTGCTCCAAATGTGGCTGTGGGAAAGAGTTTACACAAGGAAAAGAGTTATCATTGTTTTGAAAGCACACATCAAATCTTGTCTCAGCCCTTGCTACTGAGTTACACAAATGAAGACTTCCTCCTTTTGACCTTACTTGATGTGGTACACGGAGAGGATAGGCTGCCTAAGCTCTCCCAGAGGAAAGAAGTGATATTTGCTACTAACTTCGGCAAACAAGTGAGTATAGAGGAAGTGTTTTCCAAATACCAGCACTAAGAAATCTGAAACCCAGGAGCTCACACATCACCCAGAGTACACCATAGGCACAGACATAGCTTAATTCATTGGTGATTGGACTCCTTACCGTGATCCTCATGTGTCTGCAGCTCACTGCAGGGCAAGACCTTCCCCCCTGGAGTAAGAAGTTTCTTGCCATAACTCTCAATGAAGCCTTGTGGCTCTATTAGATACTATGAGCACATGTGACCAAATGTGGTATTGTTTTTGTTTTTTAATGATGAGAATCCATAGTATTACTGTCAATAGGACAAAACTGGTTGGTTGGGGATGTCCTGCTGAGTCATTATGGGAGGTAAGTGGGAAGGAAAAAGAGAGCACGACTGAAAGGACACTGGTAAGGCAGGCCTGACCCAGCGGAATGGCTGTTTCTTGAATGGATTACCCAAAGAGTCATGAAAATTTTAGGTTGTGTTAAGCACACTCCCATAGGTGAAACAGATAGCTGAAGATTCCAGTCAGTGATTCTCCTAGAAGGCAAGCGGTGGCCATGATCCAGGAGGCCCCTGCGTCTCCTCAGCCATTAGTATCGGCCTATTATGAGTAAGACTCCACTGAAACACCTGGGGTTGGGAGGTCGACGAGGTCTGACCCTGAAGGACGGGATGTCAGGAACAAATCAGGATATCTGGGTTCCATGTCAAGTGGGCTGTTAGCTGGACAGAGCGGGGGGCTAGAGTCTAAGCAAAAAGCTGAGGCAAAGGCCAAATACCTAGGCCTGAGCCATGTGGTGGAGACAAGAGACTAGTGGGGATGCAGTAAAAATAAGCATTAAGAGCCAATCCCAAGCACACTAGACCCACAGCTAAAAGCATCACAATTTCTCCCAGACTGAAGAAGTGAGCTGGGACTTCTACTATGTTCTTCAATCCTGATAGTGTTGGTTCTGAGACAAAATGGATTCCACTTGCTCCAGACCTTCTGGGAATGGATTCTCTGGCTATTTCTGGGCTTCTTTGACAGTCTCCCAAAAAGCTACGTGAAGAAAGAGCCGAGTAAATGAGAATAACTGCCCATTTGTTATCAGGCTCAAATGGATTTTGTCTGCACTTTCTTTTCCTGCACGTTCTCCAAGCGATTTGTCTCTCTTTGTCCTTGGCACTGATCTGGGGTCTACCTCCATGTAGTTTTAGGGGACAACAAATAAAGCCTGTGAACATGTAACCAGCTCACCTTCGACTTGTTTTCAGGGTAAGCTTTTTAGTAAACAAGCACATTTGTTTATTCTGTATATGCAGATGTACTCTTTTTGGTAGAATGTGTGGTAGGAAGTTCTTAGGAACAAAACAAAAGCCCCATCAGGCTGGTTTATTAAACATATTACAGTGGCCCACTCTGCATAATTTCAGAGGCCTTACAAATGAGCCTGCCATCCATCCACTCATGGCAAGCAGAGGCAGAAAACTCAGCCTGGTCAAAATTTTCAGCGCTTAGAGGGTAGCTCTATTAAGAGTCAAGTCTGCCAAAACTGCTTTGCTAGAATCATAGACTCAGAATTCTAAAACTGGAAGGGAAATTGAAAAAATCATTCTCTAAGTATTTCTTGAGCGGTAATTGAGTGCTGTGCACCATGCTAGACGATCAACTTGACCAATCACCTCATTTGATCGAGATCCAGCTATTTTCTCATGGATGCATAGCAAGCTATCAGCAGAGCAGACTCATGCACCCAGATTAAGCCCTCTTTTGGATACCACATTGCTAGTTTCTGTTCTTTTCGTCCTCATTTATGCAGAACACAGCCAAGAACCTTGGAATGAAGAGAAGAAGGTCTAGGAGAGGTGAGAAAAAGGACTGCCCTCAAACCCAGGCTTTGAGGGGTGACATGGCCTCTAATCCTTAAAAAACAGAGCATTTGTGTATCCATTCATTTCTTCAACAAACAATCTAACTACTGAACCATAAGACAGTCTCTGAGGCTTGTAGCTTCCAAAGCAACAGCCTTGTTATCAACTAGAGATTTTTTAAAAAGCAATTCTAACCTTTGCTTGCATCTTTCAAGGACCATTATTGGGGAAATGATTCATAACCCTAACAACAATTTTCAAAAGCACTTTTGACATGTCCCAATTTTCTCCTTCTCCTGATTGCTTTGGCGTCTTTCACAGCAAGAAACTGAACTCCTGGTAACTCTTTCTGTAGTCACTCTTCTGGCTTGTACCCATCACCCAGGGCTCTTGAGTGTGGAAGTCAAGTCAGATTGCTGCTTATATCCTGTCTCTGGCCAGATCTCTCCCTGTTCACTTGATTATGCTTTCCAGGTGATCTCTTTTACACAGGTGGATGAGGGGAAGGGAGAGAACATTTATGCTTCCATAAATCTTGCCTCAAAATGATATGTATTAATAGGAGGAAGTAGATCCAGTAGGCTTTGGCAATATGTCAAACATGAGAAATAAGAGATAAAGAGGAGTTAAACAGTAATGCCAGATTTGGAGCTTGGAGAATAATGATGCTATTTGCAAAAGAGGATCTTGGCAAAGATACTGATTTCAGATTTAGATACATTGCATACAAGAGGCAGTAAGGACCCACTGACAGCAGTGGTGAGCTGTTCCAACAGATAATATGAGGGAATTTAAACATGAGAAGTAGACAAAAATATAAAATCCTAGACATCCGGGGCTCTTTAGCAAAGAGGCAATAATCCTAAGTACATCATTACTTAGTTCTGGAAGATGTCTCTATGAACAAAGATGTATAGTCATATTGGTGATCTCCATCACAAAGATGCATTTGTATTATTCAGGGTCTCTTTATGGAGGAAGGGGGTGCCAAGTATAGTATATTTGAGAAAACTCCAGTGACAATTATTAAAAATACATTTTAGCATTTACAGTCATGTGGCTCAGTTATTTTAAACTGAAAAAAAGAAAACCTCACTTATGTAAAACTCCCAATGCCCCAAAGTTGCCACATAAATAAACTAAATGGGGAGTGAGCTTCCTATATTTCAATTATTCTAAAGAAACCAGCAAATCTGGAAGTTTGAGTTGTGAATTGTCTTTTGGTAAACACTGTTCATCCTTATTTTTTTCAGTTCAGGTGTAACCCGTTTTCACCAGGGCCAGCTACTTAGAAATTGCCTAGTAATGTTGGTAAATAGGATTACTAAACTGCATTCCTATCTGTGTGCTTTGAGTCCCTAATATCAGAGCCTCAATTCACAAGTTAGTAATGGATTTTCCTGGCCCTAAATTCAGTGTACTGGGATCAAAATGAATTTGGAGTTAATCTGAATCTCTGTCCTGGCTTTTCCTCTTACTGCCTGTGTGGCATGGGCAAGTAGCTCACTTCATTCCTTGCCTTTCTTCTACTCTCATTTCTTTTCCTTTATTTTCTCTTTAATCCAATTGTACAAAATAAGGTATACAGCAACTTCAAATAAGTCATGTATGATTTAAAAACATAATCTATGGAAAATATTTGGTGCACAGTCTGGTGTGTAGTAAGAACTCAATAGATGCTGGCCAGGAACTCTAGTGATAGTAAGCGGTACTGGCAGCGGTACAGGGCTCCAAATGTTCCTATATCTGGTTATTTCAGGTCATGGATGAGAAACATGGCTTCAATGCAGTATTGTCCTATATTAATCAGAGTTCTCCAGAGAAACAGAACCAATGAGGTATGTAGATGGAGAGAGATTTTAAATTGGCTCATGCGATTGTTGGGGCTGGCAGGTCTGATATTTGCAAGACATACCAGCAGGCTGGAAATTCTGGTGAGTTGATGTTACAGTCTTGACTCATAAAGCAATCTGGAGGCAGAATTTCTTTCTTCTCTGGGAAGCTAGGTCTTTTCTCTCAATGCTTTCAACTGATTGGATGAGGCCCATCCACATTATGGAGATTAATCTGCTTTACTCAAAGTCTACTTATTTCAATGTTAATCATGTCTAAAAAATAACTTTCACAGTGCAGTTGGGATGGGTTTTGACCAAACAGTTGGATACCAGAGACAAATTGACACTTAAAATGAATTACTTGTCACATGTCATCAGTATAACTCCCTAGACTCTGAGCTGGTGTGGCAATTAAGTAAACTGTTGTTTGTCCCATTGAATCTCCTTTCTTCTTGGTCTCCTTAGTCAAACCGCTTATTTCTCTGAGCCTCAGTTTTCTCCTGTAGAAGATCTTCCAGTTTCTTATGTCCCTTTCTAGGAATTGTCTTCATATAGGAAAGTTGGTCATTGTGTAAGAAATATCACATATATATTCAACAGTCTTGAAGATGCAAATAGAACCTTGTTTTTGTTTCTCTTCCAGATATAAAATTAGCACAGTCTGGTACTTCAAGAGGTTAGACGTATTGACAAGTCACTGCCCACTTTGAGGATATAGGTAGATGGCTGGCTCACCTGACAACTCTGTTCTCATGAGAGAGTTGAGTAGAAATAGGCCTTAATGCATTCATATGACTAAACTAAGGAGAAGTAAAAAATCAGCCCTTGCAACAGCAGCGGATGATCCACAAGGGCTGAACTACTGTTGTATTGTTTTCACTAAATTTAAAAACACTAACTTTTTTTCCACAAGGCTATTTTCCATAGGGTGAAAGCAGCACTTAAGCAGGAGACAAGGAAAAGACAGAGAATAAAGATTAAAAAACTGAAAGCAAAAACAAGGACAAAGAGAAGGGGAGAGAGAAAGAGAGTAGAGAGCAATGTTTCTAGACAGATGGTACATGCAATAATCATCATCAACTCCAGGAACTCATCACTCCATTTATGGTGAGAAGCATCTGGAAGGGTGGGGGGGATACCCCCCACTTTTCTTTCTATTGTTTCTTGAACTTCCAGGCAGGGCGAAGGTGGCTGGGAGACCTTCTGAGAAAGAGGGAGTGTGTGTTGGGTATTTTGCTTTCTAAGAAACTAAACTTCTAAACTGAATTTAATTACAAGTCTAAGTAGAAGAACCATAGAATTAGAAATTGGCTATTAAAGAAAACAAAAGCTAGTCATTCCTACTGTCAAACTGGGAATAGAGCAATCTAATATTTGGGAGGTTGGAACAATCTGTCATGATCAAGCAAGAGCCAAGGCAGTAGATATTTAGACAGGATACTCCAAAAAGCAGCAGCTCTAGAGAACTGGACCCAAGCCATTGTCAGGAAAGGATAAGACCAGAGAAAGAGGACAGAGTCATGCTCCTGACCAATTAAAACAGAAAGATTCCAGTGTCTTCAACTGCAAAAGGACAGATAGTCTGAAGTATATTTTAGACCCCATCTTCCTTCAAAGTTCTATCCTTCTTCTATACTTAAGAGAAACATTAATATCTGGATTCCCCCAAGGAAGAAGTTTTGAAAAGATAGTGAAGCTAAAAGTCGCTGTGATCACCATGACAAAGCCATTACATCCCTCTGTAGGAATAGGAATGGGATAGGATATAAAGAGCCTATTATACAGAAAATGGGTAATCTTCCAAACGGGCTGAAACATGGACTCCAATAGTGAGTTTTCTGGGATATATAGCTTAAGGGATGGATTGGTGATATATTGTAGAGGACCTTGAATACCAGACTAAAAAGACAGAACTTGTGTCTAGGGGAAAGTTCATGTCCAAAGCCTTTGGAATTTTTCAGCAATGAAATGGCATAGTCAGAATTTACTTTTAATATTTGCTTTGGAGCAGTGTGAAAGATAGAACATCTCTTTGGTATCTATTGCTGTGTAAAACATTACCCCCAAATTTACCAGTTAAAAATGACAAACATTTACTATCTCATAATCCCCAAGGGGCAAGAATCCAGGAGTGAGTTAGCCAGGAAGTTCTGACTCAGGGTTCCTCATGAGGTGGCAATCAAGCTGTTGGCCAAGACTATAAACATGTGAGGACTTAAGTGGCCTAGAGGATACACAAAGATAGGTCAGTCTCATGGCTCTCACAGGAATCCTTAGATTCTCACATGGACATCTTGACAAGGCTTCCTGAATGTCTTGTCTACTGATATAGCAGCTGACTTCCCTTATCATGGATGATCCAGGAGAAAGTGAGTGAGGAGGAAGCCTGGAACTTCTAATGACCTAGTCTCCGAAGTCTCACACTAGCACTTCTGCTCTAGTCCATTCACTAGAAGTGGGTCACTGTGTCCAGCCTACACTCAACGGGAGGGTAATTAGGCTCCATCTCTTGAAGAGAGAGATAGCAAAGAATTTAAGGACCCAAATTAAAACCAATATAGGTAGTTTAGCATGAGAAGGTTCTAGAGCTTTTCCACATGACACCTGGTGCCTCCCATCCCAACACGTATCTGGGACAGGAAAACAAATCAGAAGGCTAGTGCAGTAGTGAAGGGAACTAGACAAGCAGATCCTAGCTAACACAATGTGGTGGTAAGAGAAACGTTAGAGGCAGCACATGTGAGATACATTTTGAAGGAAGATTTTAGGAAGACATGCAGTAAATTTCATAAGCAGGAAAGAAGAATGAGATATAATCAATTTTTTTTATTTATAAATGACATGTGATCATCAGATGTGGTAGACTGGACTGGTCTGATGATGATGTCTTTGGATAAATAAGAAAGTCTAAGAATGAGCTGAGGAAAGATGGGGAGGTAATGTGTTTGCTTTCAGAAAGGATGAGTCTGTGTTATCAGTGGGTCTTCCATGTGCAAACACTAGCAGGCTGCTGAAATACTAACCTGGAACTGATCAGTGAGACTGGGAAATAGGGGTGGATGTGGCCATCAGCTGTACTGAGTAGTAACATAAACCAGGCAATGAATGAGTTGACCAAGGAAGAAAGAGTGAAGAAGGCTAGGTTCAGACTCATGAGAAATAGTTACATTTACGGGAAGCGAGGAAGAAAGAAAGCTGTTGAAACTGTCCAAGAAGAGAGTTCAGAACTGCATGAGACCCCAGAGGTAACAGCATTATGGGAGGAAAAGTAGGTGGATTCAGCTTACATTCTCCAATGCTAAGAAGTCAGGAAGGACGTGGACTGTGTGGGACACTGAACTTGGAAGTTATGTCCTCTGTGACATCTAAGGGAGAGTTATAAGTGGGATGGAAAGGGAGGCAAAATGCACATGGTATGGTGTTGAGTAGTGAGTGCAAGACTTCAGTGGTGTGCTGAAAAAGGTTTCATGTGGCTCTCTGGGTGGGTGGGGACAGGCCTTGGTTTGTAGCATTTGCCATATTTCATGGTGTCAATACTTCCGTCCTTGCCAATTCAACCTATCAATGGTTTAACAGTTGACTCACAAAATTCCTGATAATTTAACAGATGATTCTCACGAGTCTGGATGAGCTGGTTGCAGCATATCACTGGAGGGAAATAAGGTAAATGGGTATATATGAGGCATTCTTTTGAACTTTTTGGAAATAGATATGGTAACCTACACTTATGCCTTCTAACTGTGGAAAGGCATGGCGTACTCTCAGAAAGCCTCCAGTACTCTTCAAAATATCCAGAGGGATAACGGAATTTTTTTTTCCCCCGGCACTCTCTGTGTCACTCTCTCTTGGTGTCACATATCCACCTGCAGCTCACTTTCCCTTAGTGTCTCTCCCTCCTTCCTTTCCATTACTCTTTCCCCAGGGCTTACTTCACCCCACAGCAGCTACATTTCTCCACAATGACCTTTTGCCTTAAACACTCACATTCTTCATGGATGAAGTACAAAGAAAAAAAAAAGAAGAAGAAGAAAGGAGGACTTCCTAGTGTCTGTCATCACACAGTAGATTATTGATATGTCATGTTTATAGCCTTCTCCCCAATCAGGGATAAGAACCAGTGAGCGATAAAGGGAAAAGAAGGGAGGAGAAGCATGTCCTCCCACACTCAGAATACGTAAAATGAGATTTCATGGCGAAAGACGAGCTCCCACTATCTCTTTCTGCCAGCACACTCGTATTTCTCGCCATCACTATGATTTGGGTCAATGGCATCCTTGGTCCTGAGCCACCACCTCTCCACAAAGGAATCGCAACAAAAACGAAACAAAGACAAGGGTGCTCTTCTAAACTATAAGTGTTTCTTCTGTGTCAGAGGATAATGTGCTTAATGGAGAATTTGAAGAAACTCAGTGCCAACATTTATTCATGATGCATGTTCTCCCAATCCTAAAATTACAGGACTTGAAAGCTGTGTGAGTTTAAAGCAAATTGATCAAGACCGCAACTGTTAATAAAATGCACGACTACAGTCTGTATATTAACTATGATCTCAGAGGAAATACCCTTGGGAATCTCACACCAGTGTTTTGCACTTGAGCTTAAAATCCTCATTTTTTAAATGAAACTTTATTGTGATTATTAACCTGCAGAAATTTTAATTATCCTTTCAATGCTTGAAGGTTCATAACGGAGAGGTGCCAGAAAAATCCCACTGCTAATTAAATCCAACTGAATATTTCCTTTACCTGAAGATATAGAAGTGCTTCTTGTTTGTCAAATCCCTTTTAGCCAAATAACCACTTAACTAATCTCAAATTGAATATCTTATTTAAGATTTTGAATTATCCTTCTCTCCAGGGAGCTACTGCTGAATATTGTAATAGCATCATCCAGGGAAATATTTTGTCCCCTCATGACTAGAGGAAAGGGGAAAAAATATGTTTCTTTATATCACTAAGTAGATTGAAATCTGGGAAAATGAACAAGCTGACATTTTAAAGCAAAGAACATTAGTAGAAGGTAGGAATGGTTTCTATAACAGCGTACAAATCCTAGTCCTGAGCTCACACAAAAAAAGAAAAGAGGTTTTGGATGGTTTCAAATTTGGACTAATTTGATTCTTCTTCCTGAGGATTCTAAATTACAGGTCGAATAATCATTACCCCAAATCACCAAATAATGACCTGGAGGCCCTGCAGGTTATTATAAGGTGCAGAATGACCTGGACATCAGCACATGATGAGGGAGAAAAGAGAATCAGATCTGGCTGTCACCTTTAATAGTTCACTTAAATGCCTTGAACTTCAGTTCAAATGACATATGAGAAATGTCTGAAATATTGCGTACCTTTCTGCCATTTAGGACTATTTTCATTGAAATAATATCAATAAAGGCATATTACAAAATTAACTTATATCATTTCTCTGCTCCTATCATGGAATGGCTTACTATTTCGCTCAGATCAAAATCCCATGTCCTTTCAACGGTCTGTGATCTGACTCTGTATTGCCACTCTGACCTCAGATCACACTCCCCTTTTCTGTGTTCTTCCTGCTCCAGCCACACTGGCCTATTCCCTGTTCCTTGAGACGTAAACTCCTATGATAGCCCTCTGCTCTTGCTGGTAGCTCTTCTTACTATGTTCTTCCCCTAATCTTCTATAGAACTTACTTGCCTCACTTAAATCTGAATGGGGTTTTCTGAAATTTCCACATTTCACTACTACTGGCATTTCCTGTCCTTCTTGTTAAACGATAATTACTTTAAAATCTTTAAGTCTCATATAAACTCTATGATGGTTAATTTTAATGTGTTAACTTGGAAGGTGTTTCTGGAGAGATTATCACTTAAATTGGTGAACTTCAGGTTAGCAGTTTGCCTTCCATGGTGTGGGTGGGCCTCATCCAATCAGTTGAAGGTTTGAATGGCATAAAAAGAAGCTGCCTTCTTTTAGATTGGAACTGAACTGTCAGTTCTAGATTTCCAGGGTACTGGCCTTCACACTAGAACTGCACCACCAGCTCTTCTGGGTTCCAGCCTGCTGGCCCACAATGTAGGCTTTGGACGTACCAGCTTCATAACTATGTGAGTCAATTCATAATAATATCTCTCTCTCTCTCTCTCTCAATCTGTGTGTGTGTGTGTATGTGTGTGTGCATGCAAAGATGTATGTCTGTGTATCCCATTCGTTCTGTTTCTTTGAAGAGTCTGGAGTAATACAACATCAAATTAACAAATAACAAATATTTCCTTTAACTCATCAATTAATGAGTGAACCAGTAAGATGTGAAGACAGTTTCTAACGTAAATTGCACTTCCAGTTTCTGTGAGTTGGGAACCTGGTTATGGCTTAGCTGGGTTGTCGGTTTAGTGTCTCACCAGGCTGCAATCAAGGAGCTGGCCAGGGCAAGATTATCATATGGGATATCAACTGGGGAAGAAGCCATTTTCAAGCTCATCCAGACTGTTGGCAGAATTCTTTTCCTGTGGTCATGGAACTGAGAACCCTGGCTTCTTGCTGGCTCTTAGTTAGAGTCTGTCCTCCCTCAGTGCCTAGAGGCCACCGATAGTTCCTAGAGACTGACTACAGTTCTTGCCATATGGGTTTCAACAGTATGGCCACTTATCAAGCCAGCAGGCAGTCTTCAGAGCAAATTGGCTAGCCAGAGACATATAACATAAAGTAATCATGGAAGTGACACTCTGCCACCTTGTTACAGATCCTAATCACACTCAAGAGGGTTATATAAAGGCATGAATACTAGAGGGTGGATCACTGGGGTGTACCTTACAGTCTGTCCCTCATAGAGTGAAGGTCAATCAAAGGCTCGGACTCCTTTAGAATCATATAATACCCAGAGGATACACTACCTAAAACCCAGTTTTCCATTGGAAGGATGCCCAATAATCTATAAATTTTCGTAAAATCCTCCCTGCTTTATTTTTCTTATGACTTATAACTCTCTGAGCAGCACCAATAAGAACAAAAATAAGATAAATCCCATCAACTATCTCCATTGAATGTGAGCCCATTGCAGAGGTCCTTGTCTGTTTTGTTCACTGCTGTAGCAGTGGTAGACACTGGTAGACCCTAGGTATGCAATAATATTTGTTGAAGAACAAATGAATGATTAGCCTGTTTTGCAAGAGGTATTGAGGAAGATGAAGGTGTGCTGCAAAGAACACTGAGCTAGAACCCTGAAACCTGAGTGTGGAAATTGCCCTTAATTGATTATGAGCCTACCAGCTTCCCTGGTCAAAACTCCTTTCCCTTGGAGGTAAATAGGACCAGGGGAACCTGCATCAAAGGACTTTTCTAAGAATAAAGTCAATGGAATTGAGACATATGGTTATAGCTCTGACTTGTAAAGAGCTTGGAAGTTGTCACTACCATCCTTACAACAACAGAAAACTGAACAAACTGAAAAAAACAATGGCTTTTCTTTGACCCATCAGAGAACTGAAGTCACAGGCAAACCGCCACCCCCAAACCTGACAAGACAGATGAACCCCAAGAGTCATAGCTGAAACATGCTTACTTGGAGCAGACTCTGCAAGAGCCATAACATGGTAGGAAACTTTTAATGGTAATTTTGATTAATCGTTGATGATGAGTGTGAGACTCCTGGGGGGCTGAGTTTTGGGGGCTCCCAAAGTTTTGTGAGTTTGACCTCCAGGACATACACTAGGTTCTCTGGTTAAGAACCAAGAAAGATACTCGCATGGCTCTGCCAGGGGTAGGAGATAAGTAATCCGTGTAGAAACACCCAGAGCCTTCATAACAAAGGCTGGCTTTTAGGAGGAAAGTACTTTATCAGAACTGTAAGTAACCTAGATTTAGCGGCTTTCCCCCATTCCAGACATCTATAGCTTTCCTGTTTACCTGGGGGGGGAATGGCAAGCAACACTGTGGTGGTCACAGCCCAGGAACACAGATACCCTAAAAGTCTGGGGCAAAAGATTGTAGAATACTTCCCATTCCCCACACCTAACCCCCATACCAACAGGGCTATAGCATAATAATAGGGGATTGCAGCTAAGAGAACTGCAAATACAGACCCTGCCTAAGGAAAACTTCTTAGGAAAACCCAAAGACAGCAA
Source organism: Ailuropoda melanoleuca (assembly GCF_002007445.2). Classification (NCBI taxonomy): domain Eukaryota; kingdom Metazoa; phylum Chordata; class Mammalia; order Carnivora; family Ursidae; genus Ailuropoda; species Ailuropoda melanoleuca. The sequence goes on along the minus strand of NC_048223.1, from coordinate 107,220,532 downwards.
GAACAAAAAAATAGGGACCCTAGACCTGAAGAGACATCTCATCAAAAAATATATATGAATGGGAAATAAGCATATGTAAAGATGTTTAACATCAGATGTCATTAGGAAAGTGCAAAGTAGGGACGCCTGGGTGGCTCAGTCGTTAAGCGTCTGCCTTCGGCTCAGGGTGTGATCCCGGCATCTGGGATCGAGCCCTGCATCTGGCTCCACGCTCCGCTGGGAGCCTGCTTCTTCCTCTCTCACTCCCCCTGCTTGTGTTCCCTCTCTTGCTGGATGTCTCTCTCTGTCAAATAAATAAGTCAAATATTAAGAAAAGAAAAAAGGAAAGTGCAAAGTACGCAATGAGATATGGTTTCATACCTATTAGAAAGCCGAAATCTCAAAACATCTGACCATGCCAAACACTGGCAAAGAGGCAAAGCAATAGGAACTCCCATTCATTGCTGGTGGGAATGCAAAAGAGTACAGCCATTTGGAAGACAGTTTGTCAGTTTTTTACAAAGCTCAACATAGCCTTACCATATGTCCAACAATCAGGCTCCTAGGTATTTACCCAAATGAGTTGAAAACATACGTCCACACAAAAACCTGCACACAAATGTTTATAGCAGCTTGATTCATAATCATAAAAAACTGAGTGCAAGGGATTCTAGGGAAGAGGAGGGAGGGTTGAATAGGAAGGTGAAGCTATTCTGTCCGATACTGCAATTGTGAATACACGTTATGCGTCTTTCACAATGATTGAACTTTAATAAACAAAAAGTGAACCTTAATGTATGTAAACTAAAAAAAAAAATCATGTAGGAGTTCAAGAGAATCCTAGCCTTTGATTTTGAAGTAGATAACTCGTGTGCCCCTTCCTTTCTCCTACCAGTGATTCTCATGTTGGAATATGAGCTGAAATCTCAATGATGTGGAAGAAATGTTACTGTGTGTGTGTGTCTGTATGTCTCTTTTGTAAAAAAGTGGCCCATTTTAAACTTAAATTTGAAAATAACTACTCTATACCATACTCTGTCCTAGAAAAACCCTAAATTCTTTCTCCATCATTTTTTTTCTTACGGTTTCCCCCCAATAAAAAAGAAAAGGAAATAGTAGAGAAAGGAAATGCAAGCCCTGGCTTTGCAAATAAGCACTGAAGCAGCCCAGTGTAGGTTTGAGGGCAAATGAAAAAAGGCAGTGCTCTGTTCCTGTTGGGCTCAGTTTGGGGAAGGGCAAAGATTGACTTCTTGGTGGTGAGTTGGGGGATGAGTCCCAGCAGCTAAGCCCCACTTCAACGAATTACCAGTCAGTGCCCGTGGATGAGCAAAGTGAAGTTGCAGAGTGGCACAGTGTTGGCTTGCTGGTTGACCGGCAGGCACATCCTCTCAATGACCTCTTCCAGCACACAGTTCTTTCCTCATCTGTTGGCACTGTGGAGCTGGCATTGATGAAGGTACTCTTCTGCCTAAATGGGTTGACTATTTTCCTACCTGTCCCACTAGTCCATCACATTCAAATGCAAAGAATCCAACTTACTCTACCCTCCGGTGAATAGCATTTTATTAGAAAAACAATGAGAAAAATGAATACAGTTTCCATCAATAATGACTTTTACCATTCTTTTAAGATGTCAACAGAGAAACTAAACATGGCGCATCAGGATAGACATGGAATGATATTCCCTAATCTGGGGGATCAGCGCTGAAGTTCTTAGCAACTAGGAAAGATGCATATAGAAGTTACCCACATAAACACATCTCTTGCACATTTGTTTTCAGAACCATCTTGCCTTTCTTCATCCAGTGAGGGAAAGAAGGGAAGACACTTTGGAGGAAATGAGAGAATGTTTTTTGTTTCTGCTTTTGTTTGTTTGTTTGCTTTCTTTGTTTTAATCACCTTTCATTCAGGAAGATTTTCTTTCCCTATAGGAAGAGACTTTACTCATCCTCACATTCCTCTATAATGTAAAGCTGACATTTATTGAAAACCTGCTTTGTGCACTGTTTTATGAGTTTTATGTGCATTGGATTACTTGATCCTCCTAATAACCGAATGAGGTAGATTCTATCACGACTGTATTTTACAGAGGAAGAAACACAGTCACAGCAATAAGTGATGATTCAGCAGCTTGCAATTTAACACTCCATCACATCACCAGAATAGGACTAGACAAACCCTTCTTGCCCCCACCACTGTGATATTGCTTAAATCACTTCATTACCTAAGACAACCACCATGTCTTTTGTCATTTCTTTTTCCTTCCTTCCTCCCTCCCTCCCTCCCTCCATCCTTTCTTTCTTTCTTTCTTTCTTTTTCTTTCTTTCTTTCTTTTCTTTCTTTCTTTCTCTTCCTTTCTTTCTTTCTCTTCCTTCCTTCTTTCCTTTTCTTTTCTTTCTTTTCTTCTTTCTTTCTTCTTTCTTTCTTTCTTTCTTTCTTTCTTTCTTTTCTTTTTTTCCTTCCTTCCTTCCTTCCTTCCTTCCTTCCTTCCTTCCTTCTTTCCTTCCTTCCTAAAACAAAAAACAAAGAAACAAATGAATAAAACACTAGAGGGGTTCCTGGGTGGCTCAGTCAGTTAAGCATCTGCCTTCGGCTCAGGTCATGATCCCAGGACCTTGGAGTTGTGCCCAACGTTGGGCTCCCTCTCAGCAGGGAGTCTGCTTGTCCCTCTCCCTCTACCACTCCCCCCACTCGTGCTTTCTCTCTCTCAAATAAATGAAAAAATTAAATCTTAAAATGAAAACAAAAAACAAAATCCTTAAACTTCCAAATTCAGGAAAAATGCAATAAAACTCGGGATGGTGAGGTAAACAGAGCTTAATCACCAATTATTTATTGAGTATCTATTATGTTTCAGGGATTGTGATAGGCATTATGAGAAATAACAAAGGAGAGCAAGTACTTCTGTTGGGGGTCTGGGAATTTACAAACCACTTTGTGGCATGAGTTATAGACATATGGAATGAGGAGAAGCTCTATGGAATAATTTAACTTGATGTAGTCTATTTTCAGATCACTTTTTGTTGTAAATGACAGAATACCAGCTCAAATTGATTTAGGCACAAAGGTGAATTTTGAACCCCTGGACAAATCCAGGGGTCCAAAAGTGTTCCCTGGAATTTATCTCTTGGCTCTACTTCTCTCTGTGTCTCTCAAATGGCTTCTAGAACCTTATTTTCTAATTTCAGAAAATTTGAGTCTTGTAGTGCTTGTTGAGCTAATGTCCAATCCCTGAATCTGTCTCTATGACCAGTAAGAAGAAATTCACTGACTGACAAGGCCTAGGTTATTTGTCTAGCTGAGTATTGGAGTAGGTCAGCATTATCCATTTACTAAGATTGGGAGTTTGCAAAATGAAAACCAGATGCTCTAACCAGATGAGGGAGAAATGGATGCTGCATGAGCAGAACAACAGAATCTTCTCGTATGACCACAGAACCACAGTGTGTAGTATTACGTGGCCCAACTCAGTGACCTTCAGATATGTCACAATAATAACCTCAAAGGTAAGCTCACTTTGTGGATGACACAGAGGCTTTCTTTGATCTGTATCTAGTGTGCAGCTTATTCCAGAGCTAGCTGGCTGACTTCCAGCCACGACATTAACTTTTTATTTTTTATTTTTTAAAGATTTTATTTATTTATTTATTTGAGAGAGCGTGAACATGAGCGGGGGGGGGGCAGCGGGACAAGCAGACTCCCCACTGAGCACAGAGCCCAATGTGGGGCTCAATTTCAGGACCCTGAGATCATGACCTGAGCAGAAATCAAGATGTGGTAGCTTAACCGACTGAGCCACCCAGGCACCCCGATGTTAACTTTTTAATTTACACTGGCTCTCAGTCAGCTTCCAAGTTCAAGCCAAGGTGTTGATTTTTATCTAATATAAGACCCCCTAAATCTCTGGTCACTATAGTAGCAACAGTAGAGCTTGCATTTTGGTTCTGCAGACCTAGCTGCCTTAACTGATTGCCTTATTTTTGGTGCTCCTACCATGGTCTTAACTCCATTTTCTTTCCTGTCTCCCCCTTACCAGAGCTCTGAAATAAAGTTTAACAATGTCCATTGATAAGAAGATCCACCATCATGCCTACAAAATGAAAACATTGCCATGAGCTTTGGAAGAGATCTCCATTTTTGTTTATTTCTTCAACTGCCTCTATTGCTTGGATCCATTGTCATTTTTTAATTTTGGTAAAAAACACATAACATATTTATCATCTTAACTATTTTTAAGTGCATAGTGCAGTTGAGTAATTGCTCTCTATAACTTTTTATCTTGCAAAACTGAAACTTTATACCCACTGAATAAAAACTCTGTTTCTCCTTTTCCCCCTCCTCCCAGCCTTTGGCAAACACTATTCTACTCTCCAGTGTCTCTCGTAAGGGCCCTATTGCCTATTCATATGAGAAATGATTGAGGGGCCAGGAATGCTTAATTTGGACTAGAGTATGCCTAAGGGACCTGAGAGTAATTCTTATGCATCAAATATCTGCCATGCGTGTCTTCTGAATAGACTGATTCAGATATGATTTGGAAGCAAGTTGGATATGAATAATTAAAAAAAATTATATTCTGGATTATTCCAGTGTCTGGCAAAAAGGTCAGATATTGGAAAGTACAAAAGGAAAGAAGTTAGGCTCACTTAAGAAGGCATTTTGTAACAGAGCTATCTTACCATGGGATATGATTCCTCTGGGGGAATTACAGATTCAAATTACAGATGTTCAAATATAAGCTCCTAATAAGACAGAACCATTCTATAGAAGGTCATCCATATATTACAGAAGGATTAACTTAAATGTTCCCTTTATTCTCTTCTAACAGTGAAATTTCTCTATTGCTTTGGAAGAGGAAGACTATAGTTTATTAGCTACTTGGCATGACATAAATACAAAATTTGGTGTTTTATATGAGATCCAGAAAGTTGAAAACTCAAACTATCTTGTGAACATACTCAACCACAGTATTTCATCAAAATTTAAAATACCTATGGGAGGTAAAAGGATTCCTTTCATTCCTGGCCATAATGGTGTATCAAAACCCACCACAAAAAACTATAAAACTGGGCAAAATATATTAACTGACTTCATTCATACCTTGTGAACTAGGAAATGCTGGACTATAACGCCTGAGAGAAGGGGAAAAAGTGAAATGAGTACTACCATTTCCCTGGATAAACGCCTAGGGACAATATTTGAACCGTGCTGCAGGGAAGAGTGAATGAACAAGGCCGGATGAACTTGCTGAATGGAGGACATAGAGAAAAAAATTCGAGGATGCTGAGTCCTCTGGAAGTGTAGGTAGAACTCTGAAAAAAGACAGAGCAATGTAAAGAATGAACTCTAGAAATCTACATAAGGATCGTCTTGAGTAACTGCTAAGTGATAAGCTGCCCTTCTATAAGGTGAAAACACAGAGACGAACAAATAAGGACCATGGAGCATTGAGGTGAACCAGACTCAAATCTCACAGAGGGTCAAGAGGTGTTCAAGCTTCAACCATCCAGAATAGAGAGTCCTTTGTAGTGCCCCAGAGCAATGAGTGAAATCCAAAAATTTCATATTGTAGCAGGGAGGCTGAACTATCCTGGAGTGAAAGCTACTCTAGGTCTAGACCCACCTTAAAAAAAAGGGGGGGGGGCACCTGGGTGGCACAGTGGTTAAGTGTCTGCCTTTGGCTCAGGGCGTGATCCCGGTGTTATGGGATCGAGCCCCACATCAGGCTCCTCTGCTATGAGCCTGCTTCTTCCTCTCCCACTCCCCCTGCTTGTGTTCCCTCTCTCGCTGGCTGTCTCTATCTCTGTCGAATAAATAAAAAAATAAATAAAATCTTAAAAAAAAAAAAGCACTTAAATCACACCATGAAGGGATCATATGGATCAACAAGTAATCTAACTGCCTGACAGAATAAAGCCCAGTGCTTTTTAATTCTAGACACTCAGCAATGCAATATTCACAAAGTTGAGCTATTATCAGACAAGTCAAAAATCTGGTAAAGGCATTCCATGGCCAGAAGAAAGATCAGTCATTAAAAACATACTCGTCAAAGAAGAACCAAATAAATGGAGAGATATTGAATGTTCAATATTATCAAGATGTCCGTTCTTCCCAACTTGATCTATAGATTCAAAGCAATCACAATAAAAAATATCAGAAAGTTCTTTTGTGGATATTGACAATGTTATTCTGAAGTTTATATGGAAAGGCAAAAGACCCAGAATAGCTAACACAATATTGATGAATAAAACAAAGTAGGAAGATTGATACTTACCAGACGTTAAGACTTACTCTAAAGCTACAGTAATCAAGACAGTGTGATATTGGTAAAACAATAGGCAAAAAGATCAATAGGACAGAAAACTAATATAGTCATAAATATAGTCGTAAATATACTCAACTGATCTTTGACAAAGGAACAAGCACAAGAAGATGGAACAAGATAGTCTCTTCAACAAATGGTACTAAAACAACTAGATGACTGTGCAAAAACATAAATCTAGACACAGACTATACACCCTTCACAAAAATTAATTCACAGTGGACATAGGACTAAACGTAAAACACAAAACTATAAAACTCCTAGAAGATAACTTTAGAGAAAACCTAGTTGGGTTGCAACCTAGTTGCATTTTTAGAACACCAGAGACATGATCCATTAAAGAACTGATGAGTTGGACTTCATTAATATTAGAAGCTTGTGTTCTGTGAAAGATAATGTCAAGAGAATGAAAACACAAGCCACAGAATGGGAGAAAATATTTGCAAAAGACACATCTGATACCCAAAATATATAAAGAATGCTTAAAACTCAAGAAAAAGAAAGGAAAAAACCCAATTAAAAAGTGGACCAGAGATCTAAACAGACACTTCACCAAAGATGATACACAGATGACAAATAAGCTTACAAAAAGATGCTCCACATCATACGTCATGAGGGAAGTGCACACTAAAATAACAATGAGATTTCACTACACGTTTATTAGAATGGCCAAAATACGGAACAATGTCAACACCAAATGTTGGAGAAGATATGGAGCAACAGGAACTCTCATTAATTGCTGATGGGATGCAAAATGGCACAAGCACTTTGGAAGGCAATTTGGCAGTTTCTTACAACACTGAACATATGTTTACCGTGTGATTCAACAATCACACACGTTGGTATTTATCTAAAGGAGTTAAAAACCTGTGTCTGCACAAAAATCCTGCATAAGATGTTCATAGCAGCTTTATGCATCATTGTCAAAACCAGGAAGCCACCAAGATGTCGTTCAATAGGTGAATGGATAAATAAACTATAGTACATCCAGGCAATGAAATATTACTCAGTGCTAAAAAGAAATGAGCTGTCAAAGCCAGGGAAAGACATGGAGGAATCTTAAATGCATATAACTAAATGAAAGAAGTCAATCTGAAAAGGCTACATACTATATGATTGTAACTATACGACATTCTGGAAAAGGCAAACAATGGAGAAAGTAAAGCAATCAGTAGTTGCCAAAGGTTGGGGGTAGGGAAGGATGAATAGATTGAATACAGAGGATGAATAGATTGAATACAGAAACAAACATATTCTGTATGTTTCTATGATGATAGTTACATGCCAGCCATCACATATTTGTCTAAACTCATAGAATGTACAATACCAAGAGTGAACTATAATGTAAACTATGGACTTTAGGTAATAATGAGGTGTCAATGGAGGTTCACCACTTGTAACAAATGTTCTACTCTTGTGCAGTATATTGATAATGGGGAGGCCATGCATGTGTAGGGGCAGGAGGTATATGGAAAATCTCTCTGCCTCCCTCTCAGTTTTGCTGTGAACCCAAAGCTATTATAAAAACCTTAAGTCTGAATTTTTTAAAAATCCAGAAGTGACAGAGATAATAAAACTAGCTTTGTGGGATGTAAAAACAGCTTTTACGGATATGTAAACGTTTTTAAAGATTAGCATGAGAAAAAAAATGATATATAAAAGAACCAATGGTACATCTAGAAATGAAAAATCAAATATCTGAGTTGAAAAATTCACAGCATAGGGGCGCCTGGGTGGCACAGCGGTTAAGCGTCTGCCTTCGGCTCAGGGCGTGATCCCGGCGTTATGGGATCGAGCCCCACATCAGGCTCCTCTGCTGTGAGCCTGCTTCTTCCTCTCCCACTCCCCCTGCTTGTGTTCCCTCTCACTGGCTGTCTCTATCTCTGTCAAATAAATAAATAAAATCTTTAAAAAAAAAAAAAGAAAAGAAAAGAAAAATTCACAGCATGGAATTAATAAGAGATTAGAGATTACAAAAGAAAATATGATCTAACTTCAACAAAGAACACTAGAATTTATCCAAACTGAAACAGACAAAAAGAAAGACTGTGAGAATATTACCTCAGTGACCTATGCAACAATACCCATTGGTACAACATACATATAATTTGAGTCTCAGAAAACAAGGCAGAGGGGCAGAAAAATATATGAAGAAACAATGACCAAACTGTTCCAGATTTGATGTAAACTATAAATACAGAGATTATACAAAACCACACCAAGGGACGTCACCATCAATGGATAAAAAACAGTGACAAAGAAAAAATAATGTAAAAGCACTGGGATATTAAAAGATATTTGGAAATACCAAGGGACTGAGATCAAATTGCCAGAGAGAAAACGGACACAGCAAATCCAGAACAAGGGTAAGAACTACCGAAGGCGTCTTACAGAGAATGCACATCAGAAGATAGTGGAGCAAAACTGTCAAGTGTCTGTGGGGGAAATCGGATAACCTAGAATTCTATAACCAGCCAAGAAAAAAAAAAATTGTCCAAAAATCAAGGTGAAATGAAAATTTTTCAGACAACAAATGCGGGAGGAATTTCATGGCAGCAGACTCATGGCATGGAGAATATTTTAAAAGTTCTTCAGGGGGGCGCCTGGGTGGCACAGCGGTTAAGCATCTGCCTTCGGCTCAGGGCGTGAGTCCGGCATTATCGAGCCCCACATCAGGCTCCTCTGCTATGAGCCTGCTTCTTCCTCCCCCACTCCCCCTGCTTGTGTTCCCTCTCTCGCTGGCTGTCTCTCTCTCTGTCAAATAAATAATAAATAAAATCTTTTAAATAAATAAATAAATAAAAGTTCTTCAGGAAGGAAGTAACACCAGAGGGGACACCTGGGTTTACATAAATAAATGAAGATCACCACAAACAGTAAATATAAAAATCATTTTCTCTCATTTTTAGTGTCTTTAAAAGAAAATTAACTATTTAAAACAACCACAGCAATGCATTGTGGGGTTTATAATTTATGTAGAAAAATGTATGACAAGAATATCTTAAAGAACAAGAGGTGGAAAATTAAAGAATATTCCTGTAAGGCTTAAACATTTTTACATTTTGGATGCATATTGCAAACTCTGAGGCACCAACGAAACTGACAGAGGCGGTGGAATAGAATAAATCCATCCGATAAATGGCAAGGGAAAAGAGAGAAAAAAAAAAGATAGATTCATGGTAAATAGGAGACAAAAGATTATAGATTTAATCCTATTCATATTTGAAAATCATGAATTTAAATGATATGGGTATTCTAGTTGAAAGGCAGACATTTTTCAGACTGGACGAAAGGGAGTTCCAACTGTAAACTCTCTACAATAAAACCATTTAAAATATAAATCCACAGAGAGTTGTTGATTGGGAGATAAAGTTGGTATGATTGATATTTTTGTTCTTGATTGTGGTGTTAGTTTCACAAGTATATGGCTCAGACCCTTCTGTTTATACATTTAAACGGGTACATTTTATTGCATATAATTTATATTACATGATACATGTTACATTATAATGCAGATGATGCATTTCACTGAATTTTACTGAAACAGTAAAGTTGATTTTTAAAAATCAAAACAAAACCCATTTTATTTATCTATTTATTTTTTAGGTTATATTAGTCACCATACAGTACTTCATTAGTTTTCGATGTAGCATTCCATGATTCATTGTTTGCATATAATGGGTATTAAGGAGGGCATGTATCACAATGAGCACTGGGTGTTTTACAAAATCCATTACAAAATATAGTTATGATCATAGATATTCTGCTTTCATGTAGCCAAATGCCACCCAAATCTCTGTAGTAAAATTTGCCATATGGCCTAGTAGCCCCTAGCACTTTCAGGAATAATCTGTTTCCTCTCTGACTCTAGAGCGAAAACACCGACTTTTCCCAGGATTAAAGCTGAGTTGGACTGAGCCATCTACATTTTGCCTCTGCTCTGGCATAAAGCTCCTATTTACACAGGGCCTCTTATGATATGGACTAATAGAGCATGATCGAGCTGCTTGTCTACACAGCACTTTGGTCTCACTCCAAGCTCAGTAAGCACAATTAGCACGGTAAATGGCTAGAGTTTAGGAGTTCCTAAAGACCAAGAGAGTCACAATACCCAATACATGCTCAAGTGTAAGGTCAGGGCCTCATCCTTTCTGTTATACCTTTAATTCAGAGCAAGGTCTGTGCCCATAAGCCAAGCCTGTTCCACCGTGAAAAATCTAAGTGAATTAATTAAATGAATTCAATATAGTGTGGTTTCGAAAGTCATTTATAACCAATTTTGGTTCGAGACTCATTTGCAATATTGTTGATAGCTTTAGGCCTCTTTCTCCAAAAGGTAAAAGGACTTCCATTGAGCTCATTTCTCTCAATAGCCTAAAATCCTTCATTGAGTACATTGCTCTGTGTTGGTATATTGCCTTTCCAATCACAAACCATTTTCTTTTGGATTAACTAATGTACTCTAGGAGTCTTATGTATTAAAGTTATTTCCCAGCCGGATTTTAAGTTCCTAGAGGCCCCTTGCAAGTCTGAATTTTGCAACACTTTCCTAGCAGGGTTCCAGTTGGTTGCTTGGTCTTAGAAGTACAACAGGCAAAAACACTCAGCAAGAACTGTGCTTTCTTGTAGTTTGCTGACCTTTAATGTCACTGATGGTGAATCTTCTAGAGCGGTTTCCCAGAGTGTGGTAAGCAATTTACTAATGAGAAATACCTGATTTCAGATGCCACACAGATCACTTTGTAAAAACTTTTAATAGTTCTGTGTTTATTTTTGTATACATTATAAAATACAGGGCAGAACATAAATTTCTTAATTTCGCAGATGATATTTTTAAAGACAAGGCTTGAGGCAGATAATGAGTTGGAAATAGAAATGTAAGTAAAAATTTTAGTTACTAAATGGGGAACACAGGTGTGGTAAGAACCATAGAGGTGATACGGAGAAGCTTGGATTTTGTGGGTGGGGAAACTACGTTAAGACCCAAGCTAGGGGGATTCATTACATACTCTGACTTGTAGGGTTATGTCACATAGCCAGCATCTGTGTCAGGCTGCCTCCCTCCATGCTGCAAGCACACCCAACTACCCTCCTTGGCCACAAGTGTGCCCACACCCACTTCTAACAGGTGAACATTCCAGCTGGCCCGTGTTTAACGACAGAAATGACTTACTTCTGAACCCAGTGTGCTCAAGGAGTGGAGCCAGATCTCTGAGCAGATCCCCTGACCTCTTGTGTATAGGTACCTGACTCTGGTTTGTCAAGTGGAGGCTCCAGCAGATGAGTTTCAGGGTGTTTGTGGTGATTTATGAGCTTACAAACTAGGTCATGAGTAAGAAATAAGTGCCATTTATCAGATTTCTGGAGTCAATGGCGGCCGTTTGGAGTAAGAGCTGACTCATAAGCCTAATAAGGAAATAGCTCCCACCTGCTGGGGGGGGGGGGAACAGCGCTCACCTCTAGCCAGAAGCAAGGACTTTATCACACTTCTTACCAAATACTTCTTCCACCAAGTAATTTTTCAGTTCCAGTTGGGAATCTTAAAAAAAAAAAAAAAAAGGACATGTCAAAATTAATGTTAAGAATTGGTGTTATGAATAAAAAATTGTGCCAAATTAGCACTTCAAATTTAATTTTATGTACAGCATGCTGCCAAGCAACTTGGAACATTTGCAGGTTGTTGAGAAATAGTTACAAATGGCAAATAGCTTCCTGCACCGCCTTCTCTTTCCCTCTCCCCTATAGCATCTACTCTGGGAGACACAGGGACACTGGGTCTGCGTGGGTGCTGGAGCAGGTGGGAGGATGACAGGTATCAAAGGGGCCTAGGGTGACTGTGGAGAATTGTTAGATTGTTTCTATCTGCATTTCACATGAAGAATTTTCAGCTCCCAGATTTTAAACAATAGGAACTGCTTAAATTCAGATCCCCACGCTTGAATTCACATTCCTGGGATAGCAATGATTAAAAAGAAAAAATCAGCCTATTTCCATTACCTGTTCTATCCAAGAAGCTGTAAGAACAATATCATACAGTGTTTCTCTAAGTTAAAAAGAAATTTTAACTTTTTAAACTTTTTTGAAAAATCGAAAAAATAAGTTAACTTTTGCATTATTTTGAAATGGGCTCTGATTTGTGTCACTTGGGACCTAACATCCTTTCCTCTGTCCCCTACATTCTGACTCCAAATCAAGTGACTCTTTTATAATGTCAAATCTTGAGTGAATTGTATGAACTTGATCCATTGAAATGGGGCTTTTATTTTTCTAAAGTGGACTTCAAAATACGTTTCCTATTTTTTAAAAGATTTTATTTTTAAGTAATCTCTACACCCAACATGGGGCTTGAACTCACAACCCCAAGATCAAGAGTCACATACTCCACTGACTGAACCAGCCAGGTGCCCCTAACTTTCCTATTTTTAACCACCCCCTTCTTTGCGCTGGTCTGGTTTATTATGTTATTCATTATTATATGTGTTATACATTTTATATTCATGCAACTGTACATTTTGAAAGAATCTGAGAGGACATCTGGTTTACCCTCCTTTGCACAAGGGAAGCTGTGCTGCAGAGAGGAGTCAACTCCCCAAGCTCACAGAAAGCCATTCAGGAATTCTTTCTGCCTTCACTCTCAGGCCAGGATGATTTCCATGATATGTCTCTGTCTCAGCAGGGGTGGGATCTGTATGCAAGAGAAGACTGCTTTGTTCCCTCTAGAAAGAATACCTTGAATCTTTGGCGACTTCATTATTTTGCACACTTGCTTCAGTGTTACTCTTAAAATGTTAATGTATTTTCTTGTCCACCCACCAAATGTCCAGACTCCTATTCTGCTGTGGGTCCTGGAGTCTAACTACCTGAACACTGCCAGTGTGAGTTTTGTCCTCTCTTAATGGGCCACAGTGGACAGAGAGCTGAACACTGTCTGGGTAGTGTGTGTAGTGAAATATGAAAAGGAAAGGAACTTTTCGCAGGCTGGGAAATAATCCAAATTTCAGACTCTTGTGGGGGTAGAAGAACCAACAAGCAAAATATTCAGAAGAAGCTAAGCCACAGGTTATACTCCAGGAGCCAAGTGAGCTACCTACTTATTTACTCATACAAAAAAAAAATACATTATTGAGCACCACTTGTATGAATGCACTTTACTAGATGCTATGGAGAATGCAGAAATAAACAGCTCATATATTCTTATCCTTAAAATTGAATTAGGAAGCCACACCTGAAAACAATTCTAGAAGAGGTGCTGTCAAAAATAGAACAAGTTAATGTGTCAAGCACTGTGCTAAATATATTTTTATATATTTGCTTATTTAAATTCTTACAGTGGACTATATGTTTTCCCTTTTAGGGATGAAGGTTTTTTTTTTTTTTTTAAGATTTTATTTATTTATGCGACAGAGATAGAGACAGCCAGCGAGAGAGGGAACACAAGCAGGGGGAGTGGGAGAGGAAGAAGCAGGTTCATAGCGGAGGAGCCTGATATGGGGCTCGATCCCATAATGCCGGGATCACGCCCTGAGCCGAAGGCAGACGCTTAACCGCAGTGCCACCCAGATGCCCCTAGGCATGAAGTTATTACACCTCCCTACGTTTTAAGAAACTAGCTCAGGGATGCCTGGGTGGCTCAGTCGGTTGAGCATCTGACTCTTGATTTCATCTCAGGGGGTGAACTCGGGGTCATGGGATCTAGCCCGGAGTCAGGCCCCACACTCAGTGGGGAGTCTGCTTTTCTCCTTTTCCCTCTCGCTCTGTCCTTCCTCTTGCTCTCTCTCTCTTTCTCTCTCTCTGAAAGAAAGAAAGAAGAAAGAAAGGAGAAAGAAAGAAAGAAAGAAAGAAAGAAAGAAAGAAGAAAGAAAGAAAAAGAAAGAAAGAGAAAGAAAGAAAGAAGAAAGAAAGAAAGAAAGAAAGAAAGAAAGAAAGAAAGAAAGAAAGAAAAAAAAAAATCTTTCAGTAACTAGCCCAAACTGAACAGCAGTTATGAAGTACTAGAGTCAAAAGTCAGCTTCAGGGTTTTTAATTCACAGTCAAACTCTGGCCAGGAAGGCAGCGTGGAAGGCATGAAGCGAAGCAGGGTTGTTTCTGATCTGAGTAGATGAAATCACTGGAGGGAAGAAGGAACAGAGAACTTATTGATTTAAGAAGCCTATAATTTATGCCAAAGTCTTATCAATCGGGCTCGTATCCTCGGCACGCTGTCCGTGTATTGTAGCAGGGCCCGACAGGGCGGTGGTTCGGAATACTGTGAACAGGAGGCACAGGAATAGATTAGGTCCTGTACCAGGAGAGATGACAGGCGGAGCTGCCCTCCATTGGCTACCCTCCATTAGAACAAAACACAGGTCTGTTGAATCACCCTGTTATTTGTCTTTTCCGTCATCATTTTCTCTGCCCTAGGCCGTGGTTCTTATCACTGATCAGACCCTCTCCACCTTAGGAACATCAGCCTGGAGAGAAAAAATAGACCCCCCACCTCCCCCCCCCAAAGTTAGATCTTTCCTTCACCAAGAAAACAACACAAAACGAATCAGCATTGCAGCTTTGTAAAAGCAATTCCTGTCCCGTAGGGTAGAAGACAGAGATGGGATGAACTATGTCCCTGAAGCTAGAGATCATCGCATCTCACAATCGGATCGTTTTATTCCTTTTCTAAGTGGTTTTAATATGTTTGGGGTTTCTTTTGTTGTTTTTGGTTTTGTTTTTTTAATTTGATCTAGTAATTCTCCTTCACAGTTGAGGAATCTGGGCCAAGCGCGTCAAAGGTTTTGCCGAGGTCATGCTGAGGTGAGTGAGGGAGGAGCTAAGCAGGACCCCAGGTCTAGATTCTGCCGGATCGAACTGGATGGCATACGCCCTTGCTCTTTACTTTCTTCCATTTACATGAATGGCTGTCTCTTATTTGAGGAAAAAATCAATTTTCTACAAAATTACCACTTTCATTCCTTACAATCAAAATGTGTATTTGTGAAGTATTCCTGTCTTCTTACATTAGGAGTTTCTTGAGCACTGGGGCTGTGTCTTAACCACCTTAGTGTTTTTCACAGCCTCTGGCGTGTGCCAGGATCCTGCACAAGGATGTCCTGCTTTATGTGTTGAGTGAATAACTAATGTGCATGTGCCCCTGGAGCAGAGAGGCGGCAGGACGTGATTATTCACAGTAGCGTTACAAGGTAAACAGACCTGGCTCCGTTATTTGCTATTTGTAGAATTTTGAGCAAGTTGTTTCACCTTTCTGATTTTTAGATTTTTTAAATAATTTGTAAAATAGAGGTACAAATAGAATTGAATCTCATAAGATTCTTTGAAAATTGAAATGGATGAATGCATGTGAAATGCTTAGCACCATTTATGGTGTTGGTAGGTTTTTGGTTAATGGTAGCTATGATTCTCTAATTACTCGTGTTTGAGAAAACGGGTCAAAAAGACTTGCATTGCCATGGTTGGCTATGAACAAGTTTAAATATGTCATGTTTCCATTGAATCAAACACTACTCCTCCTGAAAACACCATTTGAAAATAGCCAAAAAAACCACAAGGTGAGTGTTAACTTATAAAGAAGTGTGCTGTGTTCTTTGAAAACACAGCCTTGAGTCTTCTGTAGTGTGTGAGGTAATTTAATAGTTGATTCTCTTGTTAATTAATGCAGGAGAGATGGTTCTTGTAACCTCTGTCCTTTTCACCATGATAGCTCCGTTGCAGGGGGATCATGGTAGGCTGTAATAATGATCTTGAATTGATGATACGTACTAACTTCTCTCCTTGTGGCTTCGAGTGCCTGTTTTGTGTTCAAATCAGTGAGTAGAAAGCTTCACTTCTTTTCAGAATGACATATACATTGCCATTGCCAGTAATTACTTTCCTAAAATGGAAAAGGAATTAAAATAAAAGCCTGAATGCAGAAGGGGGTGGCAGGTTTTTGGAAAGTGTATCGACAATTTGAAGCATGAATAATTAATTTTGTCTTGAGATTAAGTTCAGTCTGTGTTTATGATCTGTTGG
>NC_048223.1:107145681-107203941 GCF_002007445.2 Ailuropoda melanoleuca | reverse complement strand
ACCGGGATCACGCCCTGAGCCGAAGGCAGACGCTTAACCGCAGTGCCACCCAGATGCCCCTAGGCATGAAGTTATTACACCTCCCTACGTTTTAAGAAACTAGCTCAGGGATGCCTGGGTGGCTCAGTCGGTTGAGCATCTGACTCTTGATTTCATCTCAGGGGGTGAACTCGGGGTCATGGGATCTAGCCCGGAGTCAGGCCCCACACTCAGTGGGGAGTCTGCTTTTCTCCTTTTCCCTCTCGCTCTGTCCTTCCTCTTGCTCTCTCTCTCTTTCTCTCTCTCTGAAAGAAAGAAAGAAGAAAGAAAGGAGAAAGAAAGAAAGAAAGAAAGAAAGAAAGAAAAAATCTTTCAGTAACTAGCCCAAACTGAACAGCAGTTATGAAGTACTAGAGCCAAAAGTCAGCTTCAGGGATTTTAATTCACAGTCAAACTCTGGCCAGGAAGGCAGCGTGGAAGGCATGAAGCGAAGCAGGGTTGTTTCTGATCTGAGTAGATGAAATCACTGGAGGGAAGAAGGAACAGAGAACTTATTGATTTAAGAAGCCTATAATTTATGCCAAAGTCTTATCAATCGGGCTCGTATCCTCGGCACGCTGTCCGTGTATTGTAGCAGGGCCCGACAGGGCGGTGGTTCGGAATACTGTGAACAGGAGGCACAGGAATAGATTAGGTCCTGTACCAGGAGAGATGACAGGCGGAGCTGCCCTCCATTGGCTACCCTCCATTAGAACAAAACACAGGTCTGTTGAATCACCCTGTTATTTGTCTTTTCCGTCATCATTTTCTCTGCCCTAGGCCGTGGTTCTTATCACTGATCAGACCCTCTCCACCTTAGGAACATCAGCCTGGAGAGAAAAAATAGACCCCCCACCTCCCCCCCCCAAAAGTTAGATCTTTCCTTCACCAAGAAAACAACACAAAACGAATCAGCATTGCAGCTTTGTAAAAGCAATTCCTGTCCCGTAGGGTAGAAGACAGAGATGGGATGAACTATGTCCCTGAAGCTAGAGATCATCGCATCTCACAATCGGATCGTTTTATTCCTTTTCTAAGTGGTTTTAATATGTTTGGGGTTTCTTTTGTTGTTTTTGGTTTTGTTTTTTTAATTTGATCTAGTAATTCTCCTTCACAGTTGAGGAATCTGGGCCAAGCGCGTCAAAGGTTTTGCCGAGGTCATGCTGAGGTGAGTGAGGGAGGAGCTAAGCAGGACCCCAGGTCTAGATTCTGCCGGATCGAACTGGATGGCATACGCCCTTGCTCTTTACTTTCTTCCATTTACATGAATGGCTGTCTCTTATTTGAGGAAAAAATCAATTTTCTACAAAATTACCACTTTCATTCCTTACAATCAAAATGTGTATTTGTGAAGTATTCCTGTCTTCTTACATTAGGAGTTTCTTGAGCACTGGGGCTGTGTCTTAACCACCTTAGTGTTTTTCACAGCCTCTGGCGTGTGCCAGGATCCTACACAAGGATGTCCTGCTTTATGTGTTGAGTGAATAACTAATGTGCATGTGCCCCTGGAGCAGAGAGGCGGCAGGACGTGATTATTCACAGTAGGGTTACAAGGTAAACAGACCTGGCTCCGTTATTTGCTATTTGTAGAATTTTGAGCAAGTTGTTTCACCTTTCTGATTTTTAGATTTTTTAAATAATTTGTAAAATAGAGGTACAAATAGAATTGAATCTCAGAAGATTCTTTGAAAATTGAAATGGATGAATGCATGTGAAATGCTTAGCACCATTTATGGTGTTGGTAGGTTTTTGGTTAATGGTAGCTATGATTCTCTAATTACTCGTGTTTGAGAAAACGGGTCAAAAAGACTTGCATTGCCATGGTTGGCTATGAACAAGTTTAAATATGTCATGTTTCCATTGAATCAAACACTACTCCTCCTGAAAACACCATTTGAAAATAGCCAAAAAAACCACAAGGTGAGTGTTAACTTATAAAGAAGTGTGCTGTGTTCTTTGAAAACACAGCCTTGAGTCTTCTGTAGTGTGTGAGGTAATTTAATAGTTGATTCTCTTGTTAATTAATGCAGGAGAGATGGTTCTTGTAACCTCTGTCCTTTTCACCATGATAGCTCCGTTGCAGGGGGATCATGGTAGGCTGTAATAATGATCTTGAATTGATGATACGTACTAACTTCTCTCCTTGTGGCTTCGAGTGCCTGTTTTGTGTTCAAATCAGTGAGTAGAAAGCTTCACTTCTTTTCAGAATGACATATACATTGCCATTGCCAGTAATTACTTTCCTAAAATGGAAAAGGAATTAAAATAAAAGCCTGAATGCAGAAGGGGGTGGCAGGTTTTTAGAAAGTGTATCGACAATTTGAAGCATGAATAATTAATTTTGTCTTGAGATTAAGTTCAGTCTGTGTTTATGATCTGTTGGAAAAAAAAAAAACACCCTAATGGGTTCTAAATAAATTCAGTATCAATTTAAACTATTAGAGGAAGTTAAATCAAAATAATTAGGATATTAAAATACTTTGTGCATTTCCAATCACTGCCTTATTGAAGCTCTGGATCTTTTCCAAGGAACAATAATAGCATGAATATATTAGGATGTTTGCTTCCCTTAGAATGTGACTGTTTGCTCATGTAAAGATGATTGAGAACTTGCGGGAGACAGAAAGCCAGATTGATGTGTTGACATATTCAAGGGAGAAGGTGTTATATAAATGATAAATTATTTTGTACATATAGATTAAAAACAGCATTGTGACAATTTAGTGTTAAAATAGTTGAACTTGATTATTTCTTATTTACAGTAATTGTTTAATTTCACACTATAGTAAGGGAGGCATTATTTTTATGACATTTTCAATTACTTTAGAATGAGTTGGCAAAATCAGAGTAAGAGTCAGGTGAATTCCAATAGAACACAGAGCTTGATCACTTATTTATTTTGCTTATGGCCATCAATTCTCATTGTCATTTAAATGGAGATCAAAGGATTCTTCTTCTGTGTTACTTATTAGGATTTTCTTTCCTTTTATGCCGTGGAGCATAGCAAGTGTGGGAATTTGAACAAGTATAAAGAATTTTGACTTATATAGTTTTCCCATTTTCTGAAGCAAAGGCTTATTTATTTTTAAATAATTTGGGTGAATTTATTTAATGACTGCCATGTCATTAAANATGGAACGCCCATCAACATTCAAGAGCTCATGAACTCTGGATTTAATTGTTCTGGAGCTTGCAGAAATTGGTCTCTAAGTNTCATTAAATGACTGTCCCATCAACATTCAAGAGCTCATGAACTCTGGATTTAATTGTTCTGGAGCTTGCAGAAATTGGTCTCTAAGTGATTTCCTTGCAATATTTCAATGTTTTGTTTGTTTCTTTTCTCCTAAACATTATCTATCTCATCTACATTTAATATTATCTCTTGAAAATATTAATTAATCCAGCATTAATATGATTTGATAACTGGATATCAGAGCTATCATACAATTGTTGTGGCAATTTATAGCTTCCTTTCCTTTGTTTTTTTCCAGAGAGAGAAGTAGAGAAAACAGAATTTCAGGGCACCTTAAGTAATTGATTCTGAAACTAAAGCATTGCAGCATTGCATTGAATACTTGGCTTCTTGGAGAATCAGAAAGGTAGTAAGGATTTGAAAAAAATGGACCCTCTCTCTCCAACAGATGTCATAAGGTATAATTTCTAGTAATATTACAAATGATCCAGCAAAACAATAATAGTTTGAGCTCCAAGGAGCTCAATAAAACTGTCAACAAAAATTAACAAGCAACTAAAAATTATTCTTAGTAAAATTATGAAAATGTTTGTTATGTATCTTAATGAGAACGAATAACGGATACCTAATTCACTATTTATACATATAGTGAGTTTTCCCTTACTCAAAATACCCTCCCTGGTTTGTAACGTTAATCGAAATGCATTGTTTCTTTGACTCATTAGAAAGGGGTTGTTATGCTTTCCAAACAGAAGTTCTTTATTTTCTAAAATAGGGCTGAGCATCAGCAATTGGAAAATTATATCTTTAAAGGTTTTTGTCTCACTTGAGAGGATTCAATTGGAAGAGGCTCCACTGTAGATGAAGGAAAGATTTTTTTCTGAGTTAATTTTCATAATATTTCTCATAGAGAAAGCAGGTCTGCATTTGTCCCAGGACAATGCTGACTCATTTCTGTCACTTTCTTCCTGAGGTGTCTGTCTATGCTTTAATTCCTCATATGTACAATAAAGCTAAAATCATCCTCTTTCAGTCTTTCTGGGTATGTGGATAAATATTGCGTGAGAGAAACCAGAAAGATTGGCAAGAGGAAGGTAGGTGAATATGGTGGAAGAACGTTGGGTTCAGAGCCTGGTAGTCCTGTTTTCTTGCTGACACCATCACTGACCTTGGGCAAGTGGTTGTATTTTACTGATTTCCCTTCTATTCCCTCAGTTGTAAAATAAGTAAATTAATAATACCTACTTGCAAATTTCTCATAAGCAATAGACCTAATTTATGTAAAGCATCTATTACAGTGCCTGGAATAATGTGCACTCAGTAAGCATGAATCGGTAGTGGTAGAGGCAGTTAAGGTCATAGTTACTACAACAGTAACATTAACATCTAGGCCCTGTCATTTTGTATAGGTGATTATAAGTCACGTATTCACAAATCATTATTTTTTAAAATTTCAGAGTCTTTTAAATCCAGTGCCTACGTGTTCCAGCTAGATAGCTTGAAGGTGTCTCAGAAGAGGTGTGATGTGAGGAAAGGCATGAGGTATTCAGGATGCTGGTCAGCGAGGCGGCATGCAGCTGTGGAGCCCAACACCCGAGAACACCTGTGCTGTCTACACAGCATGGGCACAACTTGCTCCCAGCTGATTTTTTCCATTTAATAAACAAAAGTTTCAGTGTTAACCGAGCCTTCCATTTTTTCCCAAGAAAATCCAAAAATTTGGATTTAATGTAAAATACCCTATTGAAATGTTGGTGACAAACTGAAAATCATTGTGTATAACAACAGTGTTATGCAAAATACAGCACAATTGAAGGACAGATCCAGCCTGTGGGCCAGTTTGAAATCTCTCATCTATATAATAGACAGCAATGCCGTTAATACTTATATAGCATGTACCATATGCGGGGGGAGCATACTTCTAAGAACTTTACATATATCAATATATTTAAGCCTTCTAATGGCCCTACAGGATTGGTATTAATCACCAGTTTTTTTATTATCAAGCTCATTTCACAGATGAGGAAACCAAGGAAAAGAGAAGAGAAGTAACTTGCCCAGAGATAACGGAACTGGGATTTGATGTAGGTAACCTGACAGCAAAGGTTTTGCGTTAGACCCCAGGTTGCACAATGAAATAGGGAATTCCTCTTATTTATAGGAACCATTTTTTTAAATGAGGTCTTGAAGGACAAAATTCTATAGTACTTCAATTTTATTTTAGGCATACATCATTTGGTAACATTGAATATGTTCAAAATGCAGAGGTCTGAATAAAGAACAGTGATGAGGATAAAGACATATAAATTATGGATGCCATCTTCAAGGTTCTTTTAGTTAGTAAGAGGAAATGCATGACTAGCAAAGTATCATAACATATAGAGTAGTTCCATGGGGTGTTTCTAAAGGTTTTTGGTATTAGAATGGAAAATTTGACTAGCAGTTAATGGATGTCTTGACAGACATGGTGTTATTTTTACCTACATCCCCCCAAAATAGGTTACATTTCAATGGACAGGTATTAAAAGTACCAGGGGTCTGTGCAAACAAGAGATTTTGTGGCAGAAGAAACTATATTGTAGCAAATACCAGGAATAGCCCAGTTATTCTATAACTAGGAATTGTAGAGGAATAGAAGACAGTGGAAAGATATCTGAGGGTTAAGTTGGGATGCTAATATGTTCTGTTTTCTCCCTATTGTAATTATAAGTCCATTCCCTAATCATCGCATGCACACACACATACACTTTCACAAAAACAATAACAGCACCAAACATGAAGTTTCCAGAAGGGCCAAATTATCTCAAACAAGTAATCAGGGACAGTTTTTGAAATGATTTGCTATTAGCGCCCACAACAGAATTGTGAACAAAGACAGAGCCATAAAAAATCTCCTTTTGCTTCATTTATAAAATAAGAATCACAGGAGATAGAGCTATTTCAGAACGAGACCATAGAAAGGAAGATATATTTTAGCAAAAGGGAAGGGGATTATGAATGGCCATGAGTGTGAGCTGAGAATTACTGGCCCACTACCTAGACTGAATTATAATTCTGCCAGAGTAACACACACTCACTATAATCTGTTGCCAAGCACAATACTGTTAGGTGGTCATAGTGATTCCATAACTTCTTTTAAGTGTTAGCTTCTAGAATAAAGTGCTCTGCTTAATGATTACCGCTACATAGATAGAGGTGGTTCTTTTTCTCTTATGTTTTAAAAAAAAACTTTATTATTTTAAAAATATAAATGCAATTTCAAGTCTAACTGATGTGAAGCTATTATGACCCAATACACAATACTCAACAGAAATAAACTAGGACTACAAGGTAAGGTTTTCCTTAGTTTTTGGCTCTTCAGTCTCCTTGTTAAATCATGTCTCCAAGTAAACACGCTTTATATATTTAAGATATTCAGCACAGTGCATGGCATAGAAAACTGTTCTGTGCATTTGGCTATGATAACACTATTACTTGCTATTATTTCTATCATCCTCAGCAGAAGATATCCTCCCAGGCTGAATTGGAAAACCCATACCCTAAATTTATTTTGATCATTAACCTCGTCCGAGGTGCTGCTGGATTCATGAAGTCTGACAAGGCAGAGTTTGGACAATATCCTGTGGAAGGCCATCGAATTTCGGCAGCAATCATTGTGAATCTATTTATTTGCTGCCAAAGCCTTTAATT
This sequence comes from Ailuropoda melanoleuca, assembly GCF_002007445.2. NCBI lineage: Eukaryota > Metazoa > Chordata > Mammalia > Carnivora > Ursidae > Ailuropoda > Ailuropoda melanoleuca. The sequence goes on along the minus strand of NC_048223.1, from coordinate 107,197,040 downwards.
TGCTGTGTTAAATCACAACTGTAAAAATAGTCAACTGAAATTTCCCCATCAAACATAAAGCCTTAAAACACAAATTACATTTTTAAAGCCTACATTTCTTATTCTTTCTTATTTCTTTTTTTACTGTGTCATTTTCCCCAGGGGGTGGAAAAAGTGGTTCAAGAGGGGCTTGTCTTTGAAGTTGTTTTAATCTTTATTCTAGCCAGTCCTTTCTGGACTCATTTAATCTGCTTGATTTTTAAGTTGTGCTTATATCCTCCAGATACCAATTCATGACATCCTTCCAAAGAATTGTTCATTAAAATCTAATTTTTACCTTCTAATGCTGGCTTTTTAGCTAATGAAATCTGCAGTAATTATAAATATCCATCTTGCAAAACCTCGGAATTATTGGCATTTATATATAAAGTCAAGCAATGAGAGAACGATGTTACACTGAAGTTAGCTCTTTCCTTTTCATTTCAATCAAGTGAAGTTAGTACATATATAGTTATGTATATTTAAATAAAAGAATCTCTTTAGCTTCTTTCAATATTTTTACACTGTCATTAGAACTCTTTTGAATGGTACCCAGGGGAGACCACATCTAATTTAAACTTCATGGCAGAAAAGACATCTGGAAACTTCAGATCCATTATTTAGCTTGATGATCTAAAAAGATTGGGGAAAAGTTTCTGTGATATTAGGCTCTGATCTACCCAAGGTGCCCTGTAGTGATGGCTTTTCCTCATTTTTTATGAATTATCAGATGAAATTTTATCGAAAAGACAAATCATTTATGAAAAGTTGGAACATTTCCCTAGCCCGTGAGTTTAAGCTTTGCATAATACCCTTGGCACTAATGGCTTAAGAGCAAGGGTATGCAGCCTGATGTGATGGGAGTAAATCCACAGAGAGCTCAGGGCAGGTCTGTATCTAGCCCGTATAGTCCAAAGTAAAGATCAGGTAGCAGACATGGAAGGTCCACAAAACATGAGTTCCATGGAAGTTGACTGTCTGTTGGAGGGGGAAATGGACTTATTATAGAGTAGTGGAAGGAGGACAGACTTTGCCCAAAGATACAGGGTTAGAATGCAGTAAAGCTGTGATTCAAATCCAGGTCTGTTGGATGCCAAATGTATATAATATATCTGAGCTTCCATTTCATTATCTATGAAATGAGAATAATAAAGCCTACTTCAATAGGACTGATCCAAAGGCTAGATAAGAAGTTATCCACCATTTATTGAATGCTTTCCCTATTCCAGTTCACTGTTTTCATTTAATACCAAGTGTGCCCTGGGGACTAGAAGGGAAAATTAGCTACTGTTCTTCAGTGATCGAATAAACTCCATCGCCCACTAGAACAAAGCATGAAATGAAGCCCATTGTTCACAAGCAGATTGGCTTCAGTTTCTTTCCCTTAGGCTGGTGTTTCAGACTCATGCAAATACACGCTTCAAATATCTTCCTTGGAGATAATTGAATGGGAAATACAAACTTCTGCGCCCCTGCACTGAACTTCTGTTTTGGGAGGGCAATTGAACTGACATCAACATCAAAGGATACTTTTGATAAAAATAATTTTTATTCTTCTAGCATAAAATGAGAGAAGACCTAACCATATTAATGTACTTCCTCTTATTTCCACACTGGACTTAATTTCAAATACATTGGCTAAATCTGATAGTTTTCTGTCCGGTATTTCAAGATGGGTTATGCTAGCTAACTTCTTTGAATCTTATATCAAAAAGCCCTCTGTCTTTGCAGATTGAGAAAATACTTCTTATTATTTTAGCTATTTATCCCTGTTTTAGCTTTAATAGAAAAAATGAATGATTTTTTCAGGCTTTCTATACCATTTGTAAGATTCATAGCTACTCAAAATCTATGATTTTAGGGCCATCGACTCATGAGATTTTTGAGTTTTGGTGTTACTTGTTCATCATTTCTTTATTGAGGGGTCCACAGCAAGCACTGTATTCATTCGTAGATAGATAAATAGTTTACCTTAATATATATTTGCTATTGATTACTGTGCATCAAGAAATCTGCAGAGTAAAAATAATAAGGGAACATTTTGTTGTTTTTCTTGCCCTCGAAGCTCTTACAGATGGTCCAGTAACATAGTTTTATTAAATTTAAAAATTTATAAATTTTATATCAATAAATATAAACTTTATATTTATAAATTTGTTCTTTTAATTTAAAAAATATGAAAAACGGTGATAGTCCTCACCCCATCCCACTCCCAACCTATAATTCCTGAAGTTAATAATCACCACTGTTGTATAAGTCTTCAATCCTTTCATCCCTCTCCATACATGTGTATGTTAACAGATAAAACTGAGTTACTAAAGAATAAAACAAAATTATAGATGTAAAAAGTGCAATGTATTATTAAAAACTATAATTATTGCTTAATAAATGATAGCCAGCTGCCAGGCACTGTGTATTTATTATAACATAGAAAAATCACATGTGATCTTCACTAAAATTCAGCAAGGAAGATGCAACTAATTTCTTTCTAAAGGAAAGAAATAGAGATTATAAATGATTACATGGCTTGTTAAACCCACTTGCTAAGTTAGTGGTAGAGGTAAAATGGGAAGTCCAAGGTCTATCCACGCTTCTGGAAAGTCTCTTACACATAAAGAAAGTCAAACCCAAAGCCAAGGGGAAATCGGCATGGAATGAGATTAGCTGAAAAAATGTCCATGGAGAGGATACGTGTTTTCGCTGCACTTCAGCATGTGTTCCTGCTCTAGGGTGCAAACTCCTATAATGCTATATTCCCTTGAAAAAGTAAGTTATTTAATAATTTGTTTATAATGAGACTGAAATGATGCATTTTGAATAAATATTAAGGTCCTTAGAGATCTACAGATTAGGGATATGAATTTTTTAACTGGGGAAAGTAAGAATATGTCTCACTTAGAGGGCATAAAGCTGAGAGGCCATTGAAATTGTGAGGTTTAACCTTTTGTTTTATAATTAAAAAACTGAAATTCAGCACTGTATTAAGTCTTGTGTACACATTTTAAGAAGGGAGTTAAAAAACAGGAATGTGTTTTTAAAAACCCAAACACATCTGGAGAAACCTGATATTGTTTCTATATAGTATATTCTATTTATTCACCCATTCCTTCCATTCACATTTACTCTGTGACTGTGCTATGGGTGTGTGCATACCTTGCACAACAAAAGAGCAGGGAGTTGCAGTTTGCTCAGTAGTGAAAAAGCCCTGAGCCCTGTCTCAAAAGATTCAGGTTCCAGTCAGAGCCCTGCAAATTAAGAGCCATGTGACTCTGAGCAGCCAGTTTAACATTCTAAGTTAACCTTATGAATGACAATGTTGGCTGACTTCCTCTAAAGCCATCTTCCTCCTTTCCCTGATAACAGAAGACTGCTTTGGTTCCGGAGTCAAACTGGGTGCTTGGGGGAAGGTGAACTTCCTGTGTGACTCCAAAGGATGGATCATTTTTATGCCAGTCATGATAATCCCACCATCATCAGTCACTGGAGCAGTGACTCATTGCTGCCCAACCAGAAATAGGGGGATGTTGGCTGAGTGAATTCTGGGAAGTATTTCACATCCCATGAAAACAGAAAGCTTCAGGACAAGAAGATTCCCCCGCCTTCCTTTTCTTCTTACGATTCCTCTGCTAAAGGCTGTCATGTGAGTAAATGATACTGCTCTAGCCATCCTATGTACGTGAATGGAGATATTGCTAACTAATATGGAAGAGTAGAAAGTTAGAAATGCCAAACTATCTATCTTACCTTGCTTTATTGTTCCTAATTGTTATCACTACCTGCTCTAACATATATGTGTGTTCTTGTGTGTATGTGTACATTTATACACACATGCATCTATCTATATCTATTTATCTCTCATCTGTCTATCATATCATCTATCTATCATCTATCTATGCATCTATCATCTATCACCTATCTACCTGCCTACCCATCTACCTATCTATCTACCAATTTCCACCTGTGTCTTACTTCCAAACCCAAATATAGCTAGAATAAAAGTTCAAGAGAATAACAATTACTGTGCTCACTGCTGAATCCCCAGTGGGATAAATGAATGAATGACTCTTTGACAACATCATTGAGATGCTATCTCAATTTTTTATAAACCCCTAGTATTGAAATGGCTTTTACCCAGGTGTCCTGTTATTTACCAACAAACATAGTATAATTTATATAATATATAACCCAGAATATTCTGAGGCTGTAAAATTTTGTATCAAATGCTATCCCATTCATTTATCTTTTTTAAAAAAGATTTTATTTATTTATTTATTTATTTATTTATTTATTTATTNGAAATGGATGAATGCATGTGAAATGCTTAGCACCATTTATGGTGTTGGTAGGTTTTTGGTTAATGGTAGCTATGATTCTCTAATTACTCGTGTTTGAGAAAACGGGTCAAAAAGACTTGCATTGCCATGGTTGGCTATGAACAAGTTTAAATATGTCATGTTTCCATTGAATCAAACACTACTCCTCCTGAAAACACCATTTGAAAATAGCCAAAAAAACCACAAGGTGAGTGTTAACTTATAAAGAAGTGTGCTGTGTTCTTTGAAAACACAGCCTTGAGTCTTCTGTAGTGTGTGAGGTAATTTAATAGTTGATTCTCTTGTTAATTAATGCAGGAGAGATGGTTCTTGTAACCTCTGTCCTTTTCACCATGATAGCTCCGTTGCAGGGGGATCATGGTAGGCTGTAATAATGATCTTGAATTGATGATACGTACTAACTTCTCTCCTTGTGGCTTCGAGTGCCTGTTTTGTGTTCAAATCAGTGAGTAGAAAGCTTCACTTCTTTTCAGAATGACATATACATTGCCAGTAATTACTTTCCTAAAATGGAAAAGGAATTAAAATAAAAGCCTGAATGCAGAAGGGGGTGGCAGGTTTTTGGAAAGTGTATCGACAATTTGAAGCATGAATAATTAATTTTGTCTTGAGATTAAGTTCAGTCTGTGTTTATGATCTGTTGGGAAAAAAAAAAAAACACCCTAATGGGTTCTAAATAAATTCAGTATCAATTTAAACTATTAGAGGAAGTTAAATCAAAATAATTAGGATATTAAAATACTTTGTGCATTTCCAATCACTGCCTTATTGAAGCTCTGGATCTTTTCCAAGGAACAATAATAGCATGAATATATTAGGATGTTTGCTTCCCTTAGAATGTGACTGTTTGCTCATGTAAAGATGATTGAGAACTTGCGGGAGACAGAAAGCCAGATTGATGTGTTGACATATTCAAGGGAGAAGGTGTTATATAAATGATAAATTATTTTGTACATATAGATTAAAAACAGCATTGTGACAATTTAGTGTTAAAATAGTTGAACTTGATTATTTCTTATTTACAGTAATTGTTTAATTTCACACTATAGTAAGGGAGGCATTATTTTTATGACATTTTCAATTACTTTAGAATGAGTTGGCAAAATCAGAGTAAGAGTCAGGTGAATTCCAATAGAACACAGAGCTTGATCACTTATTTATTTTGCTTATGGCCATCAATTCTCATTGTCATTTAAATGGAGATCAAAGGATTCTTCTTCTGTGTTACTTATTAGGATTTTCTTTCCTTTTATGCCGTGGAGCATAGCAAGTGTGGGAATTTGAACAAGTATAAAGAATTTTGACTTATATAGTTTTCCCATTTTCTGAAGCAAAGGCTTATTTATTTTTAAATAATTTGGGTGAATTTATTTAATGACTGCCATGTCATTAAATGACTGTCCCATCAACATTCAAGAGCTCATGAACTCTGGATTTAATTGTTCTGGAGCTTGCAGAAATTGGTCTCTAAGTGATTTCCTTGCAATATTTCAATGTTTTGTTTGTTTCTTTTCTCCTAAACATTATCTAGCTCATCTACATTTAATATTATCTCTTGAAAATATTAATTAATCCAGCATTAATATGATTTGATAACTGGATATCAGAGCTATCATACAATTGTTGTGGCAATTTATAGCTTCCTTTCCTTTGTTTTTTTCCAGAGAGAGAAGTAGAGAAAACAGAATTTCAGGGCACCTTAAGTAATTGATTTTGAAACTAAAGCATTGCAGCATTGCATTGAATACTTGGCTTCTTGGAGAATCAGAAAGGTAGTAAGGATTTGAAAAAAATGGACCCTCTCTCTCCAACAGATGTCATAAGGTATAATTTCTAGTAATATTACAAATGATCCAGCAAAACAATAATAGTTTGAGCTCCAAGGAGCTCAATAAAACTGTCAACAAAAATTAACAAGCAACTAAAAATTATTCTTAGTAAAATTATGAAAATGTTTGTTATGTATCTTAATGAGAACGAATAACGGATACCTAATTCACTATTTATACATATAGTGAGTTTTCCCTTACTCAAAATACCCTCCCTGGTTTGTAACGTTAATCGAAATGCATTGTTTCTTTGACTCATTAGAAAGGGGTTGTTATGCTTTCCAAACAGAAGTTCTTTATTTTCTAAAATAGGGCTGAGCATCAGCAATTGGAAAATTATATCTTTAAAGGTTTTTGTCTCACTTGAGAGGATTCAATTGGAAGAGGCTCCACTGTAGATGAAGGAAAGATTTTTTTCTGAGTTAATTTTCATAATATTTCTCATAGAGAAAGCAGGTCTGCATTTGTCCCAGGACAATGCTGACTCATTTCTGTCACTTTCTTCCTGAGGTGTCTGTCTATGCTTTAATTCCTCATATGTACAATAAAGCTAAAATCATCCTCTTTCAGTCTTTCTGGGTATGTGGATAAATATTGCGTGAGAGAAACCAGAAAGATTGGCAAGAGGAAGGTAGGTGAATATGGTGGAAGAACGTTGGGTTCAGAGCCTGGTAGTCCTGTTTTCTTGCTGACACCATCACTGACCTTGGGCAAGTGGTTGTATTTTACTGATTTCCCTTCTATTCCCTCAGTTGTAAAATAAGTAAATTAATAATACCTACTTGCAAATTTCTCATAAGCAATAGACCTAATTTATGTAAAGCATCTATTACAGTGCCTGGTAAATAATATGCACTCAGTAAGCATGAATCGGTAGTGGTAGAGGCAGTTAAGGTCATAGTTACTACAACAGTAACATTAACATCTAGGCCCTGTCATTTTGTATAAGTGATCATAAGTCACGTATTCACAAATCATTATTTTTTAAAATTTCAGAGTCTTTTAAATCCAGTGCCTACGTGTTCCAGCTAGATAGCTTGAAGGTGTCTCAGAAGAGGTGTGATGTGAGGAAAGGCATGAGGTATTCAGGATGCTGGTCAGGGAGGTGGCATGCAGCTGTGGAGCCCAGAACACCCGAGAACACCTGTGCTGTCTACACAGCATGGGCACAACTTGCTCCCAGCTGATTTTTTCCATTTAATAAACAAAAGTTTCAGTGTTAACCGAGCCTTCCATTTTTTCCCAAGAAAATCCAAAAATTTGGATTTAATGTAAAATACCCTATTGAAATGTTGGTGACAAACTGAAAATCATTGTGTATAACAACAGTGTTATGCAAAATACAGCACAATTGAAGGACAGATCCAGCCTGTGGGCCAGTTTGAAATCTCTCATCTATATAATAGACAGCAATGCCGTTAATACTTATATAGCATGTACCATATGCGGGGGGAGCATACTTCTAAGAACTTTACATATATCAATATATTTAAGCCTTCTAATGGCCCTACAGGATTGGTATTAATCACCAGTTTTTTTATTATCAAGCTCATTTCACAGATGAGGAAACCAAGGAAAAGAGAAGAGAAGTAACTTGCCCAGAGATAACGGAACTGGGATTTGATGTAGGTAACCTGACAGCAAAGGTTTTGCGTTAGACCCCAGGTTGCACAATGAAATAGGGAATTCCTCTTATTTATAGGAACCATTTTTTTTAATGAGGTCTTGAAGGACAAAATTCTATAGTACTTCAATTTTATTTTAGGCATACATCATTTGGTAACATTGAATATGTTCAAAATGCAGAGGTCTGAATAAAGAACAGTGATGAGGATAAAGACATATAAATTATGGATGCCATCTTCAAGGTTCTTTTAGTTAGTAAGAGGAAATGCATGACTAGCAAAGTATCATAACATATAGAGTAGTTCCATGGGGTGTTTCTAAAGGTTTTTGGTATTAGAATGGAAAATTTGACTAGCAGTTAATGGATGTCTTGACAGACATGGTGTTATTTTTACCTACATCCCCCCAAAATAGGTTACATTTCAATGGACAGGTATTAAAAGTACCAGGGGTCTGTGCAAACAAGAGATTTTGTGGCAGAAGAAACTATATTGTAGCAAATACCAGGAATAGCCCAGTTATTCTATAACTAGGAATTGTAGAGGAATAGAAGACAGTGGAAAGATATCTGAGGGTTAAGTTGGGATGCTAATATGTTCTGTTTTCTCCCTATTGTAATTATAAGTCCATTCCCTAATCATCGCATGCACACACACATACACTTTCACAAAAACAATAACAGCACCAAACATGAAGTTTCCAGAAGGGCCAAATTATCTCAAACAAGTAATCAGGGACAGTTTTTGAAATGATTTGCTATTAGCGCCCACAACAGAATTGTGAACAAAGACAGAGCCATAAAAAATCTCCTTTTGCTTCATTTATAAAATAAGAATCACAGGAGATAGAGCTATTTCAGAACGAGACCATAGAAAGGAAGATATATTTTAGCAAAAGGGAAGGGGATTATGAATGGCCATGAGTGTGAGCTGAGAATTACTGGCCCACTACCTAGACTGAATTATAATTCTGCCAGAGTAACACACACTCACTATAATCTGTTGCCAAGCACAATACTGTTAGGTGGTCATAGTGATTCCATAACTTCTTTTAAGTGTTAGCTTCTAGAATAAAGTGCTCTGCTTAATGATTACCGCTACATAGATAGAGGTGGTTCTTTTTCTCTTATGTTTTAAAAAAAAACTTTATTATTTTAAAAATATAAATGCAATTTCAAGTCTAACTGATGTGAAGCTATTATGACCCAATACACAATACTCAACAGAAATAAACTAGGACTACAAGGTAAGGTTTTCCTTAGTTTTTGGCTCTTCAGTCTCCTTGTTAAATCATGTCTCCAAGTAAACACGCTTTATATATTTAAGATATTCAGCACAGTGCATGGCATAGAAAACTGTTCTGTGCATTTGGCTATGATAACACTATTACTTGCTATTATTTCTATCATCCTCAGCAGAAGATATCCTCCCAGGCTGAATTGGAAAACCCATACCCTAAATTTATTTTGATCATTAACCTCGTCCGAGGTGCTGCTGGATTCATGAAGTCTGACAAGGCAGAGTTTGGACAATATCCTGTGGAAGGCCATCGAATTTCGGCAGCAATCATTGTGAATCTATTTATTTGCTGCCAAAGCCTTTAATTTGCTGTGTTAAATCACAACTGTAAAAATAGTCAACCGAAATTTCCCCATCAAACATAAAGCCTTAAAACACAAATTACATTTTTAAAGCCTACATTTCTTATTCTTTCTTATTTCTTTTTTTACTGTGTCATTTTCCCCAGGGGGTGGAAAAAGTGGTTCAAGAGGGGCTTGTCTTTGAAGTTGTTTTAATCTTTATTCTAGCCAGTCCTTTCTGGACTCATTTAATCTGCTTGATTTTTAAGTTGTGCTTATATCCTCCAGATACCAATTCATGACATTCTTCCAAAGAATTGTTCATTAAAATCTAATTTTTACCTCCTAATGCTGGCTTTTTAGCTAATGAAATCTGCAGTAATTATAAATATCCATCTTGCAAAACCTCAGAATTATTGGCATTTATATATAAAGTCAAGCAATGAGAGAACGATGTTACACTGAAGTTAGCTCTTTCCTTTTCATTTCAATCAAGTGAAGTTAGTACATATATAGTTATGTATATTTAAATAAAAGAATCTCTTTAGCTTCTTTCAATATTTTTACACTGTCATTAGAACTCTTTTGAATGGTACCCAGGGGAGACCACATCTAATTTAAACTTCATGGCAGAAAAGACATCTGGAAACTTCAGATCCATTATTTAGCTTGATGATCTAAAAAGATTGGGGAAAAGTTTCTGTGACATTAGGCTCTGATCTACCCAAGGTGCCCTGTAGTGATGGCTTTTCCTCATTTTTTATGAATTATCAGATGAAATTTTATTGAAAAGACAAATCATTTATGAAAAGTTGGAACATTTCCCTAGCCCGTGAGTTTAAGCTTTGCATAATACCCTTGGCACTAATGGCTTAAGAGCAAGGGTATGCAGCCTGATGTGATGGGAGTAAATCCACAGAGAGCTCAGGGCAGGTCTGTATCTAGCCCGTATAGTCCAAAGTAAAGATCAGGTAGCAGACATGGAAGGTCCACAAAACATGAGTTCCATGGAAGTTGACTGTCTGTTGGAGGGGGAAATGGACTTATAGAGTAGTGGAAGGAGGACAGACTTTGCCCAAAGATACAGGGTTAGAATGCAGTAAAGCTGTGATTCAAATCCAGGTCTGTTGGATGCCAAATGTATATAATATATCTGAGCTTCCATTTCATTATCTATGAAATGAGAATAATAAAGCCTACTTCAATAGGACTGATCCAAAGGCTAGATAAGAAGTTATCCACCATTTATTGAATGCTTTCCCTATTCCAGTTCACTGTTTTCATTTAATACCAAGTGTGCCCTGGGGACTAGAAGGGAAAATTAGCTACTGTTCTTCAGTGATCGAATAAACTCCATCGCCCACTAGAACAAAGCATGAAATGAAGCCCATTGTTCACAAGCAGATTGGCTTCGGTTTCTTTCCCTTAGGCTGGTGTTTCAGACTCATGCAAATACACGCTTCAAATATCTTCCTTGGAGATAATTGAATGGGAAATACAAACTTCTGCGCCCCTGCACTGAACTTCTGTTTTGGGAGGGCAATTGAACTGACATCAACATCAAAGGATACTTTTGATAAAAATAATTTTTATTCTTCTAGCATAAAATGAGAGAAGACCTAACCATATTAATGTACTTCCTCTTATTTCCACACTGGACTTAATTTCAAATACATTGGCTAAATCTGATAGTTTTCTGTCCGGTATTTCAAGATGGGTTATGCTAGCTAACTTCTTTGAATCTTATATCAAAAAGCCCTCTGTCTTTGCAGATTGAGAAAATACTTCTTATTATTTTAGCTATTTATCCCTGTTTTAGCTTTAATAGAAAAAATGAATGATTTTTTCAGGCTTTCTATACCATTTGTAAGATTCATAGCTACTCAAAATCTATGATTTTAGGGCCATCGACTCATGAGATTTTTGAGTTTTGGTGTTACTTGTTCATCATTTCTTTATTGAGGGGTCCACAGCAAGCACTGTATTCATTCGTAGATAGATAAATAGTTTACCTTAATATATATTTGCTATTGATTACTGTGCATCAAGAAATCTGCAGAGTAAAAATAATAAGGGAACATTTTGTTGTTTTTCTTGCCCTCGAAGCTCTTACAGATGGTCCAGTAACATAGTTTTATTAAATTTAAAAATTTATAAATTTTATATCAATAAATATAAACTTTATATTTATAAATTTGTTCTTTTAATTTAAAAAATATGAAAAACGGTGATAGTCCTCACCCCATCCCACTCCCAACCTATAATTCCTGAAGTTAATAATCACCACTGTTGTATAAGTCTTCAATCCTTTCATCCCTCTCCATACATGTGTATGTTAACAGATAAAACTGAGTTACTAAAGAATAAAACAAAATTATAGATGTAAAAAGTGCAATGTATTATTAAAAACTATAATTATTGCTTAATAAATGATAGCCAGCTGCCAGGCACTGTGTATTTATTATAACATAGAAAAATCACATGTGATCTTCACTAAAATTCAGCAAGGAAGATGCAACTAATTTCTTTCTAAAGGAAAGAAATAGAGATTATAAATGATTACATGGCTTGTTAAACCCACTTGCTAAGTTAGTGGTAGAGGTAAAATGGGAAGTCCAAGGTCTATCCACGCTTCTGGAAAGTCTCTTACACATAAAGAAAGTCAAACCCAAAGCCAAGGGGAAATCGGCATGGAATGAGATTAGCTGAAAAAATGTCCATGGAGAGGATACGTGTTTTCGCTGCACTTCAGCATGTGTTCCTGCTCTAGGGTGCAAACTCCTATAATGCTATATTCCCTTGAAAAAGTAAGTTATTTAATAATTTGTTTATAATGAGACTGAAATGATGCATTTTGAATAAATATTAAGGTCCTTAGAGATCTACAGATTAGGGATATGAATTTTTTAACTGGGGAAAGTAAGAATATGTCTCACTTAGAGGGCATAAAGCTGAGAGGCCATTGAAATTGTGAGGTTTAACCTTTTGTTTTATAATTAAAAAACTGAAATTCAGCACTGTATTAAGTCTTGTGTACACATTTTAAGAAGGGAGTTAAAAAACAGGAATGTGTTTTTAAAAACCCAAACACATCTGGAGAAACCTGATATTGTTTCTATATAGTATATTCTATTCATTCACCCATTCCTTCCATTCACATTTACTCTGTGACTGTGCTATGGGTGTGTGCATACCTTGCACAACAAAAGAGCAGGGAGTTGCAGTTTGCTCAGTAGTGAAAAAGCCCTGAGCACCTGTCTCAAAAGATTCAGGTTCCAGTCAGAGCCCTGCAAATTAAGAGCCATGTGACCCTGAGCAGCCAGTTTAACATTCTAAGTTAACCTTATGAATGACAATGTTGGCTGACTTCCTCTAAAGCCATCTTCCTCCTTTCCCTGATAACAGAAGACTGCTTTGGTTCCGGAGTCAAACTGGGTGCTTGGGGGAAGGTGAACTTCCTGTGTGACTCCAAAGGATGGATCATTTTTATGCCAGNCCTGTCTCAAAAGATTCAGGTTCCAGTCAGAGCCCTGCAAATTAAGAGCCATGTGACTCTGAGCAGCCAGTTTAACATTCTAAGTTAACCTTATGAATGACAATGTTGGCTGACTTCCTCTAAAGCCATCTTCCTCCTTCTTTCCCTGATAACAGAAGACCGCTTTGGTTCCCGAGTCAAACTGGGTGCTTGGGGGAAGGTGAACTTCCTGTGTGACTCCAAAGGATGGATCATTTTTATGCCAGTCATGATAATCCCACCATCATCAGTCACTGGAGCAGTGACTCATTGCTGCCCAACCAGAAATAGGGGGATGTTGGCTGAGTGAATTCTGGGAAGTATTTCACATCCCATGAAAACAGAAAGCTTCAGGACAAGAAGATTCCCCGCCTTCCTTTTCTTCTTACGATTCCTCTGCTAAAGGCTGTCATGTGAGTAAATGATACTGCTCTAGCCATCCTATGTACGTGAATGGAGATATTGCTAACTAATATGGAAGAGTAGAAAGTTAGAAATGCCAAACTATCTATCTTACCTTGCTTTATTGTTCCTAATTGTTATCACTACCTGCTCTAACATATATGTGTGTTCTTGTGTGTATGTGTACATTTATACACACATGCATCTATCTATATCTATTTATCTCTCATCTGTCTATCATATCATCTATCTATCATCTATCTATGCATCTATCATCTATCACCTATCTACCTGCCTACCCATCTACCTATCTATCTACCAATTTCCACCTGTGTCTTACTTCCAAACCCAAATATAGCTAGAATAAAAGTTCAAGAGAATAACAATTACTGTGCTCACTGCTGAATCCCCAGTGGGATAAATGAATGAATGACTCTTTGACAACATCATTGAGATGCTATCTCAATTTTTTATAAACCCCTAGTATTGAAATGGCTTTTACCCAGGTGTCCTGTTATTTACCAACAAACATAGTATAATTTATATAATATATAACCCAGAATATTCTGAGGCTGTAAAATTTTGTATCAAATGCTATCCCATTCATTTATCTTTTTTAAAAAAGATTTTATTTATTTATTTATTTATTTATTTATTTATTTATTTATTTATTTGACAGAGAGAGAGAGCACAAGCAGGGGAAGCAGCAGGCAGAGGGAGAGGGAGAAGCAGACTATCCCCTGAGCAGAGAGCCATCCCAGAACCCTGGGATCATGACCTGAGCCAAAGGCAGGCATGTAACAGACTGAGCCACCCAGGCGTCCCTCTCATTTATTTGTCTTAAAAAACTTGAATAATTTGTGAGCATCTTTCTATGCCTATAGTTTCTACTTTTATTCTCCTTGTATGAATATCTGCTTATTCTCTTTGTATAGATCAAAGGATTTTTAAAAGAGAACATACTGAAGAATGATGTCAAAAAATAATTGTTTTCATTTGTTAATTTGTTTATTTCTATAAATCTAGGTAACCACAGGGAGAAAGGAAAAATCAACTGGTAAGAATCTGTATGGTAAACGGTGGGAAAAACACACAAGCATAGTGCAATCCGACGTTGTTTTTGTCCTCAAGCTGCATGTCCTGAAAACCAAACTGAACACATATACAACATCAAAAGACAACAAGGCAATAAATATACAATGTGTTCTCAAATATGTGAAAGATATTTATGGATTGTAAATGTGCTCCTGTGGCCATCTGTGTACATTCAGATTTGTGTTTATCTCTCTACATTGTAATTATCTGTTTAACATGTTCATCTTTCCCACTAAAATATAAGCATTTCAAACCTGGATCTGCATTATACTAGTCTGTGCATCCCTGGCAGCTGGTAACTTTGTATCTCAGCACATAGTAAAGGAGCAGTGAATGACTGAAAGATCAATGAGAAATCAAGGAGTTTGAAAAGACTTCACAGAAGCCCTGTATCTAAGTATTGATCACTGATTAGCATTTGAAAGGACAGAAAGGAGCAGAGAATTTGTAGCAATGGAGAGCGTGAAGATGTAAATGGTTAGGAATGGTTGTTGAAGGCCCCCCCATGGATCAGTAAGGCATGAGCAGTAAGACAAGGAAAGTATAAAGTCATAGGAAACAGAAGGATGGGAAATGGGGTTCAGCAGGCCACAAATCATGGAAATACTTAAAGTCAGGATAAAAAATTGAAATTCACAGGTATTGCTGTAAATGAAGAGCTTTGGTCAGAGGATTGAGATGGTGGAAACAATGACCAAGCACTGGAGTTGGACATACAGGTAGATGCAGAATGAACAGGAAAACCAACCAGACAGATCCCATGTGACTGGTGCCAGCAATCAAGCAATGACATGATGACCACCAGTCATCTGACTCCACCATCTATGGTCCATCTTATAGAGGCTATTTAGTCTAATGAAAGCTGGTATTTGCAACACTACAACACTCTCAAAATGGAAGGATTTATTCATTTGTTTATTCAATACACATTTCTTGAAAATCTGTTACGTATCGGGGAATATGCAATTTGTGAGGATTCCAATGTTCAGAAACTGATTAAAGATATGGAGCTGAAACACTCTGCCTCAAAATGTTCAGCTCAAATCCCTAACTAATTTCATCTATACAATTTTCAAATGAAGGGCTCTTCCTTTTATAATGCCTTGGTGTTGATGTCTTTTGTACCACAACAACAAACNGCCTTGGTGTTGATGTCTTTTGTACCACAACAACAAACTCAGTTGTGTTATATTGTCATGGTGCAATTTTTAGGGTCCTGTCTCATGGCATTTCAGACATGACTTTGTTGAAGCAACAATAAATGAAGGCACTATCATCCCAGACATTCAGCTTTCTGAGAAAATGACAAAACTTGACTTGTAATAGCATATTAAAAAATCACAGAAATGAGGCTGAGCCGAGAAGCTTAAAAAATGCAACATTTTGCTATTGCTGTTGGTTTCACTCTGCTAATGACATGAAATTATACCCCAAGGGTCAGTATTAATCACTGTGTTGATTTTTTCTGGAGGAGGTAGCCTGCTGTAGTATGTATTAAAGAAATTCAAGGGAAAAAAAAAAAAGGAAGCCAAGAGTCATCAGCACTCAACTAAGGGAAGAACAAATACATCTGCAGCTGTCTAGACACTATGTTGGTTTCATGACTCATATTTCTAGGGATGCCATTGCCTATATTTGCAGATATAGACATGACAATAAGAGCTGACTTCTAAGTAATTAGGAAAAAATGATTTATTCAAGGAATGAGTCAATGAGTACAATGAGTATTGTACTTAGGGTAACTACAGTATGCTAATCTGAACATATGAAATTAATGAAATTATTCCAGTTAAGAGTAAACATGAGCTCACAATATCAATAATGGAATTTTGTTGTAGCTATTGTTTGTTGTGTTCACCTACAAGAACTCCATTTTCCTTGAATTCTTCCTGATTTTGGTAAGGTCATAAGTGAATTATATTTGCTCTAATAAGTGTCTTTTTTATTCATTTTCCTACACTGTTTATATATTATAAAATCAGAGGGAGGAAAGTTATAAACATGTAGGTCAATGCAAAATAGTCACCAAAGTTTCCAGGGGGCATCCTATATACCTTTTATATCATTTTTTTGTTTGTTTGTTTGTTTCTGCTCTGTTCCATTGTCTTCTGTTAAGACCATCAAAAACTTATTGACATTTTATGTTATTTCCTTCTTTTTCTGGTCTGTAACTTTGCATACGTGAACTTCCATATTTCACATTCACATACATAAGACCAAGAGAGATGACAGTTCATTCCCCTACTTTTGATTTATTCTGTTTCCCAGGTACAAAGCAGAACTGCTTCATTTCCTCAATGTTTCACAAAGTTCAGTAAGACAATTCTTTTATTTTTAGTGATTAAAAAAAATTCTAACCAATCCACTCAACTGCCAGACATAAATTCATGAAGATTGAATTATAAAGCTGTAAGTGATCAACACTGTTCTCTCCTCAAGACCAGTCTTCCTCCTCGGCATTATTTTATTGTTCCTGGACCAGCTTAGTGCTGCTCAACTCTCTTTTCTCTTGAGATAAGATATTTCTCAGAAGGCCACTGGATCTATTATATAAATAGGCTTCTGAAGGGCTTAGCCTCACCCATCTTCTGACATGATCAGATAAATCTGAAACTCTGAAAGAATATAATTTAGCTTTCAACTTGGAAGCCCCCGCTTTAATACAGCGGTGCACTCATTAGTTCTTGTGGTTTTCATTCAATATGTTTTTTCATTGTTTACAAGTATCCACATGTAAAATAGATTTCAATCGCCATATTATCACAGAGGCCCTGAATAACATTTTTTCATATATTATGCATTTAATAGTTAATTATGAGCAGAATGAAGATCAGTTTTGGATCACTGTTACTTTTAATTTTAATATCTTAAGAATTTAAACATTGAGTGGCTGAATGTCTTATGACTTGAGTCCAGTTTTCTTTATGTATACCTCCATTAAAGATAGTATAGTTAATACTTTTTTACCTAAACAGGCAATAGGGAGAACACAGAGCGACATAAGCATAAACATCCCATTGTTGATACTTGAGTCTGGACTATGACACAATTTTATATCCAAGATACCCTAAAACAATATTCAATCTCAAAAGTAGTTGTATGAGCCATCGTATAGCAGGTCAAACCCTGAACTGTATAATGGATAGAATTATTTGCTTTGGCATCACATAGCTGCAATGTTCATATTATAATAGTTCACATGTTCTTGAATACCCATTTGCAACTCAATAATGGTGGAAACTTTTTATCCCTTTAAAATTATTTTAATTTGAAAACTGAGAGCTAGGTTGAAGGTACAACTTGTTAGATGGTATAACTAGCGCTCAGTGACCCACAGTGTAGATCTGATTTATTATGCAAATACAGAGGCAGAATAATATATTCTTTTTAATCATGCAGAATTTTTTTTTGTTTGATGGAGTGTCCAGGCACACAAATGAATATTCTATGAATCCAAAATCTACTTCAGAAAGGAAGGTATTTATATGGGGTTGTATGAGCAAGGTGCCAGAACTGTGATTTACAGAATATGCTTGGTCGATTTTAGAAAAACAGTTTGTCTTTAAACAACTGAATTTTATAATGAGAAAATTACCAAAAGCTTTTAGCTACTCAGGTTATTTAAGTGAAAGATGAATTTACCCATTATGAGCTATAAAACCCATTGATTACTTGACTTGATTACTTAAATCTTATGGCCTGAGAATCTTGTCTAACTGATATATCCTCCCTTCACCCAGAATGTATTATTGAAGAATGATTTTATGATACTGCAGCATTTCAGGTAAGCACTGTTCTCTCAACAAACATGAGGAGATAATTCACATGAGCAAATGATAATATATTTAGAGGCCAGCAGCATTTCTTGGCAGCTGTTAACCATTACCACTCTAGTGCCAAAACTCACATCTCAAAGCCTAAAACCTGAGCTCAGTGGGAGAACCATGAATAATTTGGTTTCTAGCGTTTTTCGGCAATGAAAATAACCTTTCAGCAAAATTATCTTTTTTACATGGGAACTGATACATGTATCAGAGAAGAATAATTGGGAAAAATGCTGAATATATGAATTATGGCAAAGATTGGTTTGATGTGGGTTGTTTGGAGAAGTGAGAATATTGTAAAATTTCTTTATTCCTTATGCTAACCTTTGAAGTAGGTACTCTCATTCTTATTTTACAGATGAGAAATCTTCAGAGAAGTTAAGTCACTTTTCCAAAGGCATTCAGCTGAGAAATAGCAGTGTTAGGATTTCCAAACGGATTCCTCTACATTTTTGTGTGCTCTTAGAGAGGCAATGTCGATGATGTCAGACTTGATTTTTAAAAACTGTAAGTAGAATATCATGATAAAAGTCATAAAAGGCAGCATATATAAAAGGAAACAACCACCAAAACCAAAATTGCACTAACATGTTGTTAGCATGCCAACGTGCTCTGGGCATATATAATTTGATGGCTGTCTTCTAGTTCATTTCAAAAATCAGATCAATGTTTATGACTAAGTTAGTAGAGATTACAGTGTTCATTGCATTATCCAAACCGAGCAACCTCTTCCAGATTCCCTGCTCTCTCCACAATCCGTGAGAGATTGATGAATTCTTTCAAGAAGAAAATTTTAGAGCTTATTAAAAAAAAAAAAAACAGAACATAAAAGATAAAATTTGCACTCAAACTGACAGATTTTAAAGTTGCGTGATTTGTAATGTTTGAAGGAAGCCAAGGCCAAGATTAACTCATGATGTTCTTCAAATTATGATGACCGTCTGCCTTCCAGTGTGTTCATGTAGAACCAGTCTCCGAAAAGTGCTCCTCATTACTGAAATAATAATAATGCAGTGTTGGGCAAATTGTGTTTGTTTGATTGCTGCATCGTTAAGAATCTTTGATGCTTCAGGGCCATCTCTAAAAAAATGTTCTGTAGTAATCTGAAACAATTCTGGCTATTTACTACAGTCAGTCTTGTTCATAGTCATTATTTATTTACTTTCTACTTTTTCGGTAATTCTTCTCTGAGACAGTTGGGTAGAGAAATAATTTTTGCTTTTAAAAGTTTATTAAATTCTAGTACTCTATTCCTACTTGAAGTTATGTGTTTTTTTTCTTTCTGTTTTTATCATGTGTTGCCATGAGGATGAAGGAGCTGCTTTGTTCTCTCTGATGGGTAGTTTTCTCGTTCCCTGATTTGAGGAAGAAGAGGAACAGATTTCACAAAATTCCTTCATCTGCTTACTTAGAATAAAGCAAAGAAGAAGAGGAATGAAAAATAGAATTCTTGTTGATGGTTCCCCAAATGACTTTTGCTCTTGCCTTTCTTCCCTGTAGCTGTACTATTATCAGCATATCTTTCTTTTCAGGGACCACATGTACCATCACGGGGCAGCACAGAACCGGGAAATAAATAAGATCCAATGGTTGGTCAAGGTAACGTACCATCAAACTTTAGCCATTAGACTGTGATGTCTCTGAAAGTAAAGATAGCAGGTGTTTTGCTTCTGTATCTCCAGTGCCTGGTACATGGTAGGAAATCAATAATTTTTATTTAGAGAATGAAACTGGCATTCTCTTCCCCTCTCTACATCTAGGCATATTCTCAAAAGCAGTTTGTGACTCCTTATGCTTAGTTAAGGGACCTAAAACTTCTTAGGAATAGTAACCAATCTGTTTGGTGGAGCTTGTTGGAGAAGGAACAACAAAGTTTAGGGTAATGTGTGTCGTCAAAAGAAACAAATTTGCTGGAGGTGTGGTGGAAGGAGAGACAGGGGGAATAAACTACTGCAATTCTTCAGCAAACATATGAGCACACTGAGAATGGATAGCCAGAAACTTTCAAAAGTGATTTGAAACAAATACCGCTTTCACTGACCTCACAGGTTATTGTGAAAAACCTGTGCTCTGAATCATGGGAAGAAGAGTAAATACCTTCAACATATTGTTGTGGGTTTGAAGCTGCTTGTTAATTACATGCATTTCCCCCTCCAAATTCAGCTTTATTTCTGCCTGTTTTGGTTAAAAAAAAAAAGCAGGAACATGAATTCAGGTTTCCTAAGAGATCCTCTCTCCTCTCCAAACCTAAAATTCAGATGGGGTGGGGGTCTCATCGGCAGAGCACACATTCACTACCTGGGTATGGGAAGGGTGGTAGCCAGTGCCACACCTTTCCAAGGACAAACAGGCCAAGATTCTGAGATTCAGGTGGCACGGTCAGCCTTTAACATAGCAGTCCTGCCTGAGAGAGAAGTAAGGACCAGTGACTGCTGTACTTCAGTGGTCCCAACAATCAAGTAAATGATCCCCCTTCCAACAGGGAGAGAGGGAAGAAGGGTAGATTCTTTCTCCCCATTACCTCTGAGCAATAGACATTCCTTGCATACAGGTTGGCAGGAGTTAAGAGGAAGGAAATGATTTCTATCAATATGATCATCTCCATTATCATTGTGGCCCTCCTGTCTTTCAGTGACACAGGATTCAACTCTCTGAGGATCTGATGGGCACAGGCTTAGCGATGTGCAGAACTGCAAATAACTTTCACAGTGAGTAGAGGAGCTGCAGCGGGAGCTTTTGGCATGATTTCTCTCTGGCTACCATAACTCATTCTAATGACACTGGATAGTAATTTCTAGACCCTGTTGTGTCATACCCTGAGTATCCTTCTTAGTAGTTTACATCCCTAGGAACTCCCCAAAGTCTGTGGGAAGTATTGTGTGAAAGTATCTTTTATGAGATGGGTGAGTATGAAAACTCTAGAGAAATCCTCTTCACAGATGGATTCCTCTTTGTATCTCTTTTTGTAATTTCCGAAGACCACCACATTTCTATTAAATTAGAAGGACACAAGCTATAGAATATAATCTTATCAGTGTTTAGGTGGTTCTGTCTCTCACGAACACACACATACACCACATACAGCCAAAAACTCGTGACTGCATGATTTATAAACCTTTCTACATAAATGTGGACTGGAGGGTGTGTGTGTATGTGTGTGTGTGTGTGCAGGGGGGCTGTTCTTTATAAAGAATCATTCTTTGTATGAGATATATATGACAACTAGCTACAATTACAAGCCAATTAGGTAGATGATGGACAACACAAGTGCAGTAGAGGAGAGTTCCTCTTGTTTCAATTGTGTTTAACGTAAGTGGCATCTGTACTGTTCGCAGTGAGGCTTCTAATCAGTGCATAAATGATCTTCTAATTAACTGCCTTTGTCTGATCCTCTGGAATAAAATGTAGTTTTGTTTAGGGAAATCAAGTAGGTGTTAGACTCAACCCAGACTTTATTATGGGGCTCCTCTCTCTGCTTTCCAGTGGCTTTATCATCAGAGCCAGAAAATTAGTGCTTATAGATTGCGAGCTTCATGCAATCACTGAGTAAATCATACCAGTATCTTTACCAACCAGGCATATTACAAAATTCTGAATTGTGCCTTGGTCATATTTTCTAATTCTGTCTCCAGTGGTTTTGATTGTTATCACAATCAGCTTGTAAAAGCATTTCCTAGCCAGTGATTCTTAAGCCCGACTGCACATTAGAATCACCTGTGAGGTTTTTAAAAACCATAAATGCCTCATTCCCATTCCACAGCAATGTAATGAGTCTCTAGAGGTAGGAGGACCTGATGGTAGGTGATTCTAATATGCACCCGAATTGAGAATCACTGACAGAGACCAAAGGTCAGCGTTTTTTTTCTGTAAAGGCCCAGATGAGAAATATTTTAGGCCTGCCACAACTACACAACTCTGTAATAACTAGGCAACTGCCATGAAAGCAGCCATAAACAATATGTAAATGAAGGGGTATGGCTGCATCCCTGCAAAACTTTATATACAATTGTGAAATTGTGATTTCTAATAAGAAACAGATAGTGCTTGTCCTCATTTCTGGCACAGAGCTGAAACTTGTGGCATTTTCTAAATGTTGAGAGTATACAGGTGTCTTTTGTTATGCAAATGAGGTGACTTTGGAAAGCACCTAAGGATGCCAGACCTCTGGGGAGGGGAGTGGGGCTGGAGGTTGAATCTATTGCCAATGGCCTATGATTTAATGGTTTGTGCTTATGTAATGAAGCCTCCCTAAAAATCCCAAACGCACAGGGTTTGATGAGCTTCTGGGTTAATGGTAATGAGACCTGGGGAGTGCCTTGCTCAGAAGAGGCGTGCACACTCCGCCCTTCCTCCACATCTTACCCTAGGCTTCTCTCCTATTTGGCTGTTTGAATTCAACCTTTCATAAGAAACCATTATCCAGTAAATAAAATGTTTCTCTGAGTCCTGAGCCCTGCTAGCTAATTCATCAAACCCAAGGAGGGGTTCATTGGAAACTTACTCTATAGATGGTTGGTCAGAAGCACAGGTAAGAACCTGAGACTGTGACTGTCATCTAAAGCGGGAAGGGAGGGGCCGTCCTGTGGGACTGGAGCCCATAACCTGTAGAATCTGGTGCTGTCTCTGGGTAAATAGTATCAGAATTGAGTTGATTCATAGGACATCCAGCTGTTGTTAGAAAATCGCTGGGTGTGGGGACTCCTGCCACGCACACACGCTGCGATAGGTTTAAACGCAGTGTTAAAATTCGACTGACTAAATTTTAAAAATCTAATTGGCTTTATTAACTGGTTCATCCCATCTATCAAGTAGAGGGGAACTCCAGGGAGTTGTACAAAATGGGTGGGGAGGTTACAGGAAAGAAGGTGGGGCAAGGAAATAATTAACAAAAGAAAAGGAAGGATTGTGTGAGACAAGGTCACTTCCCTTAGGGGAAAAGAGCAAGGGGTCCCGCCACAAAGATTACCTCATCTGTTGGCAGGGAACACAGATTACTTCACTGGTGTGGAAGAGGAAATTCCTGACCAAAAGACTGCCCTCCTGGGGAGGCTGAAATTTTGATTAGGCTAGGTATTAAACCTCAGTTTGGTGACTTGGCTTAAATGCCTCATTTTGGGCCTGTGCTTCTCTTTTTAATATTAACAAGCTGTATTTGGTCTGCTATAAAGGATTTGGATTAGCAACCCTTAATCTGACTTTTAGCCTCAGAATCCATAATTAGCTTAATAAATGAGCACTCACCAAGACGTGCTGACTGACAGCAAAATATGCAAAAGAGAGTATTAGCTTTGTAACTGAACCAGCGTGACCTGGCTGGTTGGTAAGTCTCAGATACACCAGGTGGAGACGTCACCCAAGGGAAACTTTATTTGCCCCTTCAAATAAGGAGAACACAGGGAATGACTTCCAAAGTTGAACTCCCAGAGCAAGGGTGAATGAGTTCCTTTTATTTAGGGTTAGGAGGAATCTTTAGAAAGGGGAACCTTGTCATTGTATGCAGGGGCGGGCACAAGGCTGTGGTTGCACCTCAAGGAAACAAGCCCAAACAGACATTGTATGTCATGTAAATGAGGTTTGCACTCCTCTTTGGGCGGAGATCTTAAAATTATAATGATGTAAAGGGAGCTGTTGGTCATTCTAGAGGTCCCTCCATGGTCTGTCTGTGCAGGTGTGAGTCTGGGGTTACATTTGAACGAGTCTGAGTGGCCTGGGCCACCAGAGCTCTTTCTGCCAGCTTGGGTCCTCATTGCTTGAGGGATAGTTTCGGTTTCCATTATGGGGTGTTATGCCCAGAGGTTCTTTGCCCAGTTAAGAGATAAGCTGAAAAGAAGAGCTTAAGGAAAAATGTGGGACTTGTGTCTGTGAGTATAAGCAGCTGAGCAGTAAAGGTCAGGTCTTGGGTGTGGAGCCCACTTTCAGGCAAACAGGCTTGAGCAATGGAATCCAGTAAAGGCCCATCAGGTGACCCACCTTAAAATATTCATGGACTCATGGGCTACTTACAAGTAGGCACAGTTACCAAAAAAGGGAGAATTTCATAGGTCGGCACACCTCCTCATCTTTCTCCTTTAAAAACAGCCTCCAAGGGGCACCTCATTGCAGACAGCCTCTCCTCCTATCCTACCCGAGGCTCCCCTGTGGTGTATTCAGTAAACTTCTATCTCCTTTGTTCTGCCCCAGGTGAATTCTTTCACCACCCCCACCACCAGCTTCCACCGGCTCCTTGCATTTGGGGGCCCCCAGCCGATGGAGAGACATCCCATTTAGGCACTACCTTGGGGTCTAGCTGGTGACAGCTTTAAAGTTCAAAACCTCGCTTGCACTGCCACTAGGTACCGTGTAAAATATGAGAATGCCGTTGAACTGTGCGAGATTCAGCTCTTTCACTTCAGAAATGGAATAGCCATTCGTAAGTCAAGGTGTAATTGAATGAACACGAGTTCCCTCCTTGGTGAGTCAGAAACTACCAGGTAGAACTGTTGCACAGAGAAAACTAGATTTGCAGCAAATAAGATCACAGGGACTGGCTTCTGAAGCTGTGACTCCCCGAGAGAGGGTGAAAGGGGGTTCAGTGACCTTCATTCTAGGTCCCTCCATGGTCCATCTGCACAGGTGTGTGTCAGGGAATAAGCTCAAACTGGTGTGGGTGGCCTGGCCCACCTGGAGACTTGTCAGAGCACTGCGACCCCTCCAGGGGCAGTTTGGCTTTCCATTTGCTTGAGTTAAAACATCAGCTGGAAAGAAGAGCTGACGGAAAAACGTGGGACAAATGTTGATGAGTACAAGTGGGTGGGCAGTAAAGGTCCAGCTTTGGGGTCTAGCTGGTGACAAAGGGACCGTGGTGCTGCTGAATTGCTTATGAAAATTCAGTAGTTTCTCCAGCTAATAATACTTCACTTTATTGAGCATTTGCCATATATTAGGTGCTGTTCTAATCATTTATACTCATCAACTTATTTCATTCTCCTCTGGGGGAAAAAGATAAAAAATGTCACAGACTTGTCTTCAATGAATTTCCACTACAATGGAGAAAAAAAATACATTCATAAATTGCTACCTTTTGGGCAGGAACGTGGTAAAGTGGTCAGTGCCAAAAGATTTGTGACGCTGTATTAGGTATTGAGGAAGGAGAATGACATACAAGTGGGTTAATTAAGATCTAAAGAAAAACAACTGGTGGCAAAAACTGGTGGCTGAAGGCTGACTGCAGTTTCCTTCCGCAGATCTGGGAGTAGTGGAAGGAATTTGGGAAAAGATGTGGAAGGTGGGAAGCGGGAGGTGTGTTTACCGAAGGAGGTCTTGGTGCGACACTGTGCTGGTGGAGAAGGTGATAAGGCAGCTTCGCGTCAGAATGTCCAGGGCCCAGATCTCATGGCAGAGACTTGAACTTACTATAATTCAACAGAGAAATATTTAGGTTTTTAGACGTAATGCTATGTTTTGAGCTGCAATTTAGAAAGATTAATCTGACAGTGGAGGGAGGGGACTATGGTGTTTTTCCTTTGTTCTACTCATTTCATAGAGTTGTTGTAATGATTAAATGAGTTAATATAGTAACGCTCTTAGAGCATTGTCTGGCAAAGGGTAAGGATTATGTGGGAATTATTGTTCCATAAATAATATGAAACTATTATCTAGCCTTTAATTTTTTTTCTTTTTGATTTGTCTAGTGCAACATAGCTCTAGAGGACAATTATATGTGCATCATACATTCTTTACTGATTTTAAGGGAACAAAATACTAACACTTGGAATTAAGGCATAGAAGGTGGTGACA
This sequence comes from Ailuropoda melanoleuca, assembly GCF_002007445.2. Taxonomy (NCBI): domain Eukaryota; kingdom Metazoa; phylum Chordata; class Mammalia; order Carnivora; family Ursidae; genus Ailuropoda; species Ailuropoda melanoleuca. Next base: position 107,171,043 of record NC_048223.1, on the reverse strand, counting down.
AGCCTGTCAGTGTCACAGTAGTGTATTAATAAGCCTGTCCACAGATTATTTTATTTAGGCCTAATGCCTTTGCAAATGGACCCACAGGAAATTTTGAGCGAAGGCAGGACTCCTGTGCCTAGAAGTGCGACGGTGGAATGTTGGATAGATTCAAGTGAGAGAGAGGAAACCGGAGCTCAGTTAAGCATTCCAGCTAAGAAACTATGAGAATCTTCACTACTGTGATGGTAATCAGAAGTATAAAGGAGAACATCGATTTAAAGGTCTTGATAAGTTCAACATCATTAGGAAGGAGAAGATGGTTGAGTGGCAAGAAAAAAAAGTCTAAATCAATGTTTTCTAAATAGTGGAGTCATTAACAAAACCAGGGAAGTCTCAAGGAGGAGGAGGTGATTCTCGGTGAGTTATAGTCGATTTGTGGTCGATTTAATTTGACCATGTTCTGTTGGAGGTATGCAGAGCAGAGCTGTCTTGTGGGCAGATGGAAATGTGAAAATTAATCAAAACCAAATGGGAAACCTGTAATTCCATAAATTGGATAACTATGAGTAAGTTTCCCTGTGGAGATATCCTACTACCTCTTCGTTTCCTGTTGGCTCAAGATTCAGTCAGGGCACGGAATTGATAAAGGATACACTTGATTGTGCAAGAAGCCTAATTCACTCCTGCAAATCACCAATGTATTTTAACTGTATTCCTAGGGTAAGGTGTTTTTCTCAACCTGTCTCCATTAAGGGGAGAGTTTTACTTCATACTTAGAACAGATCTGTGCGCCATAGTAAGCTAGAATTTTGTTTTGTTTTCTCATTTCTTAGTTGATTCATTTGATACTTATTTACTCAAGGAGAATGGACACCAAATATTTGAAAAAGTCAAATATTTTTTAAAAAAATATTCTTTTATTTATTTTAGAGAGAGAGAGTGTGAGTGGGAGAAGGGACAGAAGATCTTCAAGCAGACTCCCCACCAAATGTTGAGCCAGATGTGGGGCTATCCCAGGACTCTGTGATCCTGACCTGAGCTGAAACCAAGAGTTGGATGCTAAACTGTGCCACCGAGGCGCCCCTGGAGAAGTCAAATATGAAATATTAAAATGGGAAAACACACAAAAAGCCCACACAGCTCTCTGTACCTTTTCTTGAGGTATTGTGGACTTTGTGACAGTTGAAGTGTTGGCTGAAGGTCTTATACAAAACCGTGTGGACGAGAGAAGGTAAAAGAGCTGGGAGAAACATTTGAGGGTAGCTAGGAATCAGGAAAAGTTTCTGGGATGAGTATTTGCACAACCAGGTTCCTTCAGGTTCGTGATGCATACTAGTATAGTAGTCGAGATGGGAAAAAGGTGAGTTAGGAAGCTCTTGAAGTGGGACGTGAGACTGTGAATAGTGTTAAGTATATGAAAGACACTGAAGAAGTAGAATTGATAACGTTTAGCAATTGATTAGATGAAAGGAGTGACAGTGAGAAGCACGCATCAAAGGCCACCACATATTTTAAGCTCAGATGGCTGAAGAATGGTGGTCCAATTAAACAGGTCAGGAAAGCTGGTAGAAGATGAAATTTTGTTCCTGGTTCTGGGGGAGGGAGGCCTTTGAACATGCACGTTAGAATATCTGTTAAGGACATTTAGAGAAAGGGGGGATGCATGTGAACAGGGGGCATAGGTCGCTCTTTGGGTTGGAATTAAACAGAAGAAGGGCAGGTTTTCGTTTTGCCAACATACTCAGTGATTACCAGTGTACTACAAGCTCATTTTCTGAGTCCAGTTTCTAGGAAGTGTGATGACAAGAGACCAAACATCTGTGATGAGCCTTCATCCCAGAGGGAATAGCGCATCCATACTTGGTGGGTCACTGCCTTGAAGTCATTGAGGGCCAGGAAGGAGAGTGTGTGCACACCAGGAAAGGGAAGCTGCTAGAAAACCGTGGGCACCGTTCAATGCATATACCATCTCTTAATGTTGGAGGGCTCCCTCTGTTTTTTTTTAATTTTGATTTGTTTTGATTTTCCTTCTAAGACAATTCAAGACACCCTACAACATGCTTGTCAATGTTTTCCAAACAAATGTCTGCTGATATAACGGTTGTAGTTCAAGAAAGGTGCAGGCTTTACTCCACTCTCAAAATATCTACAAAGGCCAACCCTTTGTATTTTACCTTTTTGCTTCATTGAACAATGTGTTATTTTGTTTGGGGAAAGCTGCATTTATGTATTTATTTTTTATTTATTTTTTTTAAATTTTTTATTTATTTATTTTTTTGGTAAGCTGTGCCCTATGCCCACAAGTAGCCTAGGAAAGGTGATGGATACTGACAACAGATTGTGGTAAAATTATCTGTAAGATGGTTCTCCTCATGGTGGCCTTTTATTTAGGGTGGCAGAACTAAATCCTCCATTGTTCTGTGGCTACAACCGCACAACAGCCCCTCTTCAAAAAAAGACAAAAGCAAAACATACAAATGAGCAGTTGAACTCATGAATTCCTCTACAGCCAGTTCTACACAACTAGTTACTAATCAATTATTGGAATAAATTCAGGTCTTCTTACTTGGCATTTTGGTAGCTCTTATTCACAATGAGGACATTGCTGAATTGTGTTCATGAAGCTGATGCTGGTATAATCATTTTTTCTGCAGTTCCACTCAATTTGATTTCATTCTCTAGCTCTTTTGAAAAATCATCAGTGAATCATGTCAGCATAATTGTTCCCATAATCTACCACAACAATGGCTTGCTCCCGTGTCCCGTTAACAGTGGCCATTGATCCAGTTACTTTTAAAAAAACCAGTTGTTTCATTGAACTAACCAGATTGTGTTGGTGGCTAAAGGCATTTTTAGACTTCCCCCTGGGGATTTACAATCATGTTGAAGAAAAGCACTGCATTTGGTAGTGACACATACCTTTTATTATCTTCACTCATTTTTTTCCCCCTGGTATTATTAGCTCTGAGTAGTTTTCCAGTTCAGGAACAATTTCTAGTTCTACACTCAGTGAAAACATGCAAATCCTTACTGCATCTTCATCCTATTCCCTTAAAAAAAAAGTAGCTTCCAGATTCTACGATGAGACAAATAGCCTCCTGAAGAGGGAGATTAAGCACAACTCATTTCTGTTTTGTTGGAACTGGTGACGCCACCACCAGGCACCTTCTCACCAGTAATTATTATGTGGCAGCTTTCATTTCAGGAGGTGCCAATGAATGGAATCACACCAATCTGTCTCTCACACCACTGGCACATCAATGAAAATAAGAGAAATTGCACGGAGGAAAAAAATCCTGTGTGTGAAAGAAAACAAACAAAACAAGGTCTCTAAGAGGATTTTTTATCAGGACAAACAGTATCAGTTTAGTGATGATGGTTCACAGAATTAAGAATAGAGAACTTGTTGGGTTTGGTAGGTGTGTCTTAAAGCAGAATACACCACCACATATCAGGTGTTGCTGGTGAAAGTATCTTAAAACTATAGCTTCTCTGAGAAAATGGCTTTCTTTATTCACTTGGGCTAACGTTGTTGTTTTTTTAAAAATTTGGCTCCTCATTGAGAAGAGCCTGGTCATCATTAATTTCGTATAACACTCAACATTTCCTGCTCTTTACTGAATGCAACCCAACTCAAACGGGGTTAAGCGAAAGGGAATTTCTTGCCCATCCTCTCTTCTCAAAATCATGGCACTGAGAAGCCCAGTTTGGAGTTTGCTCTCTTCACAACTATATTCAGGACCTTAAGTAATGTCCTTAGAACTTACTCTATTTGTCTCCATATATCAGTTTGTCCTTCTCTTGGGCTGTATTCTTTGCAGTTTCCACTTTGTGGTGGTATCTACAGCTCCTGGCTTTTGTCTCAACAGCTGAGCATTGGCTTGGGTCACAGGCCCATCCCTGAATCAATTATTCCAACTGCATGTCATGGTGTGCATCTAACTGACCAGGCCTGGCTCATTTGTCAAAACTTCAGATAGAGGTAGGAGAAGGATGATTTCCCATTGGAAAAAAAAATACTTATTTCAGTTATTAGCATATGAGTGCAGTTATTGATATATGGGTGAATGAATGCCAGACAAACAATGTCAAAAATCTACTGGCCTGTGAAATGCTTTAACCAGTGGCTTTCCTATTAGTCCTCGGGCAGAGCATCTCTCTCACACCTGGCATTTTTATAGCACTCAAATGTGCTTTGACTATAGCCTTTATTATATTGCCACATAATTATCACAGACAGTACTATTATTTCCTTATAGACAGCTTTGTCTTCCATAGAAATGTGAGATTCATGAAGGCAGAGAGAAAGTACTTGTTTTTTGTTTTGTGTCACCTCCAACACTACGTCCATAGTAGTGTCTCAATAAATGGGGAGCAAATGGTTTCATCGTTGGTTCTGATCTATGCAAACTATTGAACTTACTTGCCTTCCCCCCCCTCACACTGAGTCCTTGTTTTTCTTTCTCTGAGAAGATTGTATGAAGTTCTTACTTTTACTGTTTATTTTCTAAAATTTTACTGATTTATTAAATCAATAAGGGAAACATGTCATCTCCTCCATGAAGTCTTTCTTAGGCACCCTAGTCTTTATAGATCACTGCCTGTTTATTAAATGTGTTAATAACATCCTTTCTTGCTATTTTAACACCACTTTATGTCTTTTTATATCCTGTCTAGTCAACTATATTAAAATGCCATAACTTACCTCCTATTCCTCTGCAATTCTTGAGAGCAATTATATGAATGCTTGGTTAATCTATGGCATATGGAAAAGTGTGAAACACAAGAAATCAAAGGGAAAAATGTATCATGAAGTTAGAGATGGCTGAAAAGAACTCGGCTAAATATATATATGCTGGTGATATCAACTAGAATACCAATAGTCAAATCTGTCTGAAGGTGAATCGAGGTGACATTTCTTCATTTCCTAGTTTTCTACCACAGATATGTTTTCTTATGTAGTTAGAAAGAAAGCAAATTTTAGAAAAATCCAAAGGGGGTAATTACTCTAATTTTATAATTTTGTCAATATCAATTATCCTGTTGAATGTGTACGTGTGTGTGTGTGTATGTCTATGTGTGTGATTACATAAGGTTCGTAAAGATAAACTACAAACCAATTTCTGGTCATGGCTATTTCAAATTCTGAATTAGTGGTATTTCAAATTAATAATGACTTTGTATTCTTGGATATACTATTATATTAATTCCCATACAAAATTTAATAAGTGACAGTCTTTTTGCCTGGAGCTTTCAAAAGATCAAGGAATCATTTTTAAATAATATAGTGATTACCTTAAAGCAATGTATCATGACTCAGTGGAGAAATAGAAGACCTAAAAATTGGATGGTAAATGTTGCAAAGAAAGAATCACAGCGAATTTGTGATATACATATCTGATGAGTGTGTTAAGTGCCCTATATTCTTCAATTTTGATTAAAAAGAAATCCACATACTTTAGAATATCAGATGTTTAAATGGAGTAAGTTTGTATCCTATACATGTATTAAGTTTTTGTTCTTGATTGCCTAAATAAAGAAATGGGAGAATCAAAAAGATACATTTAAATTTTCCTGGATAAATATTTAGTTGAGACTCCCAGAGTTTTGTGGTATTTGATTTAGGAAAGATAGTTTGTACATGACAATGTTAATGGTATATGTTTCAAACTAGATGCCTCAACTGTATGAATGTATTTTCAGGGGGCTTCTATGATCATTGAAAAAATTTACTGGTAGTCTAGGAGCTGCCCACCTCTGATGAGGATGGTTGAGGCAGGTGATGAATAATACACAATAACTGTCATCAGAGACCTGAAAATATGCTATAGGTACTATATTATACATAATAGAGAATTATATTATACATGCATATCATACAGGGCGCATATTATACAGAGGCTGTGGTATACATATATTACATAGGGTGCTCTAGCATATCGTAATAGAGCACGTCATGTGCAGCCATGATGGTGGTTTCCAGAGACTCTGGTGGCTGTGTTGGGGTTCAGTGAACAACTGACTCTAAACTTCAGTCAAAGGGACCTGTAAGAGTTTACTGGTGGGCAAAGGCCAGGTGGAGGACAGGTGAGGGCAGCTTGTATGGTTTCCGTTAGAACATCTGGTGTTGAGAGCTCTGAATTACGCTGTGCCTATTAGCAAGACGTTGACCATGATTAGTTCTCTATAGCAGAGTAAAATAAAAATTATTTGGCATTGGTCATTTGCTTTTTGGAGAATATCTACTGACAATGTTTTCTTTTTTTTTTTCATTTTTAATTCAGCAAGTATTAAAGTCTTCTGTTCCTTTACAATGAACCTAAAATCTTAAGATACCTTGAAACTTCTTAATCTTATGATTATAAAATCACAAGTCATCATTAAACTATTCTTAACTTTTATTTGCTATGGCAGATAAACATGATATAAAGTGATAACAATACTTTGTTTAAATACAATTTTACCTATTGGGGTGAGCTTTTAAAATACAGATGGGCATTTTTATTATAATGTAACCTATAATGTAATGTTTGTCCAGTTTTTTACGTAGGCAGACTTTGAGACACGTTACCAGTTTAGTATTTGTACTGAGATTATAAAACTTGACTTAATTGGTATCTGTGGAACCTAAGGCTGACAAGAGATCAAGTAATAGTATGACCAGTTTCTCTTTGTTCTTGATCATTTTCTGTATGCAGTTAAAGAAATACAGGAAATGGAAAAGTTGTACTTCAAATCTAATTATTCTTTGAGTGTCATTAGATTAAAAATTTTAATCGAGCATTTTTTAAAAAAAGAATGTTGGCATCAAGGCTTAAAGTGTTGTCTTCCATATTAAGGGCTCTAAGCTTTTGGATCCCATGCTTGAGAAACATGGTTTTTCCTGTCTTGATGTTTCTCTCCATGTGGATGGTTAGCAGTTAGTATGATGCCTCTTACTTTTCTTTGCCTCTTGACTCATTTTGCTCCCAGGAAACAGAGAGATACGGACTTGTGAGATTGAAGAAAAATTGGTATGTTTTTCCAGGCCCCTTTCTCTTCCCTCTTTCATGGTGATATGCCTAGAGTATCATGCTTGCTTTCTCTTCTGCTTTCCACACCATATTTCCTATCAGGATCAGACTGACCAGGGAGAGGCAGGAGAAGTCCTGTCCAGGGCTACCTGAGACTGAGGAAGTAGCTAGTTAGTTCTGAAGGTCATTGCTAGGAGGGCCACTTACCAAATATAGATGTGTCTACTTGTTTGCAAAATATTGGTAAGATTCATTAGTAGAAAAAATATTTATGGTACCTATGTTTATTCTCTTATAATGACTTTTATTTTTTAAATTGAGATTCTTCAACAACTTTTAATTGGCTCAGAACTCTGGCAGAAACAGAGGAGCTTTTTATTTGGTATCTTCAAACCCCATCAAAGGGATTGGCTAAAAGGGTCTGTCTTATTTTATAGTCTCACTGAGGCAGACCCTAGATGAAGATTAGAGAGCAAATAATTTACCAGTGAAAGGAAAGGAGGTGGATAAAGGACATGTTATTAAGCCAGCTTCTAGGATGACCAACTTGAGATTTATCCAACTGGGGAACTTTGGAAACAAACAGACTAGAGTTATCACTACCAGGAGGTGAAGGACTTGGACCATTTATACATCAACTTCCATCAGTCATAATTTGGGAGCTGCTCCTGAGGGGCATTAATTCTCTGATACTTCAGAGACACAGCAGTGCACGTGGCCAGAAGGTTCTGGAACCATGGGCAAGGATGCATAGCAAAAATATTCATGTGCTGGCAGTTGAAATTCTAGCCCATATGTACTGAAGTAGAAAAGGGTAGGGGTGCCTGGGTGGCTCAGTTGTTGAGTCTGACTTTGGCTCAGGGCATGATCCCAGAGTCCTGGGATCAAGCCCCGTATTGGGCTCCCTGCTCTGCTGGGAGCCTGCTTCTTCCTCTCCCACTCCCCCTACTTGTGTTCCCTCTCTTGCTGGCTGTCTCTCTCTCTCTGTCAAATAAATAAATAAAATCTTTAAAAAAAAGAAAAGAAAAAGAAAAGGGTAAGGTGATATGTGTGGATCTCAAGAGTGTGCTCTAGAGTTGGACATGAAAGCTTTATTAGGGTAAACTGTATTGTGGACATCGACCCCTCAAGTAAAGTAAGATTTTAATAGTTCTGACATTGAGATCCCCTGAAAGTTATCTGCTTATGTGACTAATATGACTTTGAGTTAATTACTATACCAAGTCTCTGCTGTAAAGAACCAATATACAAAACTTGGAAATATGTATGTAAAATCAACTTGGTATTCCTCTTTAGCAAACATTGGATGCTTACCAGGTATCAGTTATAATATTACTTATTTTCCTATACATTTCTTTATTCAAACCTCAAAATTCTGTGAGGCAGCCTTCATATTTTATCTCTCCAAGCTGATATGATACCAGCTAGAGGTTCTGAAGTCATGCAGAACTAGATTCAAAATCTAGCTATGCTATTGAATAACTGTTGTCTCTGGTCAAGTTACTTAATGTCTTTGACCTTCCGGTTCTCAACCTAGATAATGGAGATAATATTAAACACCCTACAGATCTGACAGTTCAATGAAGCAATATCCGTACAGCACCAGCAGGGAGCCTAGCATGTAGCAGACAATCAGCAAAACGTTAGTTTCTAGCACCGTGAGGAAATGGAGTATTAGAAAAGTAAACTTCCAGAGATCATGTAAGTGTTGGAGATAAAATCAAATCCAGATCACTGACACTAAATACAGTAGTCATTCCACAACACTGGTCATCAATAGAAATCTTTGCCTGTGTTTCTGATCGTCTAGGTTCCATTCTGTTGTTGGCTCTAATTATTGTCCCTAAAGAATGAAACCAAGACCTCCCATTAAGGTCTATTATAATCCAATTTATATTTCAGAAGTTTAAATTGATAATTAAGTGATTTCAACACAAGCTTTATATTTGAATCTTAACTTTGCTTCAAATGCTATTCTGCTGTATCTTGTAATAGAGCTGACATATATTTAACCCTATCAATAATGCTTAAATTTTATTAAAATTATGAAGCTAGGATTTGTGCTCTGAAACTAGGTGGGTTTTGGTTTGAATCTTATTCTACCATTTATTTAGTAGCTGCATTTGTGCCTCAGTATCCTCATTTATAGAATACAGATTGCTTTCACTACAGTTGCTACGGAGATCAAATCAGTGAATTTATAGGAAGTGCTTCAATGATGCCTGTTTCTATAGTAAAGGCTCAATAAATGTTACTATTTGGGAGAAATGATTCCTAACAAAATGTTGTGTGATGCCATAAGATTAATCCACAAATAAAGGTAGGGTTAGGAGCCCTGGCTAGGAATAGTAATTAAGAAGAAAGGAATAAGAAAATGATCAGGACCGGAAATGAGTCTTTAGTAGTCAAGAGAAAGCCATATAGATAGAGACTAAAATGGAAACTACAACCAAAAGAATTTAGGACTCACTTCCTGGCATGTTTCCAGAAACTGCAAGTCAAGAACAGGCTGATTGGCACAATTATTTAGTGGCCAGGAAATTCCTTGAAAAATGAAAGCAAAAGCAGATACTTGAATGGGTATGTAAAAGATGATATCAAATGTGACAGAGAGCAGAAATAACCGCCTTTTGTGACAAATCTACTAATATATTTACCGTCTTCTCCCAAGACAATATCTGTTGTGAATGAAAGTTAGTCCTCAGAAGGAATCATCATTCTGGGACACTTGTCCAGTGAGCGTCAACTAATAGAAGTGGAGTCTGGGTTAAGGATGTGGTGAGACAGAGTCTCACACCATATTTGGAATCACTGCCCCCTTCTGGCACTGTGATTCAACCTGTTCATTTCTACAGCATCAGTTTCTATACACATGGGGGGTTTTCTTTGTTTCTCTCCTTCAATGCTAGACCCCTATAGTATGCGCAGTCCACCATGGAACTTAACTCTGCTTTTGGGTGAAATTCTTTCTCACATATGTCCATTGACACCAAGGGCGGCCAAAGGTGGGAAAGAATCCATCACAGAATGGAGAACTTCGTAGTGGCCACAGAATGTCCAAAGAAGTGCCAGTTGGCAGGGTGCCACACCTTACAGAACTTAGAGAAACTCGGAGGAGAATTGTCTCATTCTAGAAGTCAGCCTAACAGTATCTTATCTTCAAACCTCTTGTACTGTTCCATGAACTAAATTTATTATCGTGTGTATGGTTGTTACCAGGAAACACAAAGGATGCTTTGAGAGTTCATCATGAGCCATAGGATCTGAGTTAGTCCAGGAAGGAACATTTAAACTGACCTCCCGAAATAGGATTGAAGTATGAAGAAGAGTCCAGAGGTAGAACCCCAAAAAGGCAAGGGTCTTTTTGGCGTTTCAGGAATTAAACTTTGCTTATGGGGTCAGTCTGCAGGCAAGTCTAGTAGTCAGACTGCCATAGATTAGAGATAAATAGACCTCTGTAGCTAAGGCTAAAAGCAAATTCCGTATCCTGATGGCCCTTTGATTTGTGTAAATTCATGCTGCCCTCTAAAGCCGCACTTCCCAAAGAATCTTATGGGTGGATGCATCTTGCACGCCTGAATGATTAGGTGAGAGGGCATCAGGAAGTACCTAGAAGAAGCAACAAGATGATACTAAGACCTCTAAATCCAGGCTGGATCATCTGCTGGCTCTTTGAGGGCTGACTTTGCTCTTAAATGGTGATAAAATTATTTTGATTTTTTTGTTAGTTCACAATTAAAATGTACCGTACTGAATCAACTGCAGATATTTTATCATTCTCTTGTGCTCTAATACCTCTTCCTGAGTAATACTATCTTTTGTCTCCTGTTTTATTTAATGCCAGTTTATTATGGGATTCAGAAGAGTCAATTATAGAATGACCCAAATGAAATCATGGATTTATAGGTACTTCTCTGTGGTTGTAGATAAAAATGCAACGACAGTGGGAAAGCCTGAATGAGGATGAGAAGGAAAAAGCTACTTATGTCAGGATTTGGCCTAATGCATTGTAATCAGGATGGTAGCTCTACAGAAAGGACCCACACCTGTAACTCTCTATCGAACCACTAGGGTAGTCATCAGTTATTATTTAACCAATACCACGTGGTAAAGTCAAGAAGAACCACACACCCATGATGTAACCAACAACATGTAGAAGTGTTATGTTCAGAGGAAAAGCTCTGTCCCACCGAATTAGTTTCTCTATAAGGGTCAGGTCTATTTCTTTCATCTCTGGCCAGCCTATGGGGTTATAATGTAAATGCATAAAATCTCAGGGCAGAGCATTTAAGCCCTGAGCATGTTCCTTTGTGGTTTTTAATGAAGTGATCAAGAATAGAAATTATTTTGGATGGATTCCAAGCAAATTCAATAAAACAAAAACAGGGAACCATTTATTATACAGTTGTACTAATGTGATTATATCTGATGATTATAGTCAACAGAAATAGTCAAAGCTGTGGTTATTTTGGGAAGAAAAAGTATGTTTTATCTCTTATATTTCAATAATTTTCTAACATGTTTGTCATGGAGCTGAGGCACTAACCCCAACCCTGCCCTCCAAAGTCAGTTACGTTTGGGAAAATCATTCCATCAGCATCAGTATAATAAGAGGTACCGTCCGTCCCTTGGAGTACAGAAGAATTCAAGACCCAATTTGCACACTGTTTTTATTCCAAAATGTGGTTGTAATTTAATTATCACAAATTCTTTTTTAAAAAAATTTTTAAAAATTTTTAAAGATTTTTATTTATTTATTTGACAGAGAGAGACAGCCAGCGAGAGAGGGAACACAAGCAGGGGGAGTGGGAGAGGAAGAAGCAGGCTCCCAGCAGAGGAGCCCGATGTGGGGCTCGATCCCAGAATGCTGGGATCACGCCCCGCCGAAGGCAGACGCTTAACGACTGAGCCACCCAGGTGCCCCTAATTATCACAAATTCTTAATACTTTTTCTTCAGACTGATGTGGTCGGCTTTTTTATTTGTTTGTTTGTTTTGCCAAGCCAGAGCCCCAAACTGATTTAACTTATAATGCAATTGAATGCACATAATACTGGCTTGGTTTTTGAACCTTTAAGTGAAAGAATCAAGGCAGTGAAAGAATGAGAGGAGAGGATGACTTTAAAGTGAAAGAGAAAGAAGGTAGAAGGCAAATAAACAGAAAGCACACAAAGGCAGAGATTACAAAGAAAAGAGAGTAAAACTTCTCTCCAATTCCAGAGCAGATGGCCGACCCCAGGCAATCTAAGATGAACTGTTCTGGAAGCATCCTGTGTCTCTATAGCTCTTTCTCCTTCTCCTTATCACCCCAGGCTTTTATGTCTCTAAACCCTTGCCTATTTTCCACTTCAAGGTACTTTATGCTCCAAGAGTATATATGGCTTTCATGTTCTGTCTCCTCCATATTTCTTGTCTAACCTATGTGTGAAGGAAAAGTAAACAACTAATTTACACTAAATTCAGAGCTGCTGCTAGAATGACAACACTCATCGAAGCACTTCTATTCAAAACCTATTTAACCCAACGTATATTGAATGAACGGAATTCCAGATGGTTTGAGGGTAAGTGCACAAATACAGGTAGAATGGAGGGAGGAGTTAAGGCTCAGAGGTCCAGAAAGCATACAGACCAAACTTTCTCAGGAGCCTGTTCACAAGTTAGCTGTGCTTGCCTTTCTTTGCTTCACCCAAAGTATCTCTCAAAACTCAGGTTTTTCAAGAAGATCTCTGTCTAAAGTTTTCTCTCTCCTTCTCTCTCTCCCTTTCTCTCTCTCTGTCTGTCTTTCCCTAGTGGACTAGGACAGCCAGTGCAGGTGGGGGCAGTGTGAAGCCATCTTTGTTCTCCTTTACCCTTCTCTCCATTTTCCAGTCTTACCTGACATTAAGTGTTCAATATCTCATAATCGTCAAATGTGTAATGCGTGTTTTCAACTTCCCTTCTAAAGGTCTATACGTTAAAATAATACTTTTTCTGTTGTTTTTCAAAGAAAAGAAAGCATGACTTTTCCTCCTCCAAATAGAAAATCATGGTTGTTTTTCTATGATTTAGAGAATGGAAGCTACCAATGAAAGTGGATGCAAATATGGGGACGCACTTTTATATCCTGGGCACTTTCCCTAGAGGTGGAGTTGAGACAACTTGAAATCCATTCCCAGATTGAAACCAAATTTAACTCCTCTTCCAAATAATGGGAACTTTGTGAACTGGGTCTCTCTTAAGTAACCAAAGACATCACATTTTCAAAGAACTCACTGTCATCCCCATGACATTTGATATAGGAAAGGCTGGGATGAGAAGGGACATTTCCAGTCACCTGACAGATCTGCAGCCTGAAATGATATTGGAGGGATTCAGTAAAGGGGAAGATAAAAAGACCATGACACCGAAACACTGAACGGTTTTGATTATTTCAGCATGTGGTCTAATAGGCAACAAATTCAGCAAGATGAGGATTAGCATAGTGTAATGAGACCGGAATTAAGGAACCAGAAAACTGGAAAGAGAGTAGTGAATATTTTACACTTAGGCAACAACAGATCGGTGTAGGGATGAATGAAAGGCCAATCGGATACCATATTCTCTTAGAATTGGCCCCCATTTTTAATACAGAAAATGCCCCTGAGGCAGGAGTGTCATAAAAGCCAAGATATTTCATAGATATTTCTCTGGGTGTCAAGATATTTTCTTTTGTTATATAACTCACACTTCTTAGGGAAAATGAGACTTTTTTTTAAAAGACAAATTAAATCCCATTTGCAAATGGATCAGTAATGCCAAGTTGTCAGAATTTTAAAACCTGTGAGAAAAGATGGAAGACATTTTCTTCACAATTACTGGAATTTGTGTGACATCACTGGGTGCTAATTGCTTCTTCACAATTGAAGAAGGGGCTTGTTAAAATTGATTTAGTTGGATTTAACACACAGTCCAAGAGCAGATAAATGGAAATGATGTGCTCTATAAAGGAGGTGCTATTAAGAGAAGCAGATTGTTGTTCATGATGGGACTTCATAAAATAAGCATAAAGAGGTTAAAACAGGCATAAAGAGGTGATGAGCACTTACAAGCCAGGAATAATTGAGTCATGTCCTAGAAGACAAATGGCAATTTATAATATACTTTTGAGGTCTTAATGAGGAATTCATAGGTATTTCAAGCCAAGTGTGATTATTTTCCTTTCCTTTAAAAAACATATTAATGTTGCATGGGTCTTTGACTATTCCTACCAAGTTTTCTCTTTGCTGATCAATTTCCATAATAAGGGCATCTACAATGACAGTCAAAACAATGGAGATGAGATTTTCATATTCTTACCTTTTTCAAGAAGATATTGTACTGTGATGTGTTTTACTGCAAGAAAGGGGATGTGTTAAGTTGTTCCTTATTTTCTTTCTAGAGTGATTATGGATCATCAAGCAATGGGCCCATCAGGTTTCTAAGGGATTATCTTAGCATGCAATCCTATTTGGAACAATGCTGAAAAATTTACAATAGCCTCTGTGCAAGGCTTGGCAGCAGAGACTAGGACATGACCTAAAGAGGAAAGCTGTTTTTATTAGCAATGTATCTCACACTTCATGTCCTTTCTTTTCATATTTTGGAGGATGAGGCATTTGGGAAAATTCAGTACATGATGTGTGTGTAGTTCTTACACCAGAATGAATGTACAAGGCAGACTTCTGGCAGTACTCTTTTTATTATGTTCAGTTAGCCACTGTATAGTACATAACTGGTTTTTGATATAGTGTTCAGTGATTCATTAGTTGAGCGTAGCACCCAGTGCTCATCACAACACGTGCCCTCCTTCACAGCCATCACCCTGTTACCCCATCCCCCACCCCTTCTCCCCTCTGAAACCCTCAGTTTGTTTCCCTGGGTCCATAGTCTCTCCTGGTTTGTCTCCCTCTCTGATTTCTCCCCCTTCAGTTTTCCCTTCCTTCCCCTATGGTCCTCCACACTATTCCTTATGTTCCACATCTGAGTGAAACCATATGATAATTGTCTTTCTCTGCTTGACTTATTTCACTTAGCATAATCCTCTCAGTTCCATCCATGTTGATGCAAATGGTGGGTATTCATTCTTTCTGATGGCTGAGTAATATTCCACTGTTTTTATGGACCACATCTTTATCCATTCATCTGTTGAAGGGAATCTCAGCATCTTCCATAGTTTGGCTCTTGTGAACATTGCTGCTATGAACATTGGGGTGCATATGCCCCTTCTTTTCACTACATCTGTATCTTTGGGATAAATACCTAGTAGGTATTTACCTAGTAGGCTGGATCGTAGGATAGCTCTGTTTTTAACATCTTGAGGGACCTCCATACTGTTTTCCAGATTGGCTGTACCAGCTTGCATTCCCACCAACAGTGTAAGAGGGTTCCCCTTTCTCCACACCCTCGCCAGCATTTGTTGTTTCTGGTTTCGTTAATTTTCTGGCAGCTCTTTCTGAGATGTACTAAAGAAATAGTCAGAATGTCCCCAGAGATTTCTCAGGCTAGATAAAACTTGTAGAGTAGTAATCTGGGCCTCTTTTGCCTTTTGCATGTTTGCATATTTTTTAGACTGTGATCAGTATACCCTTTTATGAGCCCAGGGTGGAGTCATTCTCTCCAGCCTGCATCATGTGTATAAAGTTAGCATGCTTGCCTTCCTTTCTTCTTTCCTTCCTTCCTTCCTCCTTCCTACTTTCGCTCCTTCCTTCCTTCCTTCCTTCCTTCCTTCCTTCCTTCCTTCCTTCCTTCCTTCCTTCCTTCACCAGGTATCAGATGACATGAGAAACTAATGGCAACTCTAGATCAAATGATCTGGGAATTATGGTAGTGCATTCTTTTGTATCCTTTTGTTGCAGGCAATGGAAACTAACAACATTGAACTTCACAGAAGCCCTGCGATTCTGGAAAACAGTGAATTTTAGGAAATCCTCCAACCTTCTTATGTTCTGGGAAACAGTTTGAAAAATGACCCATCCCCATAGGACTTAAATAGATTCATGGATACTCCTCTAGTTTACTTATGACAAGACCAGATACAGACATTCTAAATTCCTATTCTTTTTACCTCCTAAACGATGAGCTGAAATGCTTGTCCCCACTGATCAACTGGAACAAAATGCTCATTCATCAAATTTGGTTAAGCTTCTTTTCCTTCCCCAGGTCCCTGAACTTTGGCCCATCCTCAGCTTGAGTCTTCATCCAGCTTCTCCATCACAGTTCTTAGAGAATAGGTTGCTCTCAGGGTAAAACATTCTCTGATCTACTATCCATCAAGCCTAGCCCTTCCCCACACTTTTCTATGCCTGATTCTTCCCAAATTTGTTTACATCTCTCTATAAAAGAAAACTTTTTTGCCCAACCTTTGAGAACACTTGCATATCTTATGGTCTGAGCATTCTCCTTATTGGAACAGTCCCTTAGCTACCTCCCATTCCTTGCAATAATCCTTTTGAATAGTCTCTCCTTACTAAGTCCAGATTTTTAGTTTTTAATTTTTAAAAAAAATTTGACAAAAACTTGCAGAGAAAATCAAAAGAAGGTATGGAGCAGCTCAAGGATATAAAGTAGCTAACTGAATAAATAGATCTTAGAAAGGACAAAGTCTAGGTAGAAATAACCAGACTCAATGCAAAGTTGGTTTAAATCTACAGAGTTGCGAGCGATCAGCTCTATCCATTTCTTGCCCTTACATTATTCCTCTCAAGAGATAAATTCCGGGGGCAGAGAGCCCTGCCTGACTCAAGTTACCAAAGGGCATGTTGGGTTCCCTGATGAGAAGTCCCAACAATAGCATATATAATGGAGGAAAGGAGTTTCCTCAGATGAAAGCTGTGAACCTGGTCCAAAACAGGAGTGAAATGTTGGGTAGGTGGAGACAACAGTGTTTTACTATAGGTATGATACTTACCTAGAAAGCTTAGCACATTTAGAATTTCTACAAAAAAATAAAATATATGAGAAAATTACAGGTATAGCTATCCATATAAATGCAGCTCTATGCCAAAAATTTTCATGGCTAATCTGCAAAGTAGCCACTTGGTGTCACTTTGATATATATTTTTTCATTCTTTGTCAAGCAGAAATATTAACAATTATAGTTACATAACACAGTTCTCTCTATATAGTTATATAACATGTATCCCAGGAGCCCAGCCTGGGATGCAGTAGCAGGGGAAGTCACTATGGTGCAGCTAACTCTTTGTAACTAACCTAATCCGCGTGTTTACATAAAAGAGATACAACGTCTTCTAAGACTTCCTGACAATCTTCAGCTTTATAAGCAAATCTGCAAAACTATTTCTCTCTAGCCTTACATTTTCTTTCATTTATTTCGGCAGTGTACAGGTATGGGCCAAATTATGTGAGGTTTCCCCCCATCAAAAAGCATGTAATATTTCAGATATTTAATAACTAAGCTAAAGTTTGGTTTATAGGATTGAGCCTAATTCTTTTAGTTAAAAAGCAAGTCACTTCAAGAAATTTCCTCTGTGGTTGTGTGTGTGCATGTGTGTGTGTGTGTGTGTGAGAGAGAGAGGCAGAGAGAGAGAAAGAGGAAGAGAAACAGGGAGAAGAGAGAGGGAGAGATATTTAAAAAGGACTAAATGTTGTTTTAGCAGGAGCCAGTTGTCATTAAGACTTACATAGAAATCACAACACATTTTTAATCTAGGGAAGCTACTAGAGCTTTAATTTAGCTGAGCCTGGTAGTTATTTTCATGTTGATTGAAATGTCCTTCATTTCTAAGGTGCTTGTGGCATGAGAAGTCAGGGTTTAGTGTGGGTGATTCACAGACTATATGAATCAGCTAGTTTACTGTTCAGATATAATACTCACAAACTGACAGAGCCATGATGAAAACAAAACAAAACAAATTAAAACAAAACAACAAAACAAAACCAATTCATCACCACCTCTAGGACAACCTAGAGGAGAAAGAAAGATTAGCCTTAGACAAAGGTCACATTTACTTACAGGACTTCTAGAAAGTGGAAAGCATGACTCTAACATTCATAATAGAGACTCATTAAACTCTTACAAATGGATTAAAGCAGATCTTGCGTATCTGCGAAAACAATACTACTGTAATTTGTTCTGCAAGTAGAAACTTTGAGCCTAAACTTCTAGGTTCAAATACTGGTCTCACCTTTTGCTAATTGTGTAACCTTAGAAAGGTTACTTAAAACCTCTGTCTGAGACTTTGGACCTGGAAAATGGGGATAATAACAGTACCTACTTCATAGTTTGTTTCTGAGAAGATTAATTATGTTAATATAACATAGGATGCTTAAGAATGTCTGTCACATAGTACATTTCCACTAAGTGCTAGCTATTTTTTATTATTGCTATCCTATTAGGATGCACAGATAACAATAATATTTGCTTTGGAAAAGTCAGTTTCTCTGAATCCGAGTTGTCTCTCCTATAATTGCAAGATTTGAACCATTGATCTCTATACGTGATTCTTTCTAGTTTATTGGGCCATTTCAAAATATGACATCATGCAACCTTCACAACAATACTAGGAGGTAGAAAAGGCAGGTAAGAAGACTGTTTCCATTTTATGGACAAGACAGCGGAGGCTCAGAGAGATTATCTTGCCTAAAGTCACTGTAACACTATGACTTCAATGCAATATATGTGGCATAAACTCCTGTACACTTCATAGCATGATTTCTAGAATCTCTCCAAACATAAAGATGCTTATAGAGTTTCTGGTTTGTTGAAGCTTGAAGTTAGTGGGCAGTCTCTCATTAAATCTCTCTCTCTCTCTCTCTGATTCCATAGTTGCTGCAGGTCTGTAGAATGTGATCATATTATAGTCTACTTAAGTCAGTGTGAACGTGCAACCTTGACGTATTGCTGTGAGCATTGCACCATGTGATCCCGTTCTTCTGGTTTACGGAGAGCCACTCATTTTCACTTGCATTCTGCCAAAGCGGTTACTTTGACAATTCCTCTGGTGTCAGGTGACCTGGTGATGAAGCCAGAGCATGACTCAGTCACCTACGGTGGGACAAAATAGCTGGAGGTCTTTAAGAAACGTGTTCAGCTTAACTTCTAATGTCATGGTTCTTCCTAATAGCATGGATTACAATGCCAAAGCCTTTAGCAATGGTTTATTAACCTGTCAGAGGCATATCTATGAATAGTAATGAAGTCAGGAGATGATCTTACCTTGCTGCATAAAAGGAGTGTTGAAGAGCTTTTCCTGCCCTCACTTCCATCCTATAGAATGTAATCAAATACCACACCCACGCTCTTCCCAACCCCTGTGCTTCTTTCCTTGCTTCCTCACATCCCCTTAACAACTCAACACCAGTGTCCAACAACTGAACAAATAGTAGCATTAGATTATCACCAATAACTTGTTCCGAGAAAGGATTTCTTTAATTCCCCAACAGTACAGGTGTGCTCTCTATCAGTGGGGATTTCAATAACAGTGTCAGTTACCCTGACAGAACAAGCTCAGATTGGCAGGAAATGTCACACATCAGCTTCTCAAGACTCTATGAAAGCTTTTATGTATCATTATTCACCTTTAAATAAAATACAGCTAAAGCTGACATTCAGGTTTGTAACGAGATGAACACCATTGATGTTTTCTGTATAGTAAGGCAGGGAACACATTCTAAAAATTCCCAGAGAAGAAGAGCCATCATTTTTAGTGTGAAATAGCAGTCATCAGAAATATATTGGGTATCCACTTTATTCAGCCCTTGGCTAGACACTGTGAGGGAAATTTAAAATAAGCAAATGAAGCAGAGTTGCCTTTTAGGAATTCATTACTTCTCTAGGGAGGTGAAATGTATATACTGCAAATAACTTTTAAAATCATAATTGAACTGAAAGCTTAATTGAACATAGGCAAGTGGATTCAAGTGGATGATAAAGGGAATGCATGTTTTGAGTGATTAGGAAGGGAACACCTGTGGAGGAAAGACCTATGCTCAGGAGGAGAGATTAAACCAATTCCTTCCAGGGGCGCCTGGGTGGTGCAGTCTTTAAGCCTCTGCCTTCGGCTCAGGGCGTGATCCCGGCGTTCTCGGAGGCGTTCTGGGATCAAGTCCCACATCAAGCTCCTCTGCTAGGAGCCTGCTTCCTCTCCCACTCCCCCTGCTTGTGTTCCCTCTCTCGCTGGCTCTCTCTCTGTCAAATAAATAAACAAAATCTTAAAAAAAATAAATCAATTCCTTCCTGACCATCTAACATATGGAAGGCTATGTGCTAAACATTTTCTTTATATTGGACAGGGGAAGAATAAGGGTATCATCATGAGGAATACCTAGGTAAATTGAATGGAAGGTCCCGATTTTTTCACTTTCCTATAGTAGAAATCTACAACTGTGTATATACACTTGTGTGTATACATCCTTTCCCTTTGGTGGTGGCCTTGTGACTTCCTTTGGCAAATGAGTTGTTAATGGATGCGATGGGAGCAGAAGTATGGCAGGCACTGGCATTGTTGAACTTACTCTTGTGTCTTTAGATCTGCCGCATGAAGCAAGTTGCTGAAATACCTCCCCTTCTGCCCAGACCTGAGAAGGAACATACATGGAGCAGGTCCACGCCCAACACTAGACTCTATCCTAGAACAGCGGGACCCCATTATGCAAAAGCACAAATCCCCGGCAGAGCTCATTTGAGACCAGCTAATTTATTTTTAACCTGATCAAGAGTAGGAGAATAAATGTTATAAGCCACTAAGATATTGGAGTTTTTGCTACACCGCAAAAGCTGATTGAGAAAAATAGGCAATAGAAATTCAGGTTGACCTCACAAAAATTTGAATCTAGAGGGGAAATAATGGTTTGTTTAAATAACTATACAATTAAATGACTGCCCTATTCAGTAAATAGGATAAGTGTCTTGAAAGTAGTATAAAGTTTGAAGTATGCTAGGGAAGTGATGTCACAGAGGAGATGAGAGGCCTTATGATTACAAAGACTTTATGAAAGGGATAGCAGTACTCTTGAAGGGAGGATAAGAATTGATCAGATTGTGGGGAGACAAGGGAAGCAAGGAGAAAGTATCTGGTGTAAGCACCTGACACTTGCCTTTTTTTTTTTCCTGGTAACAGAAGTGCCGGACATTAAACTTCTGATTGCTTAGGGTAAGCACCCGCTTCCAACACATTCACTCCCAATAAACACTTTGCCAGATATGCGCTTAGAAAAACAGCCAGGCTGCCTCTGCTTAAGTTTCTTTGTTTAGAGATATCTGGTTGACTTAGTAACTGACCATTCAATTGCTTGTTTTCCCTTCCCATTCACGTTTTACACTCACCAATAAAGAGTGCACCTGAGAACCCCCCCCCCCAGGAAAACCGCCCGCATAAAAGCAGAAGGCGGGGCCTGCATGCGCATGCGCAGGCTCTCTTCCACGAACCCTGCTGTGGGGCCACAGGTGTGCAGCATACCCTCCAAGACTTGTGAGTAATTAGACTTGTTTTTTGTTTGTTCGTTTTTCTCATTTATTTGATGGTTATGGCTGAGGTGTGTCGTGCAGTCACAACGAGAAGCACGAGGGCTGGTCAAGCCACAACATTCTGTGAAGGGGGAAATGCGTGTATGGGGCTTCTGGGTTTAGGTGAGTGCCCCCGGCATTTCTAGACAATAATGCACCGCAGAAAGGCTGAGACCAGGGCACAAAGTAGTATCTCAGTTTAGAAGGTCGAATCCACTGCGGAAAGAAAGCGGTGTATACATGGGGTGATGTATTTGATTTTTTTCTCTGTTACAATGATTTATCCCAAATATAAAACAATACCCATCTATCATCTGGTTGTGTAGGTGGAAGTCTGGGTGCAGCCTCACGTCCAGGCTTTCTGCTTGGAATCTCACAAGGCTGTAGTAAGGGAAGGCAGAGCTATATCCTTTTCTGGAAGCTCTGGGCATGTATCCACCTCCAGGCTCACTCAGCATGTTGGCCAGATTGAGTTCCTTGCAGTTGTAGGACTGAGGTCCGGTTTCCTTACTGGCTATTATCTCGGGGACTGACCTTTGCTCTTTGTGGCTGCCTCTCTCCTCTCCCGCTGTGGCAGTTTGGTTAGTGGGTGGCTTTTCTCCTCATCCTTCCTTTCTCTCCAACTGACTCTTTTGCTTTCCCATTCTGCTTTTAAGGGCTCCTATAATTACATTGTATCCAACTGGATAATGAAAGATAATCGCCCTATTTTCAAATCAGCTGATTCGTAATTGCTAATTAGTAATTCCATCTGCAAAGTTTTTCTGCAGTATCTAGTGTTTGACTGAATAACCAGAGGACAGAAATCTGGGATGGGAGGTAGGAGACTTCTTTAGAATTCTACCTACTACAGGGGATACATAACAAGATTAGTCCTATTTGAATAAAATTAAGGCAATAGGTAAGGGAGTATAGAGAGACAGATGGACAGATACAGAATGGCTTGTTGGAGAGCTTTATATGCCAGGATGAAGGTAATAAGTAGCAATGGAAGGTTCTTGGGCAGAGCAGTCATGAAATCAGAATTCTGTACTTCTATACATTGTACAATAGGCAGCTGTGTTGCCCAGTAGGCGTTTGTATAAGGTATAAAAATGTAGAATTCTGCAGAACATCAGCCCATTTTGTTTGGGAGAAGGTGCAGGCAATACAAGTTCCACTTGGTGGGTTATTGTAATTGTCACAGTCATTTTAATAAGACAGAATCTTGTTTTTAGTAGTAAATCTAGCAAGAGGGACAGATATGAAGGCCCACCAGTGTCAAATGTAAAAGATGTTGGCTTCTGAATAATAAGCTGGAAGTTAAGGGAGGAGGATGACGTCAGGAATGGCTGGGATTCCCGGATTCCAGGCCTTGGTGGTTAGGGGGAGGGTAGTGCTGTAACTGAAACAGGGAACGAAATGCATGTGAGGAAGTTTAAGATTTATTTGCACGGTTTGAGAGGAGTTGCCCAGCAGGCAGGTGGGGATATAACCTGGGCAAGAGACCCCTGCAGTTATCCACCATGAGATGAATGCCAAAGTTTGGGGGCACATGAGCCCAGTGAAAGACTGGGGAGGAAATGGGGAGGGACCACAAGGAGAGGTTGAGAACAAAACTTTGAAACATGTTTGCATCTTGTGAGTAGAAATAGGAACAGAGTCCAGTGATGGGAACTGAGAAAGAGCAGCCGAAGTCTAGAAGAGAGAGAAGGAAAATCCAGTGCCAAAGAGGTGGAGAGAATTTTAAAAAGGAAATGATCAGTGATGTAAACTGCAGAAAAATTAGTTTATTCCTATCTTTGGCAAGCATGAGAAGTTGACCAGAAACCAATTTGCTCTAACAGATGGGGAAAAAGATCTCAAGCACATGGTGATCTCAACATTGTGGCAAACACATGTAGCTGTGTTTTTAACTGTGCCTTTCATTTGCAAAAAACTCCCAACTGGTACCCACTAAAAGTCCCTAATAAACAAAAATGTCTGGCTTTAAAATACCTAGATAATTCAGGAAGTGGCAAAAAAAGAAAATTTAGTTTCCTTTTCATTGGCTTTTATGGGAAAGAGTTTTCCCTAAAAAGTATTCTTTCATTTGCCAGAAAAAGGGAGGCAGGGATCTTTTGCCTGGAAAGAACACTCTCAAAGTGGAGTGGCCTGTTTTCAGCATGCCACAGGTTAGTGTCTGGCAATTAATTCTGATGTAGAAAAAAAAATCAAAATGATTATTAATTTGGTTACTCCTGACCAAAGAGAAAGCACAGAACCCCTCTCCTAAATTGTAGGAAGCTCCGACCCACCCACCCTCAAATCAACTATGCTCCTGAATAAAAGTAAAAATTAAAGAGACACTGCTATTGATTATAGAGGGGGAAAATACCTGGACTCTTATTTACGTCTAATTTAAATATTTTTTATTGTAGAATTGTTCAAATGAAATGTCTTGCATTGTCTGTCTCCACCCTGCCCCCAAGAGATTCTATGAATTGATATAATATTTACCTGTGTAAATATTTATGGCAGGACCTCAGCTTCCCATACTTGGATTTTTTATAGTCCCTTATTTTGGGTAGGGAGAGTTAGACATCTTAACAGTTCAATAAACATTTCTCCAGTCAACCTTGGAGACACTGAGCCGATACAGGAAGAAACTTCTATTCCTTGCTCTTCACTGGGATTTGAGAAGTCTCCATGGAGGAATGATGGTCATACTGAATGAATTTCCCTAGGACTTGCTATATGGGGTTCAGTGTAGGTGAAACTGACTGAGACTCGGCTGGCTCTCGTCCCTCCCAGTCCCCATAGGACCTTCAGCTCCTGGAAAATCTTGCCCAAACCTGAGCGGATATGTGTTCGCAAGACGATTGGTGAGTTGTGAGTGCCATGGAACATCTGGTTTTGTTCTTCTCCCGTGTCTGTGACCCTCTCCCTCAAGTGATGCCTGCTGACCAAGAACCCACTGGAATATGACACAGCCTTGCTAGTCTTTCTACACTGTCATGTGAGACACCAGCACTTCTGTCTCCAGAGCTGCCTCCTGATAGTCTGTGGGGCTGGCTCCATGCAGAAAGGGGAGAAGTGCTCTTCTCCGGAGGCTGTCATGCTTCTGTTTGCATGCAAACAGGTCTTTAAGCTGGTGCCTGCAGTTTTCATAGGACTCAGAGACTTGGTTCATCCAGCTAAAAACCGCTTCCACACCATACTGCTCACCGGTTTGCCACATAGCTCCAGGTACCTGTAAACTCCCTCCCTTTTTCAGGCCAAACCAAAACTTAACACACAAATGCCTAATTTTCTTTCTTTTTTTTTAATTTTTAAAAATCGGCTTTATTGAGATATAATTCACATATCATAATATTCACCCACTTAAAGTACTTAGTATATTCACAAAGTTGTGCAACTACTGTTGCAATCTTTTTTTTTTACATTATGTTAGTCACGATACAGTACATCCCTGGTTTCTGATGCAAGGTTCGATGATTCATAAGTTGCGTATAACACCCAGTGCACCATGCAATATGTGCCCTCCTTACTACTCATCACCAGTCTATCCCATTCCTCTACCCCCCTCCCCTCTGAAGCCCTCAGTTTCTTTCTCAGAGTCCATAGTCTCCCATGCTTCACTCCCCCTTCTGATTACCCCCCTTTCTTTATCCCTTTCTTCTCCTCCTGATCTTCCTACTTTGCTTGACTTATTTCACTTAGCATTATCTCCTCCAGTGCCGTCCATGTTGCAGAAAATGTTGAGAACTCGTTCTTTCTGATAGCTGAGTAATATTCCATTGTATATATAGACCACAGCTTCTTAATCCAGTCATCTGTTGAGGGGCATCTCTGTTCCTTCCACAATTTAACTATTATGGATAATGCTGCTATGAACATCGGGGTGCATATGGCCCTTCTCTTCACTACGTCTGTATCTTTGGGGTAA
>NC_048223.1:107053990-107145581 GCF_002007445.2 Ailuropoda melanoleuca | reverse complement strand
TGGTTACGAAATTGGTTAATGACTGGCGATTCTGGAAGGTCTTTATTTCTCCATCAATTCTGAATGATAAAGTATCCTTGGCTGCATGTTTTTCTCTGAAAGAANTTTTTCTCTGAAAGAGCTTTAAAAATGCCCCCCCAAGCCTTTCTCTCATTCCAGGTCTCTGTAGACAGGTCTGACGTAATCCTGATACCTTTGCCTTGGTACGTGAGAAATTTCTTTGCCCTGGCCGCTTTCAATACTGTATCCTTGGATCTAATATTTGCGAATTGCACTATGACATGCCGTGGCGTAGGTTTGTCCTGGTTGAGCTTGGATGGGGTCCTCTCTGCCTCTTGGACACGAATGTTTGCTTCCCTTGCTAGATTAGGGAAGTTTTCAGCTACAATTTGTTCAAATATCTCTTCTAGACCTCTGTGTTTCTCCACCCCCTCAGGGATGCCGATGATTCTGACATTGGATGTTTCATTGAGTCAGTAATCTCCTGTAACCTACATTCATGGGCGTGGATTTTTTCAAGTCCAGCTTCTATTTTCACTTTTTCTTCTACTAACCCATCCTCCAATTCGCTAATACGTTCTTTTGCCTCATTTGCCCTGGCCGTCAGAGCCTCTAGTTTTGACTGCATTTGGCTCATAGAATTTTTAATTTCTGCCAGATTCGCTCTCATTTTTTTCAAGTCAGATTCTATATTCTCATTAACATTTTCGTTAATACTTTTTTCAAGTCTACACATCATCTTGAACATTGTTACTCTGAATTCCATTTCCGATAATTTGGTTACATCCATATCCATTAGTTCGGTGGCGGAGGCCACAGACTCATTGTCTTTTCTTTCCTGGGGGGGACTTCTTCTCGTTGTTCTGATGAGGAGAGGTTGTGGGGTTGTCCAGAGCCCAAATTATTGACCGGGACCCAGGCTGTGCGCCCTTGTTTTATGGGGATCTTAGGGATGTGGGCTTCTTGATTTTTCAGCCTGCCTTCTGAGGGAGGGGCCTGCCACGCCAATACTCAGGCAGCCCTGTTTGGGTAGAGTCTCTGTGTCCCCTGCAAGGGGGGATGGGGATGGGCACACTGTGAGCCAGTGTTTCGAGGCTTTTGTTCTCTGGAGGCTTTCCCTGGGGGTTTGCTGTGCCTTTTCTGAGAGACAGAGCAGCAGTGGCCGAATCTCAGCCTCTGTCACAGAACAGAGGGGATCGCGGGCCGTTCTCCACTGATGAGCCTCTGTCACAAACTCTGTTTCTGTTGGTGCTGCTCAACCCTGCAGCGTCCCGGGATGTGTGCCCCACACCCAGCATCCCAGCCCTCACTTCCAGGACCGGCGCATCGCTGTCCTTTGTGTTTCTAACACTGCCAGCCGCCAGCCGCCCCCTGTGCTCCCGGAGCTCCCGGTCACAGTCTGTTTTCTTGTGAGTGCCGTCTGCGAGTCTGCCCGCTCCCCTGTGCAGGTGGCTACAGCTTCCCAGCGCCCGAACGCAGCGGCTCCCTCCCCCTTCCGTTTATCTTCTGATATCTGTGTGTGGTTTCAAGGCTCCCCACTTCGTACCTCAATACTCAGTGCTGGAGATGTTCTTTTGTAGAGATCCAGATGTATCTTCCTGCGTCTCAGGCTGATTCCGTGTATGTTCAGGCTGGTTTGTTACCTATCCAACTCGACTCAGGGGACCGGCTGAAAAAGGGGTCCCCTAGTCTGCTGCCATCTTAGCCTTCCTACTATTCCAAATGCCTAATTTTCAGCTCATTAACCTATTTGCGGGTTACGTTTCGATTTCATTTTTTTTTTTTTTTGGATCAGGGTATCACTGATAGCAAGATATGATCATAAAAGTGTGAAATACCTATCTGTATCCATGTCTACAAAATGGGGGAAATACAGACCATTTGAAAAGGATTAAGTTTTTTTGCATAAATTAAAAAATTGTGATAGAATTGAAAGAAATGAAATATCAGTAAAATCAAATTTGCTAACATTTACAAGGCAAAGGCTGTACACTGATACATAGAGTTCTTATATAAACAACCCAAAAGGATATGATAATTTTAAATAACAATAAATCAAAGAAATATAGCTGATATATGAAAACATATCCAAATATGACAATAAATTAAGTATTTTAAATTAAAATATCAAAGTATTTGTCATTAAATATGCAAAATTACACTATATATTATAGGCAAGGTTACAGTGAAAAGAGAACCATCCTCTATGACTTTTGGGAGTATAATTTGTTGAAGTACAATTTCCCTGGAAATGATCTTAACCTATTCATACACGTTCACTTAGTAATTACATATCTACTGCAAAATCAGATGAACACAACTATAGTGTTCTTTAGAATGTTTCAAACTGAAACTAGTGTAAGTATTTAACAATGTTAGGTTGGCCATTATATTTGTTGAGTATGGATACTGTAACGAATTACCACAGCTCCCTGGTTTAGAAGAACAGAAATCTTTCCATCTGGAGACTGGAAGTCTGAAATCAGTGTGGACAAGGCTTTAGGGGAGAATTTGGTTTTTGTGTCTTCTGTCTTCCAGCGGCTGAGGGAAATCCTTGAATTGTGGTTTCATCATTCATTCTCTGTCTCCATGGTCATGTTGCCTTCTTCTTTCTCTGTATGTGTCCTTGTAAGGACACTTGTGACTGGATTTAGGGACTACCTAGGTAATCCAGGATGATATCCTAAACTTAATAACATCTACAAAAAGACCCTTTTTCCAGATAAGGTAATATTCTCAGGTTTCAGGGTTTCTGATAGGAATATATCATTTTTGAAAACCATTATTCAACTCACTACTGCTATTAAGTTTTGGTATATCCATTTGTTGAAATATACAGTCATTGAAAACACATTTAAATGGCACAAGGAGATGACCTCAAAAATATTGAGTAAACATAGGAAGATAGAATTGTATATGCTATAGAATTTCAATTTTGCGGAAAGAAATTTTAAAAAATCCCATGAACACATACAAAAAAGAAGTGGAAGGAAAAATTTATATCCTGATGTACCAAAATATTTTTCAAGTTTATCTTTTCCTGGATGGTGGGATTTGCTTTTATTTGCTTTCAACATTTTTCATTGATAATGAGCATGAGTTTATTTTATAACAAGTTGGTTTTATTCTGTCAAAGAAGAGAATAAAAGACAAGATGTAAAAATTAAAACTGATAAGAACAAGCAGATATTTCATTCAAGTAACCAACTGCAAGTAAAAACATTTATTTTCCATATACTTGTAATAAATTACAAAATACAGTAGGAAAGAAATCTAATACTCTTAAAAGTTCAAATAAAAACTGTATTGTAATTACATGGAAAAAATTAAAAATAACTCTATTGAGAGACAAAAAATTGGAAGTGGGGACCTAGTCTGCATTATTTGATGGGGATGTGATATTGTAAAATGCCATATTCCTCAATTGCATAAAAAGTTAGCAAACGAGAGAGCAAAGTCATCAGAGATGCTGGCACCCAGACCAGGGAAGGGTCTCTGCCGTCACAATGAGGTTCAGGGATAACCTTTGATGATCTAAATGTGCAGAATCCTCAGCTTTGCTCTCAAGGTATAAGCCTTAAGGTTTGAGCAAATTATTTCTTTCAGCTGAGTCCAGTTTGCCTGTAAAATGGGAAGCATAGAACCGTTGGCTTTCCAGGCTTATCGTGAGAGTCCATCAATGCAACAGGAAAGGAAGTACTTGGTAAAACTGTAAAGAGCTCTGTAGAAGTTACTTCTCTTTCTGCCTGCAGTACGTGTGTGCAAGTGACCATAGTCTCTGGGGACTCATAGCACGTCAACTAAGGAAACCTTCCTGAAGTCATTTTTGATAACGTCCTTTATCCTCATTATTCTGAGTTATTTCCATGGCTATTTATAAAACCAATTTTTTATTAGTTTGGTAGATAATACTTATTGTTCATTTAATTATCAAATTTTCAAGGTAGAAGAAGGTTTTGATATAGTGGAACTTTTCATTTTATAGATGAGCAAATAGGCCCAAGTTTGCCCAGGTGCTGCCACTGAGGGTAGAAATAAGGAATAAGTAGTAATGGATAAGTAAGTGACGAGGCTCCTGACCTTTTGTTGGAACGTCAGTGCTTCCAGGACCTTAAACTGAGTGAAGTCACTCTATACATTAACAGTGCTCAGTAATAGCCTAATGGGTCACCTTTGCATGGTGTGACTGGATCTAGAGGACACCCAAGGAACTAATTATTTTGGTTGATTTAATTAAAACAGCTGGGCAGTGTTTATCTGGCATTTGATAATGGATTTTGGTGGTCTGTTCCCAAAATAAAAAGGGACTCTGCTTGTATCTGATTGATAAGGTTGTAACAGTTAGGAGACTCAATGCTGTAGAAATGCAGCTGAAACTTTTTCTTCTAGGGCGGATTTAGGAATAGAATGAAGTTCAATAGAATTGAGAAATGGACTAAGTGCCTCAGAGTTGCCTTCTGCCCTAAGAATCTGTTGGGAAAGCAAGCAAACAAACAAAAAGCCCCCCGCAAAAAACCCAGATCTGGTTTAGCAAACAGTAAGAAAATCAATAATACTTAGGATGTTAATGATATTTGAAATTTAAAAATGTGCTGTTATGAGCTAGTCTGAAGTATGCCTGGAGAATGATTAATAGCAGAAATTGAGGATTGTTTTGGTTTAGCTCAAAGTCTACCCCTTAGACAGGACTTTGAACCCTATGAATAAATGGACTTAAGTTTGAACTGAACCCTGTGAGTAAATGGACTTAAGCTTGAACTCCAAAGGGATTTGTCAACTTGAGCCAGTTGCCCCCCAAGATCACCTACATATTAAAAAATACTACTCCTGAATTTAAAAAAAAATTGGACCTCCCACATTTGTTCCCTTAACTCACACATTCTTTGAAGAAATTCTGTTCCTAGTAAGTCAGAAGACAAAATGACAGGGGGTGAAGGCTAAGAGAGGGCTATTATTATGAAACAGGTCATTAGGTTATTGCCTATCTCTTCTACACAAGGGAAATTATATTAAGGGAAGATGGATTTTTGCACTGCTTCCTTTTCCCAGAATCCCTTGGCTGATGGCAGCCTTAGGCATTACCGTAAAACCAGGGGCATTAAGTACCTGCACAGTATCTGGTGTGATAGTTGTCGGTGTCTATGTGAAATGATAGTCAGATTTGCACTTTAATTTTTCATCATTATAAAAACTGTACACTGCTGAAAAACTAATAAACCCCAATATAGCAAGCATTCCTTAGATGTTTCCGTGATATTTATGAAAACCACATTTTTTCCCTTGCACTTTAGTGTTACATTGAGAATTATGTTGCAAATTTATTAAATTCAGAAGCAGCGTGCATTAAAATGTAAGTAGAGACAAAGGGTGAGGTTTAATTCTCAACCTGATACTACTTAGGTTTGATGATACCATCTTTGCATTTTTTTAGGACTGTGAAGTCCCTGATGGTCAGGATTTGGGGAACTGTGTTTGCGTTGGAGAAGACTTGCAGTGCCCCTCAGGTCACAGGTAAGCTGCTGTGTGCTGCCTCTTTCTTAGAGCAGTTCTGGGTGTTTGGCATCTTTCTTCAGATTTGACTTATAGAAGCTTTAAGAAAATATTGACTACAACCATGCCATATCTAAAATGAATTTATTGTTCTATCTTCTTTAGACTGGCCTGATCTTCTGCTAGTTACTCTGAAAGATTAAAGAAATTGTATATTTTTTTTCAGTGTGTTTTGGGTGTGTTTTTGCTGAGTTTGCAATTGTACATAAATTCTGGGCTATTGAGTAACAGCACAGTAACCAGCTTTACCTTTCCATACCTCAATGGGCATGTAGATATGGCCAGTTGACTCTCCAATAGATTCTAATAAAACAATGCCTTTTCTTGGTACTTCGCTCTTCTAAGCATGGTCGTCTATCTTGCTAAGCCAGTCTCAGGCATTTTCTCCTTTCCTCCCTGTGTTTGGAAATAAGGACGTGATAGAATTCTGACCAGTGGCAGGCAAGGACAAGTCTTCTGGGAGAGTTTGCTCTATTTGTAATGACAGACACAAAGACCTTGTCCTTCTTCTGTTGGAATTTTTTATGTCTGAAAATTTTTTTTTTTTAAAGATTTTATTTATTTATTTGACAGAGATAGAGACAGCCAGCGAGAGAGGGAACACAAGCAGGGGGAGTGGGAGAGGAAGAAGCAGGCTCATAGTGAAGGAGCCTGATGTGGGGCTCGATCCCATAACGCCGGGATCACGCCCTGAGCCGAAGGCAGACGCTTAACCGCTGTGCCACCCAGGCGCCCCTATGTCTGAAAATTTTATCTAGAATTGGGAAATCATTTGCTGACCCTCAAGACAAAGCCAACAAACTGAAATGGCTAAGGGGAAAGAGGAGATTACATGTGTCCTTGATGTAGTTGAGCTACTGAGTGAACTACACTGGAGCTGCCCTACCTGGGGGTTTCTTTGGAGTTTTTTTCCTTAATATTAAGGACATTTTGAATTGGATTTTATGTGATCATACAAGATGTGTTAACTGATCATCTGCCTTCTCAGTTTCTCCAAGAAGACAAGAGAGTATGCTTAAGCAGTCAGTAGGATAGAATAGGAAGAAAATCTGAATGTCTAGATCATGGGATCAGTTCAGCACTGGTCCAGGGAATAGTCTGCCTTTCTAAAGAACTAAACACAGAGGGGGAAAAATGTCCTGTCACTTCTCGTTGATATATGTAGCTTCTGAGGTCCAATTTGTAAATGAGGAAGTATAGGGAGAACTTGTCGAAAACTAAAGCACAGTAGGATCCCTAACTGGTATTATTCAAAACTCATATCTGGGGTCGAATCAAGCAGGATCTTGAATGCTGTCATTGTTTCAAAGCAGAAGACTCTGGGCACCGATCTCAGAAAAGGGTAAGAGCAGAAAAAATAGGCAAAACTTACAATAATGAATGATAAAAACTTTCTAGACCTGAGTGGTTTCAACAAATTCATTGAACTGGGTTTTGACCACAAACTGGAGATCTTAGCATAAGCTTCTCACATGCCTAATTGGAGTAAAACATAGGTTAGCACACATGTGTACATATTATTAATCCTCCTAAGATGGCTTTCACCTGAACAAGTAGGGCAAATTAGAAATTGTCTCAAAACGATGTGCCATTTTGGTGCAAACTGATTCAGATGGTTTGATACAATTACTGATGAAGGCGTAGTTGCAAAGGAACTCAAGACTTGACTGAGTTGTCAAGAGAGTATGTATTCTTGGACCTGAAACTAGTAGAGAAAGCATGTTTGATTTATGTTGGAAACTTCACAAAAGAAACCACACGTATTCCCTTTTTTAGGGAAAAGAAGGCACAAACCAAACCCAATACAGCATTGCCATCAGGATGTTAGCTAAAGCATTAATAACCAATCCTTAGAGCAGTTTGATAAGTGGTTGGAGAAAATTTTACACTGCTTTGATTTAATTTTCTTTCAATTTGACCGTTGTTATATTGAGGTTCAGAACTCGGATGATAATCTCTTTCCCTTAAAAGTTGAGTTAATCTCTTACGGAAACAGGGAATAAAGAAGTTGCATCTGTGATCTGTGTGTGCATGTGCCCTGCTGAGTGTCAGGGAAAAGTGGAGCTCTTAGGGTTTAGGTTCAAGTGGGAATTCAGCTTTGGCCAGTACATCTTAGTCATGTCCAGGAGTTGTTTCTACTATATTGGACAATAGAGGTTTAAGAGAATATTAGGATGCTTTTGATGGGTCACAGAAAAAAACCACTCAAAATGGACAAGAAATACAGTGGTAGATAGGGCAAGTTCCATGATGTCATTAGAGATTCAGGTTCCTTCCACGTTTTTCTGCATTCCTTGATAAGTTGGCTTTGCGCTTGAGGCTACTCTAGCAAACAACCAGAATTCCATGAAACATGATGTGAAAACCTCTGAACTAGATGGATTTTCAAGTTTCTTTAGGTTATAAAATTCTGACTTATTCTATCTGAATATATTGTAGAGAAAAGCCTAAATGCCTTTCAATCTGGCATCTTCCTCAGAACACCTATGGAACCAAACTATAATGCTGAAGGCTTTATTTCTATCTGAGAAATTCTGGCATGAAGAAAGATATGTTTGGCAGAAATAGTAGGCTACACGTGAATTTAATAGCACTCTAACATTGTGAGCAAAAGAATTCACCAAAATTGTAATAGGGGAAAAAAGTTAAGTTCATTCAAATAATTATACATGTTCAACATGAATTTAAGATAACTGAAGATTATAATTTGAAACACTCATGCAGTATTGGCAAGCCTCAGATCTCATTTACCCACTAATACCATGGCCAGAACAACCTTTTAACTCTATAGCTGAATCTCCATGCCAGACTGTCAAAGGAGACCATTGGAATTTAATAAACCCATTGATGAACATCTGGAACATAGAGGTATTCGCGCTTTCTGGTTCACGTAATGATGGCAAATATTCAGTTTTTTGGTATTGTATTATATATTAAAAAATTCACTCAATGTTTGGGTTGGCCTCTGGGTGAATTGTAATTTAAGAAAACCAATTTAAAAGCCTAGAAATCTGTCATCCACATATATCACTCTGGTAAATTTTGAACAACTGTCAATGGTGATTTTAAACAACAAACAGCCTCCGTTTTCCATGCTTATGAATAAATAGGGTGTACACAATGTCTCATGGTTCCAGTCAGTCTAGAAATGCTCTAAGAACAGCTGCTGCAACCGAATTTTGGCTCATTGGGTTTCTGTCAAAATTCAGAACTACAAATACTGCTCTGAAGATAGGGAGGCGAGGGAAAACTTCAAGAGTGAAAATGATTTTATAGCTCAAAATAGCTCCCATTGACTTTGGCACAGGAGTTCTTAAATCTATCCCTAACTCAAGCCTATTCATGGTTCTTTGTAAATGAAATAGTTTGCAATTTCTATAAAATCTCATCGCGAAGCCTAACTTTGCATTCTTGTACCACGAAGGAGACAAGGACCTGGGGGCACCCATCAGAGGTGGGTGGAGGCAGCATACACAGTGGTGAAGTGTTTGGGCTAGAAAGCCAGGCTGCCTGGCTTGAATTTCTGTTCTGCTGCTACTGGTCCTATGATCTCGGGCTGTTTGCTCAAACCCTCTGCACCGAAGAGCAACGTCAGCTGGGATAATGGCAGTGCCTAGAGTTGTCAAGAGGGTTAACCATGTTGATACATACAAAGAACAGCTCCCGACACCTACTACTCAGTATCTTTAAATGGCTCCTTTAATTTAGTTTATTATTTAGAAGTCCCTTTGCTTGCTAGACTCTGCTAACTCCGATTTTTCCCTTTTCAAAAAAATAGGTGCCATTCTGTAGAGCTATTCAAATCATCAAGGTATAAATCTTAACAATCTTGATGACATTTCAATCTTAAGTGAATAGGCGTCCACAAATCCACTCTGGAGAGCTCTCCAGCATTCTCTATCAGGAGATGAAGCACACCTCCTGGAAAGTCAGAACGGCCAGCTTGCTGTGGTATAGACGGGCAAAAGTTCTTGAAGTAGCTGTGGAGTGTTTGGGTGCGGAGCCAACATGTTCTTTTGATAGGCTTTAATCTGCCATCAGGGTGATATTTATTCCTAAAGTCGTTTTCAGTTCCTGAAAGATGATTCATTTTACTTCGGACATACAGCCAGAGAGGTTGTTACAGTTCCTAATTCTCTTAAATCTCTGGGTATGAAATTCCTTTCAGATAATATTGCTGACCTGGAGTAAGTACTAAGTGATTTGTTAACACGATAAAACCGGTAAACCGCAGGAGACAGAGGAGCCTTCGGGGACTTGTGATTTCTCATAGCACTTGTAGTTTATGGCAACATCTTTCATCCTGGGAATAGATTTGATTATTTTAACACCCTTTAAAGATAGACAATTTGTAGGGTGTTTGAGAGGTGGAAGCTTGGATAGTTTGCCCACACAAGGTCAGATTTTTTTTTTTTTTTTTGAGATGGAACTATTTGAGCAAATGCTCTCACATCTTTGTTTGTAGTTCTTTTTTATTGAAGCCGGAGATAAATTTACATTAAAAAAATTCTGACTATGATCATCTTTAAGAGAGATAGGTTTATACTGCTGTTTAGAAATGGGAGGTGTTAGCCTGCATTCATTACCTGACTCTCCACAAACTCATGTCTTCAGCTACAACTCTACTTTTATTTCAAGACAACTTAGTAAAATGTCATTGGATGAATTTCTCAGTCAGAGCCCCCATGACATGTAATTAAGTAATGAAGCTCAGATTTTTCAGGAAGGGCTTTGTGTTGAATTAGAAGCAGGAAAAATGACTTAACCAGGCTTTCCACAAAGGAAAGTGGAGATGTGTGACAAGGAGAAAATCGTGTAGCTAGAATGACTAATGAACTTGCTCTTGTTTTAAATTATAACATTGTGCCTTGAAAAGGAGTAAAAAAAGAAAAAGGGGGCAGTCGTTGTGTTACTTTTTTTGGTTATTGACTCTACTGTAAGGCCCTCAGCAATTTATCTGAGTTCCACGTTTCTAATAGTCACTCCTGATGCCTATAAAAATGGGAAATGACTTTGTCCCACCTAAGAACTCCTGAAGGAGGGATCTGAAGTAGATGCCAATGAAGTTAGAGATTAGCTGGCATGAATTCTCCCCCCGTTTGCCCCCTTTTCCTTGTTCTCTAATTTGCCTTTGTTAAATTTCTTTATTGTGCTTTCTTTTTTTAGAGAGAGCACACATCTGAATGCTTGTAGGAGGGAAGGGAAGAGGGAGAGAAAGAGAGAATTTTAAGCAGGCTCCGTGCCCAGCATGAAGCCCAATGCGGGGCTTGATCTCATGACCTTGAACTGACATCAAGAGTCAAACACTTAACCGACTGAGCCACCCAGGTGCCCCTGACTTTGCTAAATTTCTAATTTAGTCACATCTCTGCCCATTCCCCACCCCCAGCTTTATTGAGATAAAATTGACAAATAAAATTGTATAATTTAAAATCTACAATGTGATGATTTGATACATGCGTACATCGTGAAATGATTACCGTAAGCAGATGAACGGCCACACTGATCAGCTCACATAGTTAGCTTTTCGCATATGTGATGAGGATGCTTAGCGACTCTCAGAAGATTGAAGGTATACAATACAGTATTAGCAACTGTAATCACCACACTGTATAGGAGATCCCCGGAATTTTTTCATGTTCTAACCGAAGGATTGGTACCGTCAACCAGCATTTCTCCAGTTCCTTCACTCCTCAGCCTCTGGTAAATGCCATTCTAATCTGCTTCTGGGAGGGTTTTTTTTTTTTTTTTCTCTTTTTTTAGACTACACAGGAAACTGAGATTATTCAGTATTTGTCTTTGTTTGGCTTATTTCACTTAGAATAACGTCTTCTAGGTTTATTCATGTTGTTGCAAAAGGTAGGATTACCTTCTTTCTCCTGGCTGAATAATATTCCTTTGTGAGTGTGTTTGTGTGTGTGTGTGTGTGTGTGAGAGAGTGAATACCACATCTTTTAAAAACTTTTAAAATATTTATTATTGAACAGTTGACATACAATATTGTATTAGTTTCAGGTGTACAACATAGTGATTCAACAATTCTATATATTTAATTCTTACCATAAGTATAGTCATCATCCATAACCATACAGTGTTATTGCAATATTATTGACTATATTCCTTGTGCTATACCTTTCATCTCTGTGACTGTTTTATTTATTTAGGGATCATGTGAATTGGGGGGGGGCAAAAGGAGAGGGAGAGAATCTTAAGCAGGCTCCACGCCCAGCATGGAGCCCAATGGTGCTCAATCTCATGACCCTGAGATTATGAACTGAGCCAAAATCAAGAGTAACCTACTGATCCACCCCACCCAGGTGCCCCATCTCTGTGACTATATTATAACTGGACTTTTGTATCTCTTAATCTCCTTCACCTATTTTGCCCATCCCCTTCAACTCACCTCCCCTCTGGCAAGTACCAGGTTTTCTCTGTATGAGTCTGTTTTTTTTTTTTTTTTGTCGTTGTTCATTTGTTTGTTATTTTAGTTTCTGCATATAAGTCAAATTATGTGGCATTTGTCTCTCTTTGCCTTCACTTAGCTTAATACTTTCTAGTTCCATCCTTGTTCTTGTCAAGGGAAAGATCGTATTCTTTTTTTGGCTGAGTAACATTCCGTTATCTACAATGTCATCTCACATTTTTATCCATTCATCCATTGACAAATCCTTAGGTTGTGTCCATATCTTGGCTATTATTAATAATTCTGCAATGAAAATGGGTGTGCAGGTGTCTCTTTAAGATCCTGACTTCAATTCCTTTGGCTATATATCCCAAAATGGGATTGCTGGATCATCTGGTAGTTCTATTTTTAATTTTTTAGAAACTTCCATACTGTTTTCCATATGACTGTACCAATTTACATTTCCATCCAACAATGTACAAGTGTTCCCTTTTCTCTTTATCCTCATCAATACTTTCTGTGTGTTACTTTTTTTCAATAAAAGCCATCCTAAGTGTGAGCGGACACTTCATTGTGATTTTGATTTGCATGTGCCTGATGATTCGTGATATTAAGCACATTTTTATGCATCAGTTTGCCATTTCTATATCATCCTTGGAAAAATTTCTGTTCTGTCCTTTGTTCAACTTTGATTCTGATCATTTAATTTTTGATTTTATTTCCTATTAAATTGTATGACTTTCTTATATATTCTGGTTGTTAACCCCTTGTCAGATACTTGGCTTGCAAATGTTTCCTCTCAGTCTGTAGGCTGCCTTTTTAATTTTGTTGATCTCTTTGCTGTGTAGACGCTTTTTAATATGAGGTAGACTTATTTCTTTGTTGACTGTGCTTTTGGGGTCATATTAAAAAAATATTGCCAAGAACAATGTCAAAAAGCTTTCTCCCTATGTCTACTTCTAGGAATTTTATAGTTTTAGGTCTGAAATTTAAGTCTTTAATTCATTTCAAATTAATTTTTGTAGGTGGTATAAAATGTGGGTCCAGTTTCATTCTTTAGCTTTTAGATATTCAGTTTTTTCAATATCATTTATTGAAGAGACCATCCTTTCCCTATTGTGTATTTTTTTTTCCAGCTTTGCTAAATGACTGTTTGACTGTATATGTGTGAGTCCATTTCTGGGCTCTCTATTCTGTACCACTGGTCTATGTGTCTGTTTTTATGCCAATACCACACTGTTTTGATTATGATAGCTTTGTAATATAATTGGAAATTGGGAAGTATGGTGCCTCTAGTTTTGTTCTTCTGGTTTAAAATTGCTTTGGCTATTCAAGGTGTTTTGTGGTTCCCTATGAATTACAGGATTATTACTGCTATTACTGTGAAAAATGACATTGGAATTTTGACAGACATTGCACTGAAAATGCAGATTGTATTGGGTAATAGGGGCATTTTAACTATTCTTCCAATCCATTGATACCAGTTACCTTTCCATTTATCTGTCTTCAATTTCTTTCATCAATGTCAAATAGTTTTCAATATACAGATCTTTCACTACTGGTGGTATTTTTTTTTCACATTTTTGAAAATGAACTTAGGTGTTCAGAGCTTCTGCAGTTAATAACTTGAGTCTAATTTTTGTAACATTTAATTAGTAGCGACCTCCCACCAGGTCCAGAACATCTGGTCCTGACGTCATGGATCCTGCCTTCAAGATGCTTATGGTCGAGTAAAAGATACAGACAAGCTAATGGATACCTGTGTTTGGTCAGTAATCTGTGAGATGTACTTAAAGTAGGTCCTGAGGAAGAACATCTAGCTAGCGTCAGGGAAGTAGGGAGGGTCAAGAAGTACATTCGAAGGAGATAAAAAGAGGTGTGATTCTAAAGTGATGAGCTGCCTTGAGGAGAATGAGGCATTTGAGAAGACAGGAAATCAGGATGGGGTGGGGAGAGTCCTTTCTGACCAAAGTCATGTTTTTGGAGATAACACATATTAGGTGATTCTGAAGAAAAGTCTAGAGAAAAAAAAAAACCAAATCTTCAGATTTTGTATTTGGGACTATGGATTTTGTCCTGAAAACAAAGGGAAGATTGACAAAAAGATTTTTTAGATATACTCAGGTCACAGGTGGTTCACAATGAACATGTAATGGTATCAAGTGGTGGAAATTTTTGCCCATCAAATTAATTTTCAGTTGAGGGAATAAGGCATAATTCTTCCTTCTGTCGTGGATGACAGAGAACCCCCTTGGCAGTAATCACTCTGAGTCTCCTCTCTGAAATAAACAGGTAAGATTAATGGGTGATATTTACTTGAGCTGAAGCTTTATGCTTTTGGAGTAAAGGTATCCTAGCATGCGCAGGTGATGCTGCATTAGAGAATATCTATTATACTTAGAGACAATAGAGCATAATGACTGGGGAATCCAGATACAGATTCATGTGCCCTGGGTTAAGTCTGAGCCATGTTCTATCTGTGTGATCCTTGGTAAATTACTTACTCTTTCTGTCTCAGTATTCCTATTTTTGTTTGTTTTGTTTTAGTGGGGTTGATAACACACCTACTTCTCAAGAGTACTAAAATTAGATAATACAGTGTCATGAGTCAAATTGTGCCCCTGCCCCCCAAAAACAGTTTGAGGCCTTAACCCCTAAGAAGGTATGACCTTAGATTATGACCTGATTTAGAAATAGCCTGGACAGAGGTAATCAAGTTTAAATGAGTTCATGAGGGCAGACACTTATCCAATATGCTTGGTGTCCTAATATAAAGGGGGATTTGGATACAGAGACAGACTCTGAACATGAAGGCAGAGATTGGGGTCATGTGTCTTCAAGCTAAGAAACACCAAAGATTGGAAGCAAGGCCCCAGGTGCTAAGAGAGAAACATGAACAGATTGTCCCTCACAGCCCTGAGAAGGAACCAGCTATGTGGATGCCTGGATCTTAGACTTCTGGCCTCCAGAACTCTGAGACCATACATTTCTAGTTTTTTTGCTAAGCAGCCTTTGTAAACTCATATATAACATGATCTGCCTGGTTCATGGTAAGTTCTCAACCATGATTAATTTTTCTTGTAATACTGTCTTGTCGCAGTCCCAGCTTCCTAATCACTTTGCGTTATCCAACATTGGTCATTTGGTGAGTGGGCATTTTTCTAGGAGTCAAGAGCAAGAAAACCAGGTGTACAATGCAATGTGTGATGCACAGGTACCTCCTAGGTATGGATATGAAGCAGGGCCATTCTGGAACTACTAGAACTGGTTATTCCCCAGTCCCAGGTAGGGTTGGATGCTGACATGATAGACCAGCAGAAAAGAGCAAGGACTTCAGAGATGAACAGACTAGACCTGACATCTTCAGAAAAGCAAACTAACAAATGAAACAAGAAAACACAAAAATCTTAACAACTTAACGATTTGATTGTGGACAAAGTGGAGATTGAGCAAGTACTGATAAGAAAGAGGTCTGCTTTCATGGTTGTGTATTTTCATTTTTTCCTGATTCAAAAATATCTACTTTTTATATAGGATTGACCACAACTAAAGATTGTTGCAACAAGATGGTTAGAGTGGGAGGAGGAGAAAGAGGAGTGTGTGGGGAGACCAGCGATAGGTGATGATTTCTTCCACTGTGAATGAGGCACTTGGCAAAATATCTCAGGAAGTTGTGATGGAACCTGTATCAGTGCAATTTATTTGTGAGGGGCTCTTTTAAGGCTTGGGAGCCCATTCATTCTGGACTTAACTGGGCTCTGCCCACACACCTGACCAACCATCATAAGAGAAGAAAGAGACAATAACTGGAAGTATGTGTGTGTGATAGAGGAGTAGGGAGGGGTGATGGAAAAAGCAAGAAAGAGAGGAGAGAGACAGAAAATAAAAAGAAAGGATAGGAATGCATCATGATTAAGTACCTAGATTTTATATACTATCTCTATGACTTGGGGTAAATTATTCATCTCTGAAGATTATTTCTTCATCTATCTATAGAAATTAATAGCACCTATCTCATAGAGTTATTATGATGATTAAATTAGCTAATATACAAAAGCACTTAGGCTTTTATTCTTGTATTTTTATTGTGCTGGGCATCTATCAAGATGAGATGATTAAATTATGGTACATCTAATCGATGATGCCATTAAAAGGAATCTATCTGATAGAGTTTCATGTGCCAAAAAGGCAGGATGTTCGAAATCAACAGTTAAGTATATATAAAAAAAAAAAGTCTGTAAAATGTAGTGCACAGTGTCTGCCCATTTGCATGAAAGATGATATATCTTCTTGCATATTTCTGGAAGAATAAGAAATTGGTTATAATCGTTCCTCTGTGAAAGTTGTCTAGGACACCATAGATCATTTTACTATATTTTTCTTTGTCCCATTTAAAATTTTATCATTTGTGTACTCTTTAATTAAAAACAAAAATAAAATGAAGAAAGGAAAACATGAGGACGAGAATAGCTCCTGTCCCATAAATTGAGAAGAGTAAATGAGATCATGTATGTTAACATTTTGCTTGGTATTTAAAAGGCCCTCCAAAACACTGCCTGTGATGATATTTATTAATAAAAGAAGTTTCCTTTGGCTTTGAATAGAATTATAGAATAGATAAAAAGTGAGTGACTGTGGAAGGATAGGGCATTAGAATTATAAATAATGCTATTTGTGTCACTTAGCTGCCTCCATGTTGGGGGAAGATGAATCACACTTTGTATGGTGTGGTTTATGTGCATGGTTAATGTTGGTTTCTCCCCGTGGTTTCCTAATCCACTAATGACCTGTAGTTATGTGACAGCATGCATTTTCATGTTACCAGGCTAGAAAGAGTTTAGGGAATGGGTCTCCAGGTGCTCCTGAGATTCTCCACTCAAATGAGATTTCCTGGCCCTATGCTTTCCTATAGGGAGCTATAATCCTATTATTTACTTGAGTAAAAATTTTCAGTTGAAGGGGGGAAATCACAGAAGACGAATGTGTGCTTTAGAGCTAATAGTGTACAAGTTAATTTTGGTCCTCCAAACTAGAATGTAAAAAAAAAAATCTGATTCCCTTCTGCCTTGTTTTTTTGCCATTAAACAACCATCAAGCAAAACCAGAATCATTATAGCTAGTTTGAAAACGTTTGAATTATGCACTGGATAAAGTTACATGTTTTTCTAGTGTTAAATTAGGGCAGAAAAATTAGAGTCTTGAAGGGGCAATCCTTAGTTAGGTGACTAACTTTGGCCGTTCTTCTCATCTTAATCTTCTGTAGACGTTATAGATTTATTATAGAAGCCACCATGAGTCGATCTATATCCCTCTTAATTTCAGCAGACTGGTGCCAGGGAAACTTTATTTTCTTCTGCTGTACCTAGACCCATGGGAGGCTACCTTTAATTGGTGATTTGTGGGAAAGCAACTAGACTACAGCTTATTAGTATCTGAGCTGGTGACTCCGAGCCCATCCACTGGAAGTGAGCTGAGAAAGTTGCCCTTCATTGAAAACTTGCTGTCATAGTACTAACCACATACCGTGTAAAAAAACAAAAGCCTTTAACACTAGGGAAAATATTTTGTTTTTCTTAAATGTCTGTGCTGTATATAGTTAAATGTACTGCCTCAATATATATGTATGTGGCCATGACATTTGTTTTACCTTGATGGGAAAATCTCTCTTCATCTTGGCCAGGTAGCATACTCTTAAGAGCGTAAGGGGACCTGTGAAAGACTAATAATTTAGTTTCTCTCCCTAGTGTCTTTGGTTCTTCTTTTATTAATATATAGTTGTGTTGGTTAATTGTATTCTCCAGTCTGTACATTTCATGGCAATAGGAAACCCATTTCATGTAAAAGGATGTCAATTATTGTTGGTAAAACGCCCAAGACGTTATTCTTTTTTCTCATTCCAAGATTACTAATGGGTTTGGTTGTTTCCTTCAGTTGCTTTGGGAAATAGATGCTATGGCAAGATAACTATTAGGCTTTATTTTCTCAAGGTCATTGAACTCCATTAATCTGATCTGTTTCCCAGATAATTTTATGTCTTTAAGTG
Organism: Ailuropoda melanoleuca; assembly: GCF_002007445.2. Lineage (NCBI taxonomy): Eukaryota > Metazoa > Chordata > Mammalia > Carnivora > Ursidae > Ailuropoda > Ailuropoda melanoleuca. The sequence continues at coordinate 107,127,585 of NC_048223.1, read as the reverse complement.
TCAACCAGAAATTGAAGCTCTAGTTCCTAAAATTGCAGGTTCAGGCTTGCTTAGTCCAATCCTTCTTTCAGAATCATATCTTCATGCTTTCATTCATGCATGCATGTTTATTTTCAACCAACACTTACTGAGTACTTACCATGTTCCAGGTGCTGGTTGAGAAGCTGGAGGTAAAACTATGAATGTCAAATAATGCAAAATCGGATATGGAGGATCCTTGGTTTAGGAAACAGACAAGTAAATAGATGATTGTACCACGGTGTCTCAGTAGTAAATACAGAGTGTTCCAGGAATATAGAGGAGGGGTACCTAATTTAGACTGTGATGGGGGTGGGAGATAGGGGAATTCTCCAGGGGAAATCGACATCTTTATTGGTCTCAAAAGATAGGTGGATGTTGGCTAGGTAAAGGGTTGTTCAGATATACTTTCTTTGCAGTTTAGAATTCTTAATATTGAAGGGAATGTGGCGAAATCAAGATCCATTGGAAAAAACTCAGAAAAAAATCTATTTAAAGAAAATGTTGAACCTAGAATATTTGGCAGAGGAGAATATTCAATGAGCTGGGTAGAAAGAGAAGGTGATGAAGGTGATACTTCTGAGTTGTAACTTCCTTTCAAGTATAAGGATCAACATTTAATGATCTGGAGGCTCACTGGAATGCTTTTTTAAAAAATTATTTGTGTGTTCTCTTATTCATGCATTCAGACTTAGAAGGTCCGGAGGGAGGGCCAGTAATAGGAATTTGTAACAAGCCACCCAGGTAGGCACAGGGTTTTCCTCCCCTTAACTTTTGTTACCATCACTATACCCAGCCTCTTTTTTAGCCTTCTACTAGCCCATCCATGAGAGATTAGCCTTTTCGAAAAGAATTATTTTAAATACAAAGTAGCAATAGGAAGGACATAAAATAAGAGTCACATAATTAGTGAGGCTTACCCAGCACAAGGTCCTGCTGCTCCTGTAAATACCATCTAGGGTTCAGATTTAGAATAGCTTTACGAGGCTGTTTTTGGATTTCTTCCTCTCCTAGCAAATTTCTCTGTGAGACAGCTCACAGCTTATTTCCTGCACCTAAAAATTGATCAACTTCCTTTTACCTGTAACTCATTTGAGTGCAAACTTCTGCTTTGACCTTTACGCCCTACCTGGAGTCCGTCATTCCCACTTGCCTTTCCTACTCGGAGGAACACTCTTATCCTGAGCTGATTTGAAAGGATATATTAATATTTTAGATCTGCTGCTGCTCTATTCACCCTAAGCAGTAAAGGGCCTTTGTGGAATTCTTACTAAGGATAGTGCCATAGCTTAGAGATACCTTTATGGTGAAATGATAATGTCCATGACAAAGGATTTGCACACAGACCATCAAAGCATAAACGTGCTTAATTGATATTTGTTCAAGAATGAAGAATTACAGTAATTGTGAGCCATTCCAAGGCACCTGTGTCTCAGGATACTGATATCTAGGAAGACATATGTGATATCTTATTCATCTTCCATCTGACATCTGGAAAAGTGATTTTTGTCAAGGCACTATTTCAAGAACTCTTGGAAATAAGTAGTAGTCATCATGGCCACCTATCTCAAATTGTTAGTTTAGTTCTTGTAATCTCATCAGAGATGTTGGATTAACTAGGGATTACTGGATAATGGTTAACTGGGCTACTCTCTTGGAGAAATCAGAACTGTCAAAGTGAAATTATGATATAGCTAGTTTAAACATACATTCATTTGACAAACATTTTAAGAGTGCTTTTCCATGAGAGTCAGGGATAGAAGAATAAAATACTGTTCACTAAGAGCTTGTAAATGGACCAAATTCAGTAACCACACTTGATTAAAAAAAAGAAAAAGCTTGTGTTTCTACTGCTATGTATAAGCTAGTAGAACTTTAGACTAAGTCTCCAGCCCTGAATGGGGAACCTTCTTCAAAGTGAGTGTGCCAGGGCAAGTGATTCAATCATGAGGTGAGAATTGGAAATGCAGTTACTAAATACAAGTCCTGATTATGCTGAGAAGAGCCCAGCTGCCCAAGAAAATTTAGAGACAAGGGCAAGGAGATTTATCATTGCAATTTGATTCCAAAATCTTCAAGACAGCACGTTTATTTTGGAAATTTTTAATCTCTGATATGTACAATGTGATGGGGAAGAGGCTACAACAGGGCTCCGGGCTGCCTTGTCTCTTTTATTTTTCCTTTTAATGCCTCTTAGGCTGTATTCTAATGATGAGTCAGATGGGCTCATTCTCCGGAGAAGGCTGCTCAATTAGGAGGATATGATAACCTTTGAAAAAAGATGAAATGCTGATGAGCCAACATAAGAATTAACATTTTAAAATTGCTTCTGTACCAGCTCACAACATTGGTAACAACAACAGTAATTACCATTGTTATTTCAGAAAGCTGTTAGTTTCAGAGTGGGTGTGGAAAGTCAAACAGGAGAATAAACTTCCTCTGTTTGATTGACATTTTGGAGGCAGTTCTTTTTTACCCTAATCATCAACCTAGATTTATAGAAACCGTTTCTTCTGAACAGTATGCAAGGCCTAAGAACATATGAATTCTGTTAAAATAAAATGAAGTTAAGGGAAAAAATCTAATCCAAAGTCCTTAGCTATTTCAGAGTTATTCTCTCTAGCTCTATAGATTCTTGGAAAATATATTTACAAGATATTTGAAATATCAAAATAAAAATATATTGTACAAACTGTTTTTGGTACAAAATATTAATGTATGTTCAAATAATTCAACATCTTTTACTGAGGATATTTTTGTGTAGACACTGAAAATGATAGGGTTTTTTTTTTGGGGGGGGTTGAAGAGATAGAAACTTAAGCAGGCTTCACACCCATCACAGAGCTGGACACAGGGCTTGATCTCACAACCCTGTGATCATGACCTGAGCTGAATCAGGAGTCAGATTAACCAACTGTACCACCTACGTGCCCTAAAAATGATAGGTTTTAAGGGCCATAGGACAGATTCCTGCCCTCTTGAAACTTGCATTCCATTGTCCTCCAACCTCTTCACACCTCCTGATTTGGTATTTCCTAGTCAATTTCCTCAGTGGAATCCCATGAATAAACTGTTGGCTCACAAATTATCTTTCGAGTGGACCTGTTTCTTGAACTTTAGATATGTATCGCCTTGACATTTTCACTGGGCTGATGATTTATTTGGTATTTTAACTGTTAAAAACAGAACCTTTTTTCCTCTTACCATCCATGTCTCTTCCAGTCTATTCTTCCTCTTCCCTTCTCCATCCATAGAATGCTAACTTCGTTCTGGTTGATCTGGTTAAAAATCTTTCAGTCCTCTGTAATCCTTTTCCCTACTTCTTTCTCTCATTCCTTCTCCCTTGTGTAAATACAATCTAGAATATATTCTATTAATGGTAAACCTGAAATGTTTTTCCAGTTCTGTGGCCTCTAAGTATTATCTCTACTCTTAGGCTACATTAAGCCCTCAAGTTTTCTTATCTGAAATATTGTACCTACTCCCAGCTGGTCTCATCTTCCAATGTTGACCTTTAGAATCTGTTTTCCATAGAGCATCCAGCAAGGACATTTAAAAAACATTTAGAACTTGATATAACTGTGGTCAAAACCCTCTTGTGATTTTCCATCTTATTCTAGGTAACAGAGACCAATAATGACCTCACACACATGGCTTGCTTTCACCCCTCCACCCCAAATTTATAGCGTCTGCTACTTCTCTGTGCATCTCCAACTCCAAGCACATCTCCCCCAGATTTTGCCTTTGGTTTTCCCTTTGTTTGGTATGTTCTTCCCCACAAATACCTGCACAATTTATCTTTCATTTTATTTAACTGTTGAAATTTTACTTCCTCTGAGTGACCTTCCCTGACCAAGCCATCTGGACTAACACATTCATTCTTACTCTGCCTTTAAAATTTTCTTAGTTTTTCTCATCCTTGCAATCATCGGTAATTATAGTTGATTTTCCATTATTCACAGATTACATATTTGTGAATTCTCCTACTTGATAAAATGGATTTGTAATCCCCAAATCAATACTTGCGGCATTTTCGTGGCCATTCACAGACATGTGCAAAGTGGTGAAAAATTGGAGAGCCTGATGCATGCATGTCCTAGCTGAGATCAGACAACAGATGCTCTGCTTTCTTACCTCAGCTCTCAAACTGCAAACAACTGTCCTTATAGTCAGTTAGTGCCAGATTTTTCTCATTTTTGACTGTTGTTGGTGAGTTCACAGTTTAAAACAGCTTGAGCGGTTCTAGTGTTCCTTAAAGAGAAAATACTTGTATTAGATACTCTTTGTTTAGGCATGAGTTAGTGTTGCTGGCCCTGAGTTCAATGTTAATGAATGAATAATATATTCTAAATAAGGTGTTTCTAAACAGAAACACACATAAAGTGAGGTTATGTATTGATTGCTTGATGAAAATGTTGTGATCAGGAGTGAGCAGGTACCTAACCTCTTTGCCCTTAAGAGCAATGGTTCAAGATTCATTGATTCAGTGTTTGTGGTGACTTTATAGAATGTAACTACTGCTTAATAATGAGAATTAATTGCATTTTGTTTATTTCACTCTCCCCCTACCCCCATGATGTAAGGACTTTGTGTCTACTTCCACATGTCCAATGCTTAGAACAGTGCCTGACACATAATAAGTGCTCAATAAATATTTAATTATGTAATCAAAGAGAATTCTATCGTGAGAGACATACAATGTTAGTATGGTGAGAAATGCAATAAGCTAGGAAAAAAACCAAATAGACATTGTGATACAGTCTCTGAAGGCAGTAAGCAGGGCAGTAAGGTCAAACCATCATTAGGCATGCTGGTGTCATTAGATCTAAGACCTACAAGGGGAAGAATAAGTCAGCCTTGAGAAGCAAAGAGGGAGTATTCTGGGCAGAGAGATTAAGAAGTGAAGATACACAGTGAAAGTGATGGTTGCAGAGATTGAAAAACGAAATGAGGACAGTGTGAGCTGTGGCTAGAATGGTGAAGATGTGCTGGAAGAAGCAGACCAATGCTAGATCAGGAGGACATTTTGTATTTTAGATAATCTAAGAAAACGAGCAATACATGGAAATATTTTAAGCAATGTGAATTGATAAATTTGATAAACTTGATTTATACCCCAAAGAAAAGAAAAAGGGGAAACTGATTTGTCAACTAATGGACCCAGTTTTTAATTACCATACATTCTGTAATTGCTAAATAACTATACAGGGATTGTGTCTTAGCTAATTCAAGTACCTGTACAGGTGGCCACGGGGCTGCTGCTGCTTTGATTTCTTACAAATGGACTCAAGGAAGCCATATGAGAATTTCCGGTGGATAGCATGTAGCTTTGACTGCAGAGTATCCTCTATCTGGAAAGGCCCTCTTCAAACACTTGTGCTGATTTTGGAGAAGCTATAAAGAGACAAACTGGGGAGGAAGGGAACACTTTTGTGGTCACAGTGATGTGTCAAATGAACCCTGCTGATCTGGACGTGAGGGAGAGGCAAATGTTGTAACCAGACTTAATTAGGGATGATATATTTTAAAAGTCTGGTCCAGTTGTCATCCCTTACAGTGTGCTGAGTAATAGTGATTATTGTAAATTCTCATAATGAGTTTTGTAGTGAACTAGTTGTGAAGTGTGTATGTAAGAAAAAAGATTGCCTCCGTAATAGATTTCTCCAAATGTCTGTGTTTTTAAAAAATGTTATTTAAGAATAAATGAGTTTGAATTTTCATTAGGTTAGCTGGTTATGGTTCATGTTGACATAATTTCTAGGCCAGAGAATCTCTGTTATTACAGTGCTCATTTCATTGCTGCTAGGAAAGTCACTGGTATTAGGAATGTTCTATAAGTTTAACTTACACAAAGAACTCTTATTATGTTGATGTTGTTTTTTAAAGATTCATTTATTTATTTGAGAGAGAGAGAGAGTGTGTGTTTGAGTGGGAAGAGAGGCAGAGGGAGAAAATCTTCAACTAGACTCTCTGCTCCGTGTGAAGCCCGAGGTGGGGCTTGATCCCATGACCCATGAGATCATGACCGGAGCTGAAACTAAGAGCTGGATGTTCAACTGACTGAGCCACCCAGATGCCCCAAGAACTCTTACTTTTAGTGGCATCTCCTATTACTATGTAAAGAATGCTGATGCAGAATCTTGGACTCAGAGTACTGTCATCTATTAATGTCTACATACTTACCTCCTCCTAATCTTAATGTGCCACAATTTGGTCATATCTTAAAGTAAACTATCCTGGAAAAATAACCTCTGCTAGATTGACATGATGTACTGAAATGAGCCTAGAATCAATACCAGACAGAACTGGTTTCAAACCCTTATTACATTATTGCTAACAGCACGTGCTTTAAAAAGTATATCAGCATCACTACTTGTCTGTATACAAGGAGGGTAATGATATTTACATTCATGGAGACCAAACAAAATAATGGGTATAAGTGCATAGCATATAGTTGGAACTTGGTAAACATTAGCTCTCTTTAAATTCCCATTTCCTACTATCTGGGGAAGACCATTTATTTCAAATGCACAACTGCCACTTTTAGCATACTCCCTTTATGGGCCATTCTTAGAATTGGAGGCTTACTTCCACTATTATTTTCCTTCATGGGTTAACATTCTATCCCTCTCTAGCTCTCCTCTCTCATTTTATATAATGTCTGTTTATTATTGAGCACCAAACCTCTCATTAGTGTTGAAGCCAGGAGACCTTTGTCTTCAGGGACTGCCCTTCACTTTATATCAGTTCGGATCCCCTTCGTATACCTCTAAAGAGCTCTCTTATGAAGGGACTCAATTTTCATCAAAAACAGGAATCTGATAAATATAAAATATCAGGAAATTAATCTTTTGTCTCTCCCAGAGAGATCTGTAAACTTTAAAATGGGTTTTCTGTGAGAGAAAATTCATTAAAACAAAGATATAATGATTAAATTTAAGTATTTTATGTGTTAGGAAAGAAATCATATGTATTATAAATCTGGGTAGATCATGGCAGATTTCATATTCCATCTCTCCATATGTTTTTATTGAATACTTCTGTGTACTAGATACAGACTAAGCAGCCTAGATTCTAGAAAGAATACTGTGACCTTTGTAATCACTGAGGGATAGAAAATGGGCAAGAATTTGATTTTGTTCGGTGATTGACCAGTGTTTATCACAGAACTTAAATGGAAAACATTATGTGAGTGATAAGACCTGGAAGATCACCTGTAGCTGTGAAATGATGAGACAAGGCTTCATGGGGGAAGGTGCATTTGAAATTTGCCTTAATGAATGGAAGCATTTAAGTTAATGCAATTAAATTAGAAGGGAGAGAACTTTATGAATAGGAGTAACTTATGAAAATGAACCAAATATGTTCAGGAAATGAAAAGCAGTTTGATGTGGCTGAGTTTAGAGTATGTGTGTGTGTGTGGAACAGACTTGGGGCAGATTACAGAGGGTTTTGAATGTATGCATTGGTGTCAATTAGTTTAAAAAAATAATAACCACTAATTTGGAGAAGGAAAACTGTAATAGAACAGTGTTTTTAAAAATCTAGCATTTATACATAAGTTGCACTGGAACTGGGAAAGAATAGACTGGGAACATCTCTTAAAGGGCTAGTTTTAGGATAAGACAGGAGCATGCAAGGACCTGAATTAAAAAGGGTTGGAATGTAAAGGGCATAATAAATGTGAATTATATTGTAAAGGGAGACTATATAAGGGTTTGGGAATTATTCTTACTTGCAAATATATTTTGGTTCTATACTTGCATGTTGAAGTAAATCCCAGAGTGAATGTGTGGGGACATTCCACTTGGATGTGGGACTACCACATGGGAAATGCATTACTGATACCAAATGAAAACCACCACCAACAAACCTTGTTGACATTTAATATTTTCAATGTGGTTGAATTGTGAGTAAAAAAAAAATTGCTTCCCATATCTGAAATAGTACATTAAATTTATGTTACAGAGAAGGAGTGAAAAAAGCCATCAGACTTCCAAGTAAAATATGCCCGTCAAGAGAGTGTGCGTTGGATGCCATTTTATCACATCTTCTCTACATGTTTTTAAGTCAAGTGAGATGATTTATCAGCTTGTGCTAAATTGCCAATTCTCAGATAATGTATACCTCCAACTAGATCATTTGGAAGGATTTATCTCCTGTAGAACACTACATACAAAGTGGCATTGTTTTTCTTTTGTGACGCTGCTTGCAGAGGAGACATTAAGTACACAAAACTATTGATTTTCTTGTTTCACAAATGCTTCTGAAGCTCTTAACTTGACCTTATCCGACCAAGGGCAAGCATTTTACATTTGTCAGTGATCACAAGCAGTTGCAGAACATTTTACTGAGGCTGACTCTTCCTTTTCTCTTGCCTTTTTTGCATGATCAGGCCTTAAATTTGGACCAAAGGTAAAAAGGAGAATATGAGAAACTGAGTTTTAGTAATCTAGACTTATTTATAGATTTTTGCCGAATCCAAACCTTGTTGAATCTTCAAATCTACCAACATGGTATATCTTTTTATTTATTTTGATCATCTTTGATTTCTTTTATCAGCATTTTGTAGTTTTCAGCATATAGATCCTGTACATGTTTTCTTACATTTATAACAAAATATTTTAAAATTATTTTAAGTGAGATTATTTACCAAAATCAGTATATAATTATACATTAATAGTATATAGAGATATGATTGTGTTGACCTTGCATCTTGTGACCTTATTAAACTCAGATTAGCTCTAGAAGTTTCTTTTTGGTAGATTTGTTTAAATTTTCTAGGTAGACAATGTCATCTATGAATAGGAACACCCATTGTTTCTGATTTGTATTTCTTTTATTTCTTTCTGTTGACTTATTGTTAGGCTGGGACTTCTCATAGAAAGTTGATTAGTAATAGTGAGAATGGACAACCTTGCCTCGATACTGATAATAGGAGAAAACTATTAAGTCTTGTACAAGCAAGGATGATGCCAGCTGTAGGTTTTGTTTTTGCATAGATGCTCTTGATCTTTTTTTTTTAAATAGGAATTATAGTTTGTTGAAAATTTTTATCACAGATGTTGAATTGTCAAAAGCTTTTTTTTTTATCATGGGATGACATGATTATATAGTTTTTCTCCTTTTAGACTATTAATGTAGTGGATCCATTAATTTTTTAAATTTAAATTCAACTAGCCAACATATAGTACATCAGTAGTTTCAAATGTAGAGTGCAGTAATTCATCAGTTGCATATAACACCCAGTGCTTATCACATCACGTGTCCTCCTAAATGCCCCCTACCCAATTATCCCATCCCCTCATCCACCTCCCCTCTAGCAACCCTTAGTTTGTTTCCTGTAGTTAAGAGTCTCTCATGGTTTGTCTTCCTCTCTGATTTCCTCCCTTCCAATGATCCTCTGTGCTGTTTCTTAAATTCCACATATGAGTAAAAGCATGTGATAATTGTCTTTCTCTGATTGACTTATTTCACTCAGCATAATACCTTCCAGTTCCATATGTGTCGATATAAATAAGTATTCCTTCTTCCTGATGACTAATATTCCATTAGATTACTTTGATTTTGAGTGTTGAATCAGTCTTGCATTCTTGGATAAACTACTTGTCATGTATTATTTTAATATGTTGCTAAATTTGATTCACTTATATTAGGTCAAGGACTTTGGCGTCTTTTCATAAGATATATTCTCCCATAGCATTATTTTATTATACCCTTTTGTCTGGTTTTGGTATCATTAATTTTGGCCTCATTTTATGAGTAGGTAGTATTCCCTTGTTTAAAACTTGTTGGAAGAGTTCACGTAGAACTGATATTTCTTATTTAGCGATTGGTAGAATTCATCAGTGAAACTGTCTGGGGCTGAGGATTCCTATTTTAGAAGGATTTTAACCATCATTTCAATATATTTTACAATTACAGGACAATTCAAGTTATCTAGGGTATCTTGAGTGAGTTTGGGCAATTTGTGGCTTTCAAGGCATTGGACTACTTCATCTAAATCATCAAGTGTACGGAGTTCTTTTAGTATTCTTTCATTATGGTTTTAATATTTTTAGGCTTTCTAGTAGTAGTCTGCTTTCAATCCTAATATGAATAATTTGCATTTTTTCTTTGGTTAGTCTTGCTTGAGATTTATCAGTTTTACCAATCTTTTTAAGACTCTGTTTTTCATTTTTCAATTTCATTAGTTTCTACAGTTCATTGCTTTATTCTCCTTTCTTTAGTTTCATTTTGCTGTACTTTTTCTTATTTTTTAAGGTAAAATCTGAGATTGTTGCTTTAATAGGCACAGAGACAGCTGCTCAGGGCAGCTAACCTAGACACTGGCTATTTAGCCTGCTTTGCTCTAAATTCCACACCCCTTTGTACTGGCACGACTGCCCTTCTGGATAAAACCTGTGTCATTCCCAGATGGTGAGACCTTCCCCCAGAAGACCAGTGCACATCCTTGCCATACTAGGTCGCTAAAGTTTGGAGTTTTAAAACTCAGCCAACCTGGGTAAGATAGAGCCCAAAGGCAGGCAGACAACCTGGAGACAGTGTGAAAATAGCGATCTGAAAATGCCTAGGATGCACAAGGAGAAATTATTTGCTCTTCTGAGAGGGTTCCCTGAGAGCAGCAAGCATGGACTCCACTCTCCAGGGACAAAGGAGATGGCTGGTGCCATTTCCCTCCCCCACCCCTCAGCATAAGCCAACTTCAGTAAACAGCACAGTGCCAACACTAACTGCCTAACCTACTTATACCAAGTCCTGCCCCCTGTGCTCCACTGGTGCTGCTTTTCTTGGGCAAGTGTTCCTAAGTACCAGTGTGCTGGATCCTTTCCCCAGAAGACTGGCACAAACACCTGCACATACCACATCTACTGACCATAGAATTCTGCAAAGCTTTAATTCTAGTGGAAATAGCATCAGGTGTCATTTAACAAGCAGACTAGGACACATCTGGTTGCAACTCACCACACTGTGGCCACCGTCCAAACACTGACCACTGCAGAGAAGAAAAACTTCTGTAGAGGACTGACCTGAAGGGTAGAGCAGCCAAAACACAGCAGCAGAGTGCATGTAGCACACACCAGACACTTCGTGAAGCACCAGGCCCTGGACATTATATGACCTCTTCTTCATAAAGCTGTTACTCTCAGGAGCAGAAAACATAACACGATTTTCTAACACACCAAAGACGAAAGAGACCTAGACCAAATGCCAAGATGGAAGCATTCATCCCCCCAAAAAAAAGAACAGGAAAAGGTCATGGCCAGAGATCTAATTGAAACAGGTAGAAGTAATATGCCTGATGCAGATTTTAAAGCAACAATTATAAGGATACTTGCTAGGCTTGAGAAAAGCATGGAAGACATTAGGGAGACCATTACCACAGAGATAAAAGAGCTAAAAATATAATCAGTAAATAAAAATGCAATAACTGAGATAAGAAACTGGATGTAATGACTTTAAGGATGGAAGAAGCAGAGGAATGAATAAGTGACACAAGATAGAATTATGGACAGTAATGAAACTGAACAAGAGAAAGAATGATGGATCACAAGAGTAGACTTAGGGAACTCAGTGACTTCTTAAAATGTGTAATAACATGCGTATCATAGGAGTCCCAGAAGAAGAAGAGAGAAAAGGGAGCAAAAGGCTTATCTGAGGAAATAAGAGCTGAAAACTTTCCTAATCTGGGGAAGGAAACAGAGATCCAAATCCAGGAGGCACAGAGAAGTCCCATCAAAATCAACAAAAGCAGGCCAACACCAAGACAAAATGTACTTAAATTTGCAAAATATAGTGAAAAAGAAAAAGTCCTAGAAGCATCAAGACAAAATAAGTCCCTAACTTATAAGGAAAGACCCATAAGGCTAGCAGCAGATCTCTCCACAGGAACTTGGCAACCCAGAAGAAAGTGGCCTCATATATCCAATGTGCTAAATGGGAGGAATCTATAGCCAAGAATATTCTATCCAGCAATGCTATTGTTTAGAATAGAAGGAGAGATAGTTTCCCAGACAAGACTAAGAGTTTGTGACCATTAAACCAGCCCTGCAAGAAATATTAAAGGGACTCTTTGTGTGGGAAGGAAAGACCAAAAGTGACAAGGACTAGAAAGGAACAGAGAAAATCTCCAGAAACAATGACAAAACAAGTAATAAAATGGTACTAAATACATAACTATCAATAATTATTCTGAATATAAATAGCCTACACACTCAAAAGACATAGGGTGTTAGAATGGATAAAAAAAATCCCATCTATATGTTGCCTAGAAGAGACTCACTTTAGACTCAAGGACACCTGCAGATTGAAGGTTAGGGGATAATGAAACATTTATCATGCAAATAGACATGAAAAGAAAGCTAAAGCAGCAATACTCAGACAAACTAGATTTTAAACCAAAAACTGTAACAAGAGATGAAGAAGGGCACTATATCATAATTAAGGGGTCTATCCAACAAGAAGACCTAACAGTTGTAAATATTCCGCAAAATGGGAGTACCCAAATATATAAAACAATAACATAAAGGAACTCATTGATAAGAATACAGTAATAGTAGGGGGCTTTAACTCCCCACTTATAGCAATGGGCAAATCATCTAAGCAGAAAATCAAAAAACAGATGGACTTAACAGATATATTGAGAACATTTCATCCTAAAGAAGCAGAATATACATTGTTTTTGAGTGTACATGAAACATTCTCCAGAATAGATCTCATACTGGGCCACAAACCAGGTCTCAACAAGTACAAAAATATTAAGATCATATCATGCACATTTTCTAACCACAATGCTAAGAAACTTGAAGTCAACCACAAGAAAAAATTTGGAAAGACTGTAAGTACATGGAGTTTAAAGAATATCCCACTAAAGAATGAATGGGTCAACAGGAAATTAATGAAGAAATTAAAAAGAATACATGGAAGCAAATGCAAATGAAAGCACAACTGTCCAAAACCTTTGGGATGCAGCAAAAGTGGTCACAAGAGGGAAGTATATAGTAATACAAACCTACCTCAAGAACCAAGAAAAATCTCAAACAACCTAACCTACAGGAGCAACCTAAAGGAGCTAGAAAAAGAACAACAAATGAAGGCTAAAGCCAGCAGGAGAAGGAAAATAACAAATATTAGAGCAGAAATAAATGATAAAGAAGCAAACAACAAAAAAAAACAGAACATATCAATGTAATCAGGACCCGGTTCTTTGAAAAAACTAATAAAACTGATAAAACCCTAGCCAAACTTATAAAGAAGAAAAAAGAAAGGACCCAAGTAAATAAAATCACAAATGAGAGGGGAGAAATAAAAACCAGCACCACAGAAATACAATTATAAGAGAATGTTATGAAGAATTATACACCAACAAATTGGACAATCTGGAAGACATGGATAAATTCCTAGAACATATAAACTAGCAACATCTATTTCTTAACAGAAAACTTGGACAGACCAATAACAGCAAAGAAATTGAATCAGTAATCAAAAATCTCCAAACAAACAAAAGTCCAGGGCCAGATGGCTTCACAGGGGAATTTAAGATACAAAACAGATGAACATGGCAGGGGAAAGAAAGAGAGGGAAACCAGGAGATAGACTTTTTTTTTTTTTAAAGATTTTATTTATTTATTTAAGAGACAGAGAGCAGGAGAGGGATGGACAGGCACAGGGAGAGGGAGAAACATGCTCTCCACTGAGCAGGGAGTCCTATGCGAGGCTTGATCCCAGGACCCTGGGATCATGACCTGAGCCCAAAGCAGACACTAAATGACTGTGGTACCCAGATGCCCCTAGGAAATAGACTCTAAACAATTGAGAACAAACTGAGGGTTATTGGAGGAGAGGTAAGTGGGAGAATGGATTAAATAGGTGATGGGTATTACAGGGGTCACTTGAGCACTGGGTGTAATATGCAATGATGAATCACAAAATTCTACACTTGAAATTAGTATTACACTGTATGTTAATGAACTGTAATTTAAAGAAAAACTTGAAAAAAAAAGGTTATTTCTTTGAAACCCTCATCAGCTTTATTGGGGGTATAATTAACAAATAGAAATGGTATATATTTAAGTAGTATGACTGGATATTTCGATAATCGTGCACATTGTGAAATGATTACCATTACTAAGCTAGTTAAGATATCTATCATCTTAGTTACCCCTTTTTTTTCTTGCAGTGAGACTACTTAATATTGATATTCCTATCAAACTGCAAGTATACAATATCACTAGCTATAATCACCAGGCTGTAAAATAGATCTCCAGAATTTAGTCATCTTATGTAACGGAAATTTTGTACTCTTTGACCAATATATTCCCATTTCCTCCACCTTTTTATTTTCTGATAGAAGCTTTGTTGCTATCAAACTCTTCCTATTTACTGCTTTAGTAGTATCCCACAAATTTTGACATACTGTACTTCCATGTTTGTTTAATTAAAAATATTTTCTAATAACCCATGAGACATTTCACATTGACCCATAGATTATTTAGATGTATGTTGCTTAATTTCCAAGTATTCTCAGATTTCTGTTATCTTTTTATAACTGACTAATAGGTTAATTTCATATACTCAGAAATGTATGATGTCAAGTTTTTTATACTTTTAAAGTTTATGGCCCAAAATATGGTCTATTTTGGTAGATGTCTCAGTGCAATTGGAAAAAAAAATGTGTATTTTGCTGTTAGCTGGATTTCTTTCTTTTTTTTTTTTTAAATGATTTTTTATTATATTATGTTAGTCACCATACAGTACATCCCCGGATTCTGATGTAAAGTTCGATGCTCCATTAGTTGCATATAACACCCAGTGCACCATGCAATAAGTGCCCTCCTTACCACCCATCACCAGTCTATCCCATTCCCCCACCCCCCTCCCCTCTGAAGCCCTCAGTTTGTTTTTCAGAGTCCATAGTCTCTCATGTTTCATTCCCCCTTCTGATTACCCCCCCTTCTTTATCCCCTTTTTCCCCTACCGATCATCCTAGTTCTTATGTTCCATAGATGAGAGAAATCATATGATAATTGTCTTTCTCTGCTTGACTTATTTCACTTAGCATTATCTCCTCCAGTGCCGTCCATGTTGCAGCAAATGTTGAGAATTCGTTCTTTCTGATAGCTGAGTAATATTCCATTGTATATATGGACCACAGCTTCTTAATCCAGTCATCTGTTGAAGGGCATCTCGGCTCCTTCCATGATTTGGCTATTGTGGACAATGCAGCTATGAACATTGGGGTGCATATGGCCCTTCTCTTTACTACGTCTGTATCTTTGGGGTAAACACCCAGTAGTGCAATGGCTGGGTCATAGGGTAGTTCAATTTTTAACTTTTTAAGGGACCTCCACACTGTTTTCCAGAGTGGCTGTACCAACTTGCATTCCCACCAACAATGTAGGAGGGATCCCCTTTCTCCACATCCTCTCCAACAATTGTTGTTTCTTGCCTTGTCTATCTTTGCCATTCTAACTGGCGTAAGGTGGTATCTCAGTGTGGTTTTGATTTGAATTTCCCTGATGGCTAATGATTTTGAACATTTTTTCATGTGTCTGTTAGCCATTTGTATGTCTTCATTGGAAAAGTGTCTGTTCATATCTTCTGCCCATTTTATGATTTGTTTATTTGTTTCTCGTGTATTGAGTTTGAGAAGTTCTTTGTAGATCTTGGATACCAGTCCTTTATCTGTGGTGTCCTTTGCGAATATATTCTCCCATTCCGTGGGCTGCCTCTTAGTTTTTTTGACTGTTTCCTTGGCTGTGCAGACGTTACTTATCCTGATAAAGTCCCNCGTTACCTTGGAATTAACTTAACCAGAGACGTAAAGGACCTATATCCTAGAAACTATAGATCACTTTTGAAAGATATTGAGGAAGACATAAAAAGATGGAAAAATATTCCATGCTCATGGATTGGAAGAATTAACATAGTTAAAATGTCCATACTACCCAGAGCAATCTACACTTTCAATGCTATCCCGATCAAAATACCGAGGACATTTTTCAAAGAACTGGAACAAATAGTCCTTAAATTTGTATGGAACCAGAAAAGGCCCCGAATCTCCAAGGAACTGTTGAAAAGGAAAAACAAAGCTGGGGGCATCACAATGCCGGATTTCGAGCTGTACTACAAATCTGTGATCACAAAGATAGCATGGTACTGGCACAAAAACAGACATATAGACCAATGGAACAGAATACAGAACCCAGAAATGGACTCTCGGCTCTTTGGGCAACTAATCTTTGATAAAGCAGGAAAAAACATCCGGTGGAAAAAAGACAGTCTCTTCAATAAATGGTGCTGGGAAAATTGGACAGCTACATGCAAAAGAATGAAACTTGACCACTCTCTCACACCATACACAAAAATAAACTCCAAATGGGTGAAAGACCTCGATGTGAGACAGGAATCCATCAAAATTCTAGAAAACATGGGCAACAACCTGTATGACATCGGCCAGAGCAACCTTTCATGACACATCTCCAAAGGCAAGAGAAACAAAAGATAAAATGAACATATGGGACTTCATCAGGATAAAAAGCTGGATTTCTATCAGTGTCAATTAAATCTTATTAGTTGATACTCCTCAGTTTTATATTTTTGCTAATTTTCAATTTACTGCTCTTGGTTATAGATTTGTCTATTTCTCTCCTCAGTTTTTTCAATTTCTGCTTCATGTATTTTGAAACTCTGTTATTAGGTGGATACACATTTGACATTGTTACTTATTTTTGGTGAAGAGATTTTTTTTTTTTTTTTACCATCATGGAGTGTTTCTCCTTATCCCATTTAATTTCCTTTGTTCTAAAATCTACTTTGTCTTCTATTAATATAGCCAGTCCAGCTGTCTCTTTGCTTTAAATGTTACTATTTAATTTTTTCTCATCACTTACTGTTTACAACTAAATATTAAAGGCTGTGATTTTTTTTTTCATTGATCTCTGCTTTAACTGCTCAGAGATATATTTTCATTATTGCAGTTATAATTTTTCTTTACTCTAAAAATTGGAGAAGATTTTGTTTTCTATCATTTGATAGTAAGTGTTAATTGTATTGGATATAATTTTTAAAATGCTATTTCTATTTAGGAGAATCTATTTTATTTTTTGATAAATGTGTCTTCAATTTTAGTATATGTGTGATAGATAGTTGAGACAATATTTTCTTATTTCAGGATTTACATATATGTCAGACACTACTATCTGCTCATTCATCCCTTCTATAATATAACTATTTAAAAAAGATTTTATTTGAGAGAGAGTGAGAGAGTGAGCACACATGAAAGAGAACATGAGGTGGGGGAGGGACAGAGGGAGAGAGAGAAGCAGGCTCCTTGCTGAGCAGGGAGCCCAGCATGATGCTTAATCCCAGGAATCCAGGATCATCATCTGAGCCAAAGGCAGACGCTTAAATGACTGAGCCATCCAGGTGCCCCTATAACATAGCTTTTTGATAGGCCATTCTTGGCTTAGAATGAAGTCGGTAAGTTCAGCCTCCATGCAGCAATATGATCAAGTTCTGGCCAATGGGATATAAGCATATCCTCTATCAATTTTGACGAACTTCCTGAAGAGATAGATGCCAGGCATTATTGGCCGGTTTTCCTCAATTTTTCTGCTCTATAGCCTGGAATATAATAATATCGCTGATCATTTTATCATCCAAATTCCATCTTAGTTCATAAGAATATGGGTCACTCCTTTATGCAGTGGAGTAGAATACCAAAGGAATTGTGGGTCTCTGAAAACTTTGTGGAACAAAGTAAGATACTAGGCCTAGATTGATCAACCATATTTTATATATTTATACACACACACACAAACACACACACACAGATTTTTATATTGCTTAAAGTACTATTATTTTAGGTTTTCTGTTACCTACCTAAACCTAATTCCAGTTACAGCTTTATGGTATTTTGTTTTTCTGTATCTTCATTTTTAGTATATTTGATATGTCATGGTCATAGATATCACTACTTTATGAACTTATGTCTGGAGTTTTTATTAAGCATCTGTAGATGTTTTCTTCTGTTCCCTTCACTTAACCTATTGATGAATGATGGTCTTATGTCTTGTCTACAACAATTAGCTTTTCATCACAGATGACTTTAAAATAGATTCCTTGAGGGTGCCTGGGTGACTCAGCTGGTTGTGGCTCTTGATTTTGGCTCAGGTCATGATATCAGGGTCCTGAGATCCAGCCCCATGTTGGGCTCTATGCTGGGTGTGGAGTCTGCTTAAGATTCTCTCTCTCCCTTTCCTTCTTCTCCTCCCACTCCTTCCCCCTCCCTAAAAAAATGAAAATAAATAAAATAAAACTGATTCCTTGTTTTCTCATTGAAATCTTCCATCTCCCCTTTCTATTCCATTCTCTGTCTGGAAGTTCCTTTGTGCCTTTGCCATCGCTGAGTGTTAAAATTTTTGGTTTATTTAATATTCTGTAATAGTGTCAACCTGATTTTTTAGATTCTCACCCATAAGTGAGAAGAGAAGACTGTTGCTCAAAGAAGTGCCTTGGCTTGGAAGCCAGTTAGATGACTTCACCTGTTATGGTGCTCCAAATGAACTGTGATAAATCAAGAGCACTGAATTATACCCACCATGTTTTAAAGACCTAGAAAAATAGTTTTGGATGAGTTACTTCATTACTTTGCAGTAAAATATGTGCAACTTATGACCTATGAATATTTTAGTTTCTTCATAGAGCAATTATGTTCAACCGAGGCATTCATTTTTTCTCCATCAAATCACTTTTAAAGTTTTACAAGTATTAATTTGCAGTCAACCCCTCTTAAAGTCTATGGAGTAGGGATCAGAATTGTGATAATATCTAGTGAGGGCAACAAATAGCTGAACTCTCAAATCCCTTACTAATACTATTTTTCTATGGCTGAAGTAATGAACTCTGAACACCAATAATGTTAGCCAGTTCTGGGGAAAGCTCTACCTTTCCAATGTACCCTCAAGGTGAATCTACTGGATTGTAGGTAAGAGTGGGACTCTGAAAAAAAATTGGAAATTAAAAACTATTCTCACAAACAATACCAACTTTTTAAAGATCCTAGTTAAAAGATAACCCCACACTTTTACCTGAGTACAAATTTATTAAAAATAGATTTATGTATTTAAGTATTATTGACCACAGTTTTATCATTTCTTCTCAAAGGATATGTACTAGTTTCCTATGGCTGTTGTAAGAATTTATGTCAAAATGGTTAGCTTAAAAAGAACAGAAATGTACTCTCTCCAAGGTTTGGAGGCTAGAAGTTCAGGATCAAAGTATTGGCAGGACTGGTTCTCTCTGGAGGCCCAGAGGGAGTATCATTCCACATCTCTCTGCCAGCTTTTGGTGGCCAGCAATTCTTGGCATTCCTTGGATTATAGCAACATAACTCTAATCTCTTCTTCAATCTTTACATGATCTTGTCCTCTGTGTATTCCTGTCTCAAATCTCCTCCTTTTTCTTATAAGTACTCTTAAATAAGAATCTCATCCTGAGATCCTTAACTTATTAATATTGGCAAACATGTATTTTCCAAATAAGATCACTTTACAGATTTTGGAGGTAAGGTCCTGAGCGTCTCTCTTTTGGGGGTTGCTGTCCAACCTACTACAATGCCCATTATATATTCAGATAAATATAATTCATTTTCATATTCAGAAACTAAAGATGTTTTGGTGGCCTAACAGGATGTCTTCCATACAACCAAGAGGGAAAGGTATAAGTTGGAGCACTCACAGCCAGGGAGGAGATACTCTCAAAACACAAAACACAAGCTATTTGGTATAAGCCTACCTATGCATCGCCTCAGAATATAGCCACTCTTATTTACAGTACAAATATGAGAATTCTATTTCACACAAAGAAATTACTTTATACAAAATCATTATTCTTACTGTAAGATTTCAATGTAACATAATACTTTCAAAAATAGCTGTTGATTAAAAACAGGTAAGGGTACGCTGGGGCAAAATAAGCGTGCAAGGTCTGTATGATCTACCATCTAAGGTGTTAATGGATTTTGTTGAAAAACTTACTGAGCCACTGCTGATGGTTATTTATGAAAATTTACTGAGAACTGGGAAATGACAGAATTGAATGCCAACATTGTATCAATTTTCCAGGGTAGAAAGAACTGCTATCATGGTAATTATGGTTCAGTGAACGTAACTTAAATCTTTCAATAATGGGACAACTATTAAAAAGAAGAACCTGTAAAAACCTCTCAAAGGTAACAAAATCATGAACAATAAATAGAATTGGTTTATAAAACAAATTGTGACAGATGGAATTTAATATCTTTTTGATAGGATTACCAAATTAATAGACTATGGAAAGGAAATAATTGTAATATGTTTTTATTTTATTATATGTGATAGTCTCTAGTGAAATTTATATCAATTCAAATTTTCTGGAAAATGAGTAGTGCCTGTGGGTGGAAAACTACTTAAGGTTTCAAACAGTAAAATATCAACAGCAAAGTATCTAGTTTGGAAAAGAGTCGGCTATTCTGATTCATTTGGGTTTAAAGTGAAACTAAATTTTTCTCCCACTTTTGAGAGAAACCAAATTTTAATACCTCATTTGAGGTCTCAGAGAGACAATTTTGTGGCTAGAAACTCTTACCAGTGTTGAAGAATGAAAAAGTTAACACATTAGTGCATGCCAATGAGACCTGTACACAGTGGCCATTTCCTCCTTTCCTATATATTTTTTTTTTAAATAGGAGTAATAATATGATGGAATTTGGAAGTAGAGTGATCAGGTAGCTAAAAGTAAAACAAAGAATTTGGACCTGGGCTTTAATTTAGCTCTAAAAGCTGTTTTTGGTTTAAGAAGCTCTCTGATGTTTAATTTTTTTCATTTCTTAGAAGAAAGATATTTTTAAAAGATATTTCCTAGTTTTAGGTTGTATTTGCTTATTTTTAAAATTTTTTTAAGGATTTTATTTATTTATTTGTCAGAGAGAAAGCAAGCACAAGCAGGAGGCATGGGAGGCAGGGGGAGAATCAGGCTTCCTGCTAAGCAAGGGGCCCAACACGGGACTTGATCCCAGAACTCTGGGATTATGACCTGAGCCTAAGGCAGACACTTAACTGACTGAGCCACCCAGGCATCCCAATTGTATTTGATTCTTAAGAAAGGTTGTCTTGGGAATATTTGATCCAAGAGAGATGAAAGAGGTTTTTAAGTTTGAAAGGATTTGAATTATATTGATGCAAGTTAGGGGATTTAGGTGAAATAGGACCATAGACCTGAAAAATTATAATTGAGACAGCATTGTGTCAAAATTATTGCATGAAAGATAGTATAGCATTAAACATGATATTCACTATGTTAAAACATTATAGAATTATAAGACAAGTTAAATGAAAAATCACAACGCAAAATTGTATATATAGCATGTGCTCAGCTATGTAAACAATAAGCAAAAAAAGAGTGAAGGAGGTAAGTTAAAATTGTAACCATTTTTATTGCAGGTTAATATTAGAAGTGATTATACATCTGACTTTTCAAATTTTCTATAATGAAAAGCAATATAGTGTTAATCTCCTGAAAAAATATAATTTTTTATATGTACCAGTGAAGTTTTCTTGAAAGAAGTCATAAAATTGGGGGACTTAAATGCAAGCACTTTTTAAGTATTATATTATAAAAATGTGATGGGAACTTTATATTATTTCTTTTAATCTTTAAGACAATCCCTTGAGATAGATGTCAGTTTTAATTGTCCCTTTGCAACATGGCTTTGGGTTTGGGGTAACCCATTGATCAAAAGATGTCAAATGAATAAATCAGAGGCAGTTTAGGAAAGAGAAGAATGATGAAAGAGCTTCAGGTGTTGATTTATGATGTGAGACAGTTTATAGAGAGTTCTGTCAGGCACAAATGTAGTCCAAAAGAGATAAAGTAAGGACATAAAATGACACAGTTATTTAAAGCGTACAGAGCAGGTAAAATTGGTGGAGGGTATTGATTTGTCATGGGACAGTGAGGCATTAAAAAAAAAAATCCCCGGGCGCCTGGGTGGCACGGTGGTTAAGCGTCTGCCTTCGGCTCAGGGCGTGATCCGGGCATTATGGCATCGAGCCCCGTATCAGGCTCCTCCGCTGTGAGCCTGCTTCTTCTTCTCCCACTCCCCCTGCTTGTGTTCCCTCTCTCGCTGGCTGTCTATCTCTGGTCGCATAAATAAATAAAATCTTTAAAAAAAAATCCCATCAGGGAGTCATATCTGAATCTAATGAGTGTCCTATAGTTTGAAAACTAATTTTTGGTATTTTAAAATTAATACTTGTCATCAAAGCTATTGCTTTGCAATAGCAAGAGAAGTTGAACAAATACTAAGAACAGGTGTGAAAATACTGAAGTCAGAATAATTTCCATTGGGGCATTGGTTAAAAATGGGAGACAGCCCTTACAAAATAAACTGAGAAGGACGATTATAAATGATGCATCAGAATGACTACACCTAAGCTTATTGATCAGACTTAAGGTCACAGAGAGTCAACCAAAAATTTTACATCACCAGTTGGGTGGCGATAAATAACATATTAAACAACCTATGAAGTGTTTTTGACAAAAAAAAGGTCAATTGTAAATATGATTATACTTCAAGATTTAATAATCAGTTTCAAGCAATATAGGAGACAGAAAAATAAGGGGATGCAAATCATAAAAATCCATAAAATAGCGGAGAAGAAAAATCCAGTTTCTTTAACATATTAATTTCAAGAAAAGAAAGAAAGAAGAAGAACATGATGAACAAACGAGAATTAAAAGGAAAATGCCAATTGCTTGCAAGAATGTGAGGCAATAGGAACTCTGATTCATTGCTGGTGGAATTCCAAATGTTACAACCATTTTGGAAGACACTTTGTCAGTTTCTTTCAAAGCTGAATAAAGTCTTACAGTCTTACATGATGCAGTTAATCTGCTCCTAGGTATTTATACAATTGATTTGAAATCTTCTTAATGTTGCATGCAAGCTTATGTGTGCGNAACACAATATAATAAAATAAAATTAAAAAAAAAAAATTAAAAAAAAAAATAAAAAAAAGATGTCCTCCAATAGGTGAATGTGTAAGCAAACTGGTATATCCTTACAATGGAGTGGTCAGTGGTAAAAATGAATGAGGTATCAAGTCATGAAATGACATGGATGGATATTAGATGGATATTTCTAAATAAAAGAAAACAAAATGAAAGGTTATGTACCATATGATTCTAAGTAGTTAATGTCCTTGAAAAAGTAAAACTGGGGACAGTTAAAAAAATTTTGTGGTTGTCAGGAATTTGGAAAGAGGGATTAGGGTTAACTATGTGGCAGAGGGCTTTTTAGGGTGCTTCTGTTCTGTAGGGTACCATGTGTGGGTATATGACAGTATACATTTGTCAGAATTGAGCTTTATAAAAAAGAATAAGCCTTACTGTATACAAACTTAAAAAAATCTTATAGGAAGTGGGGAATTTCATGTTGGAATACAGAATGTACCAAAACAATCTATATTACAAAAATATTAAATAACTCCCTGAGGAGTTGGGGGAAAAAAGCTAACAAAAATAACTTTGGAAATGATGTTTGTAAAAACAAGCAAAAGAAACTGTACACAATTACTATATGCCATTTGAGAAAGTTTTCCAGAAGGATATAGGTTAACAAATCTGATACAATACATATTCAATGGAATTGAACAATTAAATAAATGAATGACAGATGAGGTGAACCAGGTTTCTCACCGTCGAAGTGGGAATTTATAGATGAGAAAATGAGAGGAGGTGGCTGGAATGATTCTTGTGGTAATGAATTAGAGTTGGAGACATCAGTATGAATTTAGGTTTAGCTTAATATGTAGATGGTTACATAGAAACACACGTATATAGGTAGGTGAATGCAAACGGACTAATAACTACACAAATGAGTCTTTGCTCTGTCAGCTGAGAAGGCCTAAAAAAAAAAAAAAGATACCTTAGTAACAAGGATGAGCACCCCTAGTACCCAGAATTTGATTTCTAATACCATTCTCCAGTAAAAGAAACTAAGATCCAGGGGTGCCTTGGTGGCACAGTGGTTAAGCGTCTGCCTTCAGCTCGGGGCATGATCCCGGCGTTATGGGATTGAGCCCCACATCGGGCTCCTCCACTATGGGCCTGCTTCTTCCTCTCCCACCCCCCCTGCTTGTGTTCCCTCTCTCGCTGGCTGTCTCTATCTCTGTTGAATAAATAAATAAAATCTTAAAAAAAAAAAAAAGAAAGAAACTAAGATCCTTAGAGAAATGGCTGATTGTAGGACTGCTGTGGGGGAAACATTCAGATGAGACTGGAGTGCCTGAAAGTAAGGACGTGCTTAGTGCCAAAGGGACTAAGAAGTCTGCCAAAGGAAGTCCCAAAGGCCATACCTAGAACACTTTGAGCCACAAAATAAAGTAGTATTGGAAAATAAGTATGAAGCAAAATATAACTCCCAAGTGTAAAATAGTTGTGAGTCCATACTGATATAATTAAAAAGTTGAATGAATACATAAATGGAAAGATGTGAAAAATACACAATGCAAAAAAAAAAATTCAAATAGATCTGTAGATATTCTGTGCTCAAGAAGGTGGAGCATAATTGCTCATGCCTTAAGTGTGTGCTGCATGGAGGGACTTTTGATTGTAAAAAGTGCAGTGTGGAAAAAGTGGGGGTGAAAGGGAGAGTAATTTTACGTGGAGACCTGAGCAACACTAGCTCAGCAAGGTTATCAGGGTCAACATTAACAGTAACTTAGGCCGGGTTGATAGCGTGTACTTCTGATATGTGATGAAAATGGCACTGTATCTCTCTTATTTTCTTTCTAAAATTCATAACCTAGTTTAATCCCAGTAGAGGGATATTCTACAAAATACATGGCTAGTGCTCCTCAAAACTGTCAAGGTCATCAATAACAAAGGAAAGTAAAAAGCTGTCACAACCAAGAGGAGCCAAAGAAGACAAGATAAATAAACATAAGGCATTTTGAATGGGATCCTGGAACAAGAAAAGATCGTAGGAAAAAAAATCTAAGGAAATTGAAGTATGGACTCTAGGTAATAATTTATCAGTTTTTTTTTTTTCTTTTTATTTTTTTAAATTTTATTTTATTATATTGTGTTAATCACCATACAGTACATCCCCAGATTCCGATGTATAATATCAGTTTTGGTTCAAAAATTATAACAAATGGACCATAGTAATGTAGGATTTTTAATAATAGGGGAAACTGAGTGTGACATATATACTAACTTCTGTACTATTTTTTCAATTTTCTGTACATTCTAAAACTTCAAAAATGAATTTTACTAGAAATTTAAACTCTAAAAGGGAGTCAGATATTTATAGTAAATATGTAGTACCTCTTTGGATTGTGATTTAAAGAACAAAACTACACAAAAGACCCAAGGACATTCGGACAATGACTGGATACTTGATTATAATTATTTGGAATTGGTTTAGGTATGATGATAGTTTACTGATTTTAGTAAAAAAATTTTTTTAGAGTTGCATACAAAAGTATTCACAGAGGAAATGACATGCCAATTCAGCTAGGAAGGAAAACGGGGAATATAGGAAGTTTGCATAAAGCAAGCTTGGTCATGTGTTAATTGTTGAAAGTTGGTAATAGGTATTAGTTCATTGCACTATTCTCCTGTATTTTAAATATTTTAGAATCAGGTTTTTTTAAGCTTGAGAAACATGTATGTGCATGGAAGTGAAAGAAGAATTAGCAGGAAGCCTGGAAAGCCACTGTCATGGATCGTGGCGAGTGCGGTGCAAATATATTCTGAGTTTTATTCTTAATTCCTTCCAACTCGGAGAAAGTTTATGTTCTAAATGCTTTTAGATGTCTAGGAAGAAATGTACTGCTCACATTTAGGATGATTTCTAAGGGCAAAGGGAAGGTTAGTATCTAGAAACTGTTTGGAGCCATATCATCAAAAGTGTTTTGTCTCAAACTCCTCTGTAGCACTGGTCTACCAACTGATTTATAATCCATTGAGTAAGTTCATGAAAATGGATGCAGTACAAGTTTTTGTTTTATCAGTGAGCTTGAAGGTATTTCTTAAAAAGCAGACATCAAGTCTTTTTGGTTTCTTTTAACTTTCTTATCCGCCTGTGCTTAATCATCTTTATATATCTATACGTGGGATAAAAGTTCTCTCTGAAAAGGAACCCTTGTATACTGGGAATGCAAAGTGGTGCAGCCGTTGTGGAAAACAGTATGGAGGTTCCTCAAAAAAATTAAAAATAGAATTACCGTATGATCCGGTAATTCCACTATTGGATATTAACTCAAGAATACAAAAACACTCATTTGAAAGGATATATGCATCCCTGTGTTTATTGCAGCATTATTTACAATAGTCAAATTATGGAAGAAGTCAAAGTGTCCATAGATAAATGAACGGATAAAGCAGTGGTATGTGTATGTGTGTGGAATGGAATATTAGCCACAAAAAAGAATGAAATCTTGCCATTTGCAACAACATGGATAGATCTGGAGGGCGTAATGCTAAGTAAGATGAGTCAGCCAGAGAAAGTCAAATACTGTATGATTTCACTCATGTAGAATTTAAGAAACAAAACAAATGGAAAAGAAAAAAAAAGAAAGAAAAAATGAGACAAAAGAGACTTTTAAATACAGAGACCAAACTGATGCTTACCAGAGGGGAGGAAGATGTGGGTGTGGGGGTGAACCAGGTGATGGGATTAAAGAGTACACTTATGATGAGCACTGAGTAATGTAGAGAATTGTTTAATCAGCGTATTGCACATGTGAAACCACACAACACTGTATGTTAATTATAATGCAATTAAAAAACAGTTCCCTGAAAAAAAATTTTTTTTTTTTTTTTGAGAGGGAGAGAGATGGTAGAAGGGGCAGAGGGAGAGGGAGAGAGAGAATCTTGACCAGGGTCCCTGTCCAGCACAGAGCCCCAGCACACAACCCTGAGATCATGACCTGAGCCAAAATGAAGAGTCATATTCTTAACTGACCGAGCCACCCTGGTGCCCCATTTTTTTTCCTGAAAATTTTCACTGTGGTAACCAATCACTTAAAAATCTGCTTTATGCAATCATTTAAAGATAGTAAGTTTTAGAGTTAACTAAAAGATAGCTGCTTTTAAATTCATGGTAAATCCATAGAAGTCCTTAAATGTAGTGAAAATAGCTTGGTTTTAAATTGGAAACAGGGTGAGACTGCTGCGCAGATGTGCGATGATCAATTACGAGTAGTTGGTATTTTTTTTTTTTTTGCACCTGTGTATGTTTTGCAGTGTGTTAGGATGTGGCCATAGTGAGGGCAAAGGCTGAATTTTTGGCAAACTGCAAATAATCATGATGCCAGCCAACTGATCCCAAATGTATTCTAATAACTCACTTGAAAATAGATATTTTATTATCTTACTGTTGACAGAAGGTAAGGTTTATTCATTGAAGAGTATCCAAAGCATAAAAACATTTATGCCATGTAATTCTGGAAATATTAAGGACTTTTTCTCCCTTTCTCTCCCTCCTCTCCCACTCTCTCTCCCCCACCTTCCCCCTCTTTCTCCTGTCTTTAAAAATTTACTACTTGAGTTGAAGGCAATTTTGCTAAGATGACACTGCTAATTCCTACCAGAAAGAAACTAAAATCCCAGTCCTCTTCCCCCCAAATCTCACTGTCTCGAGTTTTGAATATCTTTACTTCATCCTCTTGGCAGGATCCTCTTTAGAGGACAAGCAACATGTAGAAAGGATTTATTTTTTTTCACCTCACACTGAATTATGTGTGTATTCATATGTATGTATATTTTCTTTGCAAAAATATGACAAGAGGCAATGGAAAAAGCCAGTAAACAGACAGAATCTGGACACTGAATAAATGTCCAGTTTATTCACACAAAGTCTGTAGATATTTGATTCACCTTTGGCTAATATCTCCATCAATAATTAGTCACAAACTGTGCCTGTTTGTGGTTAGAGTTGTTACTGTCCACCTTAATAAACATGAAAACGTCTTCATAAACTTATACCATGATCTGTTGCCTCTAGGATTAAACCCTAAATGCTGGCATTCCATCCTCTCTTGGATTCTGTTTCAGGATCATCTAACCCTATGGGTCAGCATATAACAAGTTTACTATTTCTCAAAGATGTTTGAATCTTTTATCTCTCTGTTTATGTTCTATAAACACCTCTCTGCGTATTTTCATTCGTAGCTCTAATCTTAGCTACCCCTTATGTGTACTCCTTATGTGGGATTTATCTACCTTCACAAGCTCCCCATGACTTCTTCCTTCTTCTGAATCCCTGGAGCAATAACTCATACCACTAAATGGGAGGCTTTCCAGATTACTGGCAAAATGTGGACAAGAACCCAGTATTATGTATCTTTGCATGTGTAAGCCCAAAGTTGATGTGACATAAACATTTGTGAGTCCAGTAAACAACAATTTTTCCAGGGCAGTATTTTATCCTGAACCCCAAATGGTTATTGGTTAATAAGAAAAAAGAAGCAAGAGCATCAGCTAGAGCAGTGGTTTCTAAAAGCTTATGAATCATAGATCAGCCAAAAGGGTTGCATCATAATTTTGAAAGCTCAAAGAAATTATTCAGAGCACCACCTCAGAGAATTTGGTGACAGTTTTGGATGTGCCCTAGAATTTGCAAGTGGAGCCCAAGAGAGTTCTTCCACCGAGGAATGCATGTGTGTTCATACGAAATTCATATTTTCTAGCTTGAAACAGAGGTTTTCCACCATGGCTGCGTGTTATGATCACCTGGGATGCTTTCAAATCAAGCTCATGCCAGGGCCTCACCTTTAGAGATGCTGGTATAATTAGTCTAGATTAGGCCCTGGTATTAGCATTTTTAAAAGCTCCCCAGGTAGTTCTAATGTGCAGCCAGGATTGAGAACTACTGAATCGACATCTTTTAAAATTCAATTCATTAAAACCACTGGAAATATATCATTGTGCCTCTAAGCCATTTACCATGATTTTTCTTTCCCCTCTCTCATACCACTGCACCTCCCACTGGAACCAGGAGGGGCTTTCTTCTCAGGAGTTATCCCACCTCTCCCCACCCCACAAGCTTGTAAGAATTTGTTTGGTGAAAATGTTGAATAGATGAGTTTGCCTCTGAAGGCTGCTTGCAGGGGGAGGGGGTGGGCTGTGAGGTATTTATAGAAAGATCTTACATCCTCTTTATCTCCTTAATGAGCAAGGGAGCTAAAAAAATATTTTAAAATGCCTTATATTAACAAGATAATGGCCTGTACTTAAATGGCAGTGGGGACTAATTCTTTTTCTCAAATAGGTCAGCATGGAAGGTTAGTTTCAAGAATTACAAAGGAAAACAAATACTGATGGATATGTTGCCTATTTCTGGAAACCAACGCTGTCCTGCCCCCTCAGTCCACAACTGTGTTTTTCCCACCTGAGACCTTCATGCCTTTTTCCCTAAGAATTTATCACTTTGCCAGAATTGAGATTTGCTTTGGAAGTGATTCAGTGAGTCAAAGCAACAGTGAATGCTTGCTTTTGAATCAGCCTGTCATCAATTTGAAACCTGAGTCTGATGCATAATTTAGTCCCTCAAAATGAAAGAGAACAAAGTATATATAAATATTTTTAAAGCAAGCCAAGCACCTGGGTGGATTTCTGGACTTTTGCCTCCTTACAAATATGTGCAGGTGATGGGTATGGTTCCACTCATCCCTAGGATACCACAGGTGCGTGTGTTTTCAGCTTCAGGTAATTGCAGTTGAAAAAAAAAAAAAAGCGAGAGGGAATGTTCTGTTTTGGCCTTCAATTAATTGGGTCCTCAAGGCACCAAGAGCTGAGCCTACTAGTTTTAGAAGCAAAAGAAAGTTATGCCCAGAATACAAAGGCATAAGGATGCACACATCATCCTCCCATGGGAGATTACACTGCAATTTGTGTTGCTATCTTTTAAATTGGCCTCTATTTAGGAGTTGTATTTGTATTCCTATCGCTGGAGTTTTGATGCAAGGTTCATGGATATAACCAATGGGGGTGTTGATGAGAAAATTAGAGTTCTAGCATGTCAACACCAATTAAGTTGTTATTGCAGTGATATTCCTGAAGGAAGCAATGCCTATTAGTTATTGAAGCATAAAATGAGTCCCAGAAATGTCTGCCTTATTTTGAGGATAGATTTTTGAACTACTAGGTCTTTGGAATAAGTTATTGAGTTTGGAAGTAGCCAAAGAACAGTTGGTGGTAGGCAGACTAGAGTCATACTCAACCATCCCTATCTTCTGATGTATATATGCTTGTGTGATACCCTTGAGTGTAGGGAGGGCTTGTGGCTTTTTTTCTAACCAGTATGACAAAGGTGTGGGATCTCACTCCCCTAATTAGTTATGTTATATGGCAAAGATAATGGGATGTTACATTTTATCATGAGACTCCATCTTAGCAGATTGAGACTATATGGGTCTCAAGAAGTAAGTAGTCAAGTTGGAGAAGAAATCTCCACAAGGAGTTATAGGGCACATTAGGAACCGTGCATGGTCTCTAGGGGCTGAAGGATGGTTTCTAGTCAATAACCAAAAAGTCTGGACTCCTCAGTCATACAACCTTAAGGAAAGGAATTTGCCAACAAACTGAATGAGTTTGAAACTAATTATTTCCCAGTCAAGCCTTCAGATGAGCATGTAGCCCAAGTGAATTATTGACTATAGCATTTTAAGACCCATAGCAGAGGACAAAGTTAAGCCATTTCCAGGCTTTTGACCTACAGAAACCATGAAAAAATGTTTTGTCTGTAGCCACTAAATTGTAGTAATTTATTATGTAGTGATATAAGACCTCTGGGGGCTTTTAAACTAATAATCCTAGCTGGCATTTGTTTACCTGAACCATGTAATTAAGAAATAGTAATTTAAGTCTGCAACATCATCTTAATCTTCTGGGTTAGTAGTGGGCTTTATGGAAATGAAGAACTTTCACTTATTCCTACCACACATAATACTTTGGGGGAAAATTTTTCTGTTAACACATTGGCATTATGCAATTCCTTTTTGCTATTTGTTCTCATAAACTTTCATCATAGGAAAGAGAATAATCTTCATTTCTCATCAATGCAAGTACTATTTCCCATTCTGCATATCTCAAGGATTACTTTTGAAAAGTAACAAAAGACTTCATTACAGAAGCCAGGCTCCTGGGGCTTGCTAATTTATTTGCCTTGTTATTCACTGTTCACTTGTTATAGCTGAAGGCAGGTGTCGATCTTTAATATATTTCCAATCAGCAGCTAGAAGGAAGGTTGTATCCCACGTAACATAGAAGTCAATTAGGCACATTGGTTAGTAAAGAAGAAGGTCTGCATTATTGCATAGAGATAAAGACTACCCAGTTGTCAGAAAGATTACTCCATTCCTTTCTCTGTCCAATCATATTTATTTTGCCACTCTTAAAAAGGTAATTTAATTTTTTCTTTATATACTTACTAGGATACTGCTAACTTTATTTTCTACAGTCATTTGGGACGTAACTGCAGAAAAGTTAATAAAGCATATTTAAAACTATCAGATGATACTAAGAAAAAATGTAGTTTCATAAATCTAGTTGGTTCAACATCTAGGTTGGGTTTTACCAATTGCATAGAAGCACTTGTATTCTTTGGCAGGGCTGCTTTCTTTCTATACACAATAACTCTATTGAATTTAGATATACTTTTAATAGGTGGCCATTGTTCTTCAGTCATAGCCTAGACCTGCATTTCCAAAGCAATACAGTAGGCCCTTGAATAACACAGGTTTGAACCATGCAGGTCCACATATACATAGATTTTTTTGATAAATACAGTCCTTTAAATTTGTCTTCTCATGATTTTCTGAACATTTTTTTCCTAGCCTTATTGTAAGAATATAGTATATAATACATTATACAAAATGTGTTTTAATCAAGTGTTTAAGTTATCGATAAGGCTATTAGTTAAGTTTGGGGAAATCAAAAGTTGTATGTGGGTTTTCAGCTGTCTGCAGTTTCAGCATCCCTAACTGCTGTGTTGTTCAAGGGTTAACTGTATGTTAAAAATTGACAGCACTACACATTACTAACACATATGTATAAACACTTGTGTGAGATCATGTGTGTGTGGATATCCATCTGTCTACTGACCTGCCTATCTACCGATCCATCAACTCTCAATTTTATTCCATTGATCTAGAGATTATCCTTATGTTAGTACTACTACTATCTGGATCTGTAGCTTTGTAGTAACTTTTGAAATTGGGTAGAGTGAATCCTCCAATTTTATTATTTTTCAAGTTTTGGCTATTTTGGATCCATTGCACTTCAAAATGAATTTTAGGATCACTTAGTTTCTGCAAAAAAGAAATTAAAAAATGAAAAAAGAAAAATGAAATAAAATTTTTAAAGGCAATTGAAATTTTGATAATGAATTTGAGATGTATTGCCATTTTGATGACATTAAGTCCATTTATCTAGGCCTTCATTATTTTATTTCAACAGTGTTTCATAGTTTTCAGTGTGTAAGTCTTAAACTTCTCTTATTTTGCAGGAATGAATTGATAAACTTATTCATAAGTATTTTATTACTGCTATTTCAGAGGGAATTAATTTTTAAATTTCATTTTTGGATTCTTCCCTTCTAATATTTAGAAAAACAATTGAATTTTGTATATGTATCTTTTATCCTTCAACTTGCTATACTTGTCTATTGTTCTAATAGCATTTTTCTTTTTTTTTTTTATGGATTCCTTAGAATTTTCTATGTGTAAATTCATGTCATTTGCAAAAAGCAATATTTTTCCTTTTTTTCTTTCTAAAATACCTGGGATTTTTTCTTGCCTAATTTTTTAACCTTCAGTACAATTTTGAATAAAAGTAGTGAGAATGCCTTGTTCCTGATCTTAGAAAGTTTTCAGTCTGTCAAATTTAGTATGAGGTTTTCATAGATAACTTTATCATGTCAAGGAAGTTATATTCCTAGTTTGTAGAAAGTTTTTCTGATTAAAGTGTATTGAACTTTATCAAATGATTTTTCTGTATTATTTTTTTTTGTATTGGGTTTTCCCCTTTATTCCATTAATGTGTAGGTTTTTCTCTATTAGTTAATTGATATTCACATAGGAATCAGTCTGGGATTCTTGAGATAAATTCCACATGATCATGGTGTATGTTTTTCATGTGTTTCTGGGTTTAGCTTGTTATTTTTTTTTTTTTAAGATTTTATTTATTTATTTGACAGAGAGACAGCAATAGAAGGAACACAAGCAGGGGGAGCAGGAGAGGGAGAAGCAGGGTTCCTGCTGAGCAGAGAGCCCAATGGAGGGCTTGATCCCAGAACTCTGGGATCATGACCCGAGCCAAAGGCAGATGCTTAGTGACTGAGCCACCCAGGCGCCCCTAGCTTGTTACTTTATTAAGAATTTTTGTGGTGGTAAATGTCTGTATTTAGTTTTTTGTTTTTGCTTTCCTTGTTGTTTCCGTGTTGTTATCAGGGTAACACTGACCTCATAGCATGACTTGATTTCTCCTTGTCTAATGTTTGACAGTTTGTGAAGGATTCATTCTTCTTTATGCATATGGTAGAATTCACTGGTGAAGCCCTCTGGTACTGGACTTGTGAGAATTTTTTCTTTTTCTAATTACTACCTCAATGCCTTGTTATATGTCTACCCAGCATTTTTATTTATTTTGAATGAGTTTTAATATTGTTTATTTCTAGAAGTTTACTTCATCTAGTTTATTTAACTATTAACATACAATTATTCATAGTAACTTAATAAAAACTTTTTTCTCCAAGGTCAGTAGTTATTTTTGTATTCCTGATTTTAGTAATTTGAGTCATTTTCTTGGCCAGTCTAGCTAATGGTGTATCAGTTTTGCTGATACTTTCAAAAAACTACCTTTTTGTTGATTTTGGCTTTCTTATTTGTTTTCTAATATTTGTTTTGTTTTCTTTCTTGGTTTCTAATATTTATTAATTCCTAATTTTGCTTGCTTTGGAGTTAGTCTGGTCTTCTTTTGCTGGTTTCCTAAGGTAGAACAATATTTATTGATATGAGATCTTTCTTTTTTGATGTGTATTTATAATTATGATTTTCCCTTGAAGACTGCTTTTGCTGCATCCAGAAAATTTTCGCACTTTGTATTTTTGTTTTCATTCATCTCAAAGTATTTACTACCGTAATTGTGATTTCTTCTTTGATCGCTTGGTTATTCATGAATGTATTAATTTTTACATTTTGTAACTATCCTAACTTCCCTTTTGTTATTTCTTTTTCATTTTATTGTGTTCAGAGAACATACTTTGTATGATTTCAAATCTTTTAAATATATTGAGCCTTGTTTCATAGATGAACATATCCTTTATCCTGGAAAATGCTACATGTACATTTGAGAACCATGTGTATTCTGTTGCCCTTGAGTGGACTGTTTTATAAGCAACTGTTCAGGTCTAGTTGGTTTATATTATTAAAGTCTTCTAAATCCTTGCTGAACTTCTGTCTTGTCACTCAATACATTATTGGATTGTAGTACTAAAGTCTACAACTATCATTACTGAATTGTTTATTTCTCCCTTCAATTCACAATTTTTTCTAAGCTTTATTTATTTGAGAGAGAGAGAGAGAGAGAGCATGAGCAGGGGAGGGGTGGAGGAAGAGAGAGAGAGGCAGACTCCCTGCTCAGGGAGCCCCATGCGGAGCTCGATCGTAGGACACCAGGATCATGACCTGAGCCAAAGCCAGACGCCCAGCTGACTGAGCCATCCAGGTGTCCCTCAATTCAAAATTCTTTCAGTTTCTGCTTCATGTATTTTGGGACTCTTTTGTTAGAGGCTTACATATTTTTTTAACAGGTTGCTAGATTTATCATAAAGTGCCTTTCTTTGTCTCTACTAAACAATTTTGTCTTAAAGTCTATTTGATATTGGTACACCCATTCCAAGTTTTCTTCTGTTGATATTTCTTGGTACGTATATGTTTTCATCTTTTTTCCTTCAATCTGTTTGTGTATTTGAATCAGGGTATAGTTGGATCATTTAAAACTCTTTTCTACCAGTCTCTTTATTATAATTGTAATAGGTAATTCATTTAAATTTAATATAATTGCATCTGCCACTGGTTATTTATTTTTTTATTTTTTCACATATATATTTCTCCATTCCTACCTTATTTTGTATTAAATGTATATGTTCTAGTGTCCTTTTTAAAATCCCTTTTCATTTCCTTTATTATTTAAAAATCATTTTGTAACAGCTGCTTTGAGGATTATTAATAATATGGCAAAATTTTACTCTTTTATAGCTCCATTCCCTCTTTCTTATTTGTGTTGTTCTTGTCTTATAAATTGCATATTTCTACATTTTATATACATCAATCCAGGTATAATTAGTACTTTATGCAGTTGTGTTTTTAAATCAAATAGAAAAAATTGTTACAATCAAAAATGTATTTATCAGTTGTCTTTTATATTTACCTGTATCATCATTTTTAATAGTGTTATTGTTCATGTAGATTTATTGCAGGGTCTAGTGTTTCTCTCCAGTCTCAAGAATTCCTGTAGACATCTCTTTATGGAAGATTTGCTATGGACAAATTCTCTTCGGTTTGTTTCTTTGAGAATGTTTTCTTACTTTTTCATAAAGGGTAATTAGGTTTGATATAGAATTCTTGGTTGATGCTTTTTTTTTTTTTTAGCAATTTGAGTGTCACCTCACTGTCTTCTGGTTTCCATGATTTCTGATACTAAATCAGATGTTAATCTCCTTGACATGCCCTTGTACTTGGGGAGATGCCCTCCTTTGCTGCTTTCAAGATTCATTGTCTTTGCCTGTTTGATTATGATGTGTCTGAGTTATCCTACTTGGAATTTGTTGAGCTTCTTGGTAATGTTATTTATAAAATTTGGTATATCTTAGCCAGTATTTCTTTAAGTTCTTTTCAGATCCTTTCTTTCTCTCGTGTTCTGGGATTCCTTGAGAATGTACATGCGTATATAGGTACTAGAGGTGCCTCACAGGTCTCGAAGTCTCTCTGCAGTTATCTCATTCTTTTTTAGTTTTCAGTCTGGATCATCTCAACAGACTTGTCTTTATTTTGCTGCTTCTTTCTTCTGCTTGTTAAAACTGTTGTTATGCCCCTCTAGTGATTATTTTTTTCATTTCAATTATTACCTTTTTAGACTCCACAATTTATATTCGTTTTATAAATGGCTTCTATATATTTTTTGATATTTTCTATTTGGTTAGATAACATTTTTATAGTTCCCTTTATTTCTTTAGATGTGGTTTTCTTTAGGACTTTAAAGATGCTTAATATACTGAATTTAAAGTCTTTGTCTAGTAAACCCAATGTCTGGGCTTTCTCAGGTTCTGTTTCTATTGATTGCTTTATTTTTCTCGCTATGGGGCATGCTTTTTTATTTCTTTGCAAGACTGCAGTTTTTTTTTGTTGTTGAAAATTGGGCATTTTAAAATTGGGCATTTAAAATAGTATAATGTGAGAATTCTAGAAGTCAGATTCTTCCCATTTTCTTCTGTTTTAGTTATTGTTTAGTGATTTTTTAAAAAAATTAATTATGTGAATCTGCATTCTTTATTATCTGTGGCCATTAAAGCCTTTGCTCAGTTAGCTCAATAGTCAGTGATTGGACAGATATTTCCTTTGATGCCTGGAGCCAGTAAGTCTTTTAGTCTTTGTCGAGACATCCATATTTTTGTTTGGTGCTTTCACTCAGCCAGGCAGTTTACAATTCTATTTTAACCTTCAATTTCTGCTGGCACAGAGCCGCAAGATCAGACAGGAGTGAGAGTTTAGGGCCTTCTTGGGTCTTTCCTGAGAATATGCACTGTCCTATACGTGTGCATGACCTAGTTTCCCAGAAATATTTTTGAGCTTTTCAAATCCACTTACGGACATTTCATTCCCCAGCTTTTCCTATTAAGCTTTTTGGGTAGTCACTTGTTTGCTCTGTTAATGAACTTTAGGCGGCCATAATGTTTAACAATTACATGTGGTTTTCAATAAATGCCTTGGGACAAAAGGCTTTTTGTATTGTGTATGCTGAGTCAAGTCAAATAAAGTCACTTTTGTAAATGTGATATTCCAGGAAGCCAAAAGACAGGTCATATAAAGAGAAATCCCTGGGAATTGGGCTATGAAGTATCTCTAACACTGTTCTGCCTTTTCCAGGTTGTTTTTTACTGTGACTATGGACTATCGGTTTTCAAGGATACTGCAGATCTGGGGAGGGAGGCCTGGGAATAGTGTAAGTTAAATTGCCACAAACCTTGGCGTTCTTACTGAGAGTCAGCTGTTTTTCTTTACTACGCATTCCCCAGATTGCTGCAAACCTTTGGTTAATTTCCAGAATTCTAAAAAAAGTTTTGATTCTGTTTTTGATGGTGTTCTTATTGCTTTTATGGGGGAGATATTTTGATTTGAATTTGATCCTTACTCCACTCTTTTTGCTGACTGCAAAAATCTGCATCATTGTATGAATCTTTTTATCTAAGCTTCCATAGCTTATTATGGCTTTTCCACAAATTGTATTAAGTAATTATAGTATATTTAGAGGTGATAATTTTGAGAGAGAGCAAGAGATGTATAAATGTGTATTAGCTTTCACTGAATTCTTGAATGCCAATTGTGAGCTTTTGATTTTCAGTTGGTGACAATATTGTAACATTCTTGGACTGTCAATACCTCAGTATTTGGTCAAAAGGTCTCTTTGAAAAAGATGAACTGTGAACTGAGGTAGCCAACAGGTTTGAACTATCAGGGGTTTCACCCCAAATAATGAGAAAGTAGGGGCTTGACTTCTTTAGCAAAGCCATCAGTTGTCTTTAGCAAGTCTGTAAAGACACAATACATGTGTTCTATTTTTTTTTTTTTTGTTACTTCTTACTAGAATGAGATGAGCAATGTCTGGGGCATGGTAGACACTCAATACCCATTTAGTGATTTTAATATTCAGGCGCAGACAATGGAACGGTAGTAGAGTAGTGAGGATATGCTTGTTTTTGAATGAAGAATGATGTGCAGTCTCATTTTTGGATGCCTAGGTTTGTGAATTAAATTTCTTCCTGTTAACTTAAAATGAGAGCCACATTTGGGTATTTCCAAACTGTGGCCTTGGACTCAATATGTAGACAATAGTCGACTATTAAGGAAAAAGGAAAGGAAATGCTGTAAATTCTATTTTAACCTCAGAAGTTTTTGGTAAAATTTAGGTGAAAGTGGTCAAAGGGAAAATAGCTCTGTTGCTTTTATAGAGTAGAAGTGTTCATGCCATCTCATGATAATTAAAAATCTTCCATAGGTTTCATTCAGAAAAGAATAGTGCGTGGTTGATTACTTCTCACATTGTATAATTCTTTTTTAATTTTTTAACTTATTTATTTATTTTTGCCTCTAGCACAATTAACATTGCATGAAAATGAATAGGAATGGTGAAATCCATTTTCCCCAAGAAATCCACATAGGCTTGTGGACATTTAAATGTCATGGTATACATGATCCCATGCCACTGCACCCCCTCCCCCCATATTCTGGTATGTCACACAGACTGTTCATTCTTTGGTATATTGGAAAATTCACAATGGCTCCTTTTTAAATGTGTTTATGCTGTAAGTCATGTAAATAAATGATGCCATGAGGGATATGGCCATCTAAAGAGTATTCCTCCTAAGTCCTCAGAATCCCAGTTCATTGATGGGACCCAGAGGATCTCCAAACAAGTAATTTCTGAAAATTATTTGTAACTGTATTTGAATCTAGTGGTGATATTAAAAAAAACAAGTTTTAGGAGAAATGCCAGATAATACAGTAAGGTGAAATCACTTAATCTGTTTCTATCTTATTTGCTTATGAAAATCTCTTGAAACAACATAGTTTCTCAAGACCATTTCAAATTTGTGGACAGGCAATGTGTAATGGAAGGTTCAGCATGGAATTTTTATCTGGGCTAGCTCAAGCTAGCAAGCTTGTGTGCTGGGGTTGAAAGGGTCTAAGAATAACAGAACCAAGTATTTCCTTCTACTTAGACCACTAACTGTGTGACTTTCAAATGTCTGTGTGCTTCAGGCTCTTTATGAACAAAACAGTGGGGTTGGCTGAATGACATTGAGGGTCGTCCATTGGTGGTACCTTATCACAAGATTGATTAAATTTCTGACATATTCACCCTCTGATTAACTCATTTTAAAATAACTGTGCTGTTTCAATTAACTAATGTGGAGGAGGAGGAGGCGAGGGTGTTAAGGCCTAGGAAGAGGACTCAACCTATTTGGGATTACTTTCTTATTCTTAGCAATTGAAGAGAAGGTGGCAATTTGTCGAAGCGGATATGGTAGAAAATCCTTCTGGTTTTACCACATGTGTCCTCTAAAGCCTACCTAAAAATCCTCTTGTTTCTGGACAGCTTTTCTGGATTAAAAAGAGGGTAAGAATTCTGCATGATGCCAGAACTTTTAACCAACTGAATCCTAGCCTTCAAGATAGACTCCACAATTAAAAATCTACCCAAAACAGCATTTAAAAATTATTTGCCAATATTTTCTATTTTTTACTTATTAAAATAGTAAATATATAAACAAAGACAGTACTCATTTTTTTTCTTTTTAATTCCATCAAGTTTCTAGTTTGAGATGAGTTCAAAGTTTGGGTATCAAAAACTCGTATTATAGTAGTGAATAACGTACCCTGTAAGATCAGGTTCTTGCTGCTTTTATTCTGCTAATAGCTGATTCCTGAAGTTCTATGGATTAAATTCAAGTTTATTTCTGGGAATATGATAAAATGAAAGAATAATGATCACTGACTGATGAATTTATTGGAGGTGGTTTGTTCCACTTAGTTTTAGATTGTCAGCATCTACTCCGTTAAAAGCATTGGATTTCTATTTGTAATAGATTTATCCTTAAAACAAATGAGATGGGAGACTATCAATGTCTTAGATAAGCTCCTGCATGCTAACCTTCGTATCACATTTTGCTTACAATTTATTTCTTCTCTGAAATGTTTAAACAAGTTTCTGAACTCCAGATGATTTAGATCATGACTTTCTTGAGCCATAAAAGTGTTGGCCCTAGTACATAATGTACCCCTGCAACCAAAGAGAGCCAGGAATATTCTGCAGTGTTCCATATCTAATTCCAGGAAAGAGTTTTTTCAGTTGTCCAGAATGTTATATGGTCTAAGAGGATTCGATGAAGATTATTTTATGCTTATATGGTATTGCTTCAGAACAAGGACAGATGGTCCATCTGTGATAAAAGTTACTTTTCCAAGGGCACAATTCATTCTAATACCAAATTTAAAATGCCCTTTGAGAAGCCCCTTGAAACTGAAAAAACAAAACAAAACAAAACCAAAACAATAAATCAAAGACCCTCAAATACATAA
The DNA here is from genome assembly GCF_002007445.2 of Ailuropoda melanoleuca. Taxonomy (NCBI): domain Eukaryota; kingdom Metazoa; phylum Chordata; class Mammalia; order Carnivora; family Ursidae; genus Ailuropoda; species Ailuropoda melanoleuca. Next base: position 107,087,158 of record NC_048223.1, on the reverse strand, counting down.
GGTTTATCTAGCTGTTCTGTAGAAATTCTGCCGACAAGTTTTCTCAATGCTCAAATAGTATTTCAGAGGAGAGCTCTGTAAATCTAGAGAGGATATGTCATAAAAAGACACATATAGGCCAGGAATTAGCTGGCTAAAATATTAGCAGGGGTTATGCATTTTCCACTTAATATACATCTATGTATGTGTGTGTATATATGTAAATTTATATGTACATATATATGTATATATGAATATATGTGTGCATATATATAAACATGTATTTTGGAGAGATTATATGTGTGTGTGTGTGTGTGTGTGTGTTTGTGTGTATATATTACACTGTCACTGTCTTATTCACTATATTCCTAGCACCTGGTGTGCTATTTCACAGATAGGAAATCATTAAATATTTTTGGTTAAAAAATTAAAAGGAAAGCAAAGTTTTCTTCATTTGTGAAAGGTACAGTTATTGATACTCATTAAAATAATATGCAAAATTATGCAATATTAATAAATAATAATTTATTTTAGATGGCAACTGATCCACAAGAAAAAAAGGAACAAGGACATGGATAAGAAATTTATAAAAGGATGCTGCTTCCGGATTATTATTTTGTTTCAGACAAGCTTTTCCACTAAGAGCAAGTATTAAACTAAATATAGTATTAAATAGGAATCTCTTTGAAGGAACGATGGAGGTATCAAAGACACTGGTAATTTCCTGGGCCAATTTGGAAGAAAAGGGAATTAAAAAAAAAAGGTTGACATTTGTTTGGTACTGTTTCTCCCCTTGATATAATTTCTATATGTTGGTTATCCCTGCTACTTCTGAAAGTCAAAGTCATGGCAAAGGAATGAAACAGAGCTTTAAATAATTGTACAGTATTTAGGACAACGAAACATTAGAATTCATAGCCTACCAAAGAGGAAGGACACTAATCGGCAACCTAAGCTTCAAACCCGGATGTGCTACTTCCTGCAAATAAAAGTGAGCTGGAAATTGAAAGCCCTCTCAAAAGAATAAAACAAAGCTTTGAATAATTGCAAACACCGAATTAAGACAATAGGCCTCTGGCCTCACTACATATCCAGAAGCAAATTAAATTCTTTCCTGCATGGACTCAAAATTATCCTTCAAACATTTTTTTAAAAAGACTATTAAGAGCGCTTTTACGTAGAGAGATTACCTACATACATTTGCCCTCACAAATGCATAATCTTCCCTATTAACAACATCGTTCGCCAGAGTTATAGAATTGTTACAGTCGTTGAACCTACAGTGACACATCATGATCCTCCAAAGTCCATAGTTTAATTACAGTTCGGTCTTGGTGGTGTTCATTTTGTGGGTTTGGACAAATGTATAATGGCATGTGTCTATCATTATAGTATCATAAAGAATATTTCACTGCCCTAAAATTCCTCCGTGCTCTTCCAGATCTTTGCTCCCTCACTTTTCCAAACATTGGTGACTACCCATTTTCATATTGTCCCCATAGTTTTGCTTTTTCCGGAATGTCATGTAGCTGGAATCATAAAGGCCTTTTCAGATGGCTTCTTTCATTTAATGCATTTAAGGTTCCCCCATGTCTTTTCATGGTGTGGTAGTTCATTTGAATGCTTTCAGTACTGAATAATATTACATTGTCTAGATGTATCATAGTTTATTTATCCATTCACCTATTGAAGGACATCTTGGTTGTTTCCAAATTTTGACAATTACAGATAAAGCTGCAATAAATATCAAGGGCAGATTTTTGTGTGGACATAAGTAATCAACCCTTTTGAGTAAATACCAAGGAGCGCACTTGCTGTATCATACGCTAAGAGTAGGTTTGGTTTTGTAGGAAACTGCCCAACAGTCTTTGAATGTGGCTGTACCATTTTCCATTCCCACCAGCAAATGAAGAGAGTTCCTCTTGCTCCAAATCCTTACCAGGATTGGTGTTTCAGTGTTCCAGATTTGGGCCATTTTAATAGGTATATAGTAGTATCTCATTGTTACTTTAATTTTCATTTCCCTTATGATATATAATGTGGAGCATCTTTTCATAGGCTTGTCACCTGTATATCTTTGACGAGGTGTCTGTTAAAATCTTTGGCCTGTTATTTAATGTGGTTTGTTTTCTTATTGCTGAGCTTTGTTGTTTGTCTGTTTTATTTAACAGTCCCTTATCAGATGTGTCTTTTGCAAATATTTTCTCCCATTCTGTGGCTTTTTTCTCCTTCTCTCTCTCTCTCTTTTTTTTTTTTTTAATTTTGTTTATTTATTTGACAGAGAGACAGCCAGCAAGAGAGGGAACACAGGCAGGGGGAGTGGGAGAGGAAGAAGCAGGCTCCCAGTGGAGGAACCTGATGTGGGGCTCGATCCCAGGACTCCGGATCATGCCCTGAGCAGAAGGCAGACGCTTAACGACTGAGCCACCCAGGCGCCCCTGTATTCTCCTTCTCTTGACAGTGTCTTTCACAGAGCAGAAATTTATCATTTTAATGAAATTCAACTTCTCAATTCTTTCTTTCATAGATCTTGCCATTGATGCTATACCCAGAATAGTCTTTGCCATACCCAAGGTCATATAGGTTTTCTCCCATGTTATCTCCTAGGAGAGTTATAATTTTGCACTTTACATTTAGGTCTGTGATCCATTTCAAGTTAATTTTTGTGAAGGATGTAAGGTCTGTGTCTAGATTCATGTTCTTGCATGTAGATGCCCAGTTGTTCCAGCACCATTTGGTGAAGAGAATATCTTTGCTCCATCATATTGCCCTTGCTCCTTTGTGAAATCTTAGTTGACTGTATTTATGTGAGTCTATTGTTGGGTTATCTGTTTTCTTCCATTGATCTACTGTCTAGTCTTTCATTAATATCATACTGTCTTAATTACAGAATTATTCTAGTAAGTCTCAAAATAAGGTGGTATCAGTCCTCCAATTTTGTTCTTCTCCTTCAGTATTGTGTTGAATATTCTGGGTTCTTTGGCTCTCCATAGAAACATTAGAATCAGTTCGTTGATATCCACAGAATAACCCTGTGATGTTTTTTATTGGGATTGCATTGAATTTATAGATCTAGGGAAAAACTGACATCTTGACAGTATAGAGCCTTCCTATCCATGGACATAGACCATCTGTGCATTTATTTATTTCTTTGATTTCATTCATCAGAGTTTTGTAGTGTTCCTTATATAGGTCCTGTATATATTTTGTTAGATTTATACGTATTTCATTTTTTGAGGTGTTAATGTAAATGTTACATTTTCAGTTTCAAATTAAATTCCCCTTGTTAACTGCTGGTATACAGGAAAGCAATTGCCTTCCATGTATTAAACTGTAGTCTATAACCTTGCTATAATTGCTTATTGGTACCAGGAGTTTTGTTGTTGCTTCTTTCAGATTTTCTACAAAGGTGGACATATCATCTGAAAATACAGCTTTATGTCTTTTTTTTTTTTAATCAATCTGTATTCTTCCCCCCTCCCTTTCTTTCTTATTGCATTAGGTGTTTGTACTCCAGTACAGTGTTGATAATAAGTGCTGAGAAGGGGCATCCTTGCCTTGTATCTGATCTTAGCAGGAAAGTGGAAATTTCTTACAATCAAGTTTGATGTTAGCTATAGGATTTTTAAATATTCTTTATCAAGTTGAGGATTTTCCCTTCTATTCCTAATTTACCTAGAGGGTGTTTTTTGTTTTGTTTTGTTTTAATCATGCATCAGTGTTGGATTTTGTTAAATTCTCTTACTGCATTTTTGGATAGGATTATATGATTTTTCTTTTAGTCTGTATATATGATTAATTATAAATAATTGATTTTCAAATGTTGAAACACTGTTGCATACCTGGATTAAAGCCCACTTAATCATAATGTATAATTCATTTTATTCATTGTTGGACTTGATTTATTAATATTTTGCTGAGGGTTTTTGCATCTATGTTCATGAGAAATATTGATATGTAACTTTCTTATAGTTTCTTTGGTTTTGGTATTAAGATACTGCTGTCCTCAGAAGGTTGGCAAGTATTCTCTTTGCTTCTATTCTCCTTAAGAGATTTTAGAAAATTGGTGTAATTTCTTCCTTAAATGTTTAGTAGAATTTACATGTGAACTCATCAAGGTCTGGTATTTTCTGTTTTGGAACGTTATTAATTATTGATTAAATTTGTTTAAATTTGCTCTTTCTAGTTTCCCAACATGGAAACTTATATACTTAATTTTAGATCCTTCTTCCTTATTATTTTTATTTTTTTAAAGATTTTATTTCTTCATTTGACAGAGAGAGACAGCCAGCGAGAGAGGGAACACAAGCAGGGGGAGTGGGAGAGAAAGAAGCAGGCTCCCAGTGGAGGAGCCTAATGCAGGGCTCTATCCCAGAACACCGGGATCATGCCCTGAGCCTAAGGCAGACGCTTAACGACTTAGCTACCCAGGCGCCCCTCTCTTCCTTTTTAAAATATACCTCCAATGCTATAAATTTCCCCCTGTGTACTGCTTTTGCTGCATCCCACTACTTTTGATAAGTTGCATTTTCATTTTTGCTTAATTAAAAATGTTTAATTTCTCTTGAGATTTCTTCTTTGACTCCTGTGTTATTTAGAATTCTGTTTTTTAATCTCTGCCTATTTTTGCATTTCCCAGTCATCTTTCTGTTATTGGTTTCCAGTTCAATTTCATTGTTGTCTGAAAGAATACATTGCATGATTTCTATTCTTTTAAATATGTTATGGTATGTTCTATGGCCCAGAATGTGGTCTATCTTGGTGGGTATGTAATATTAGCTTGAGAAGAATGTGTATTCTTCTGTTGCTAGATGAATTAGTTTATAGATATCAATTATATCCAATTGATTTGTATTATTGTTGTGTTCAACTATGTCCTTAATGACTTTTTGCCTGCTGTATGCGTGCATATGTACGCATGTATTTTATATAATCTGTATGTTTTATATGAATATGGGGAAAATATGAAGGACTTCATCAAGTTGCTAACTTTGTTTTTAAGGAGGAAGAACAGGAGGAAGTATGAGGACAGAAGGAAAAATATATAAGAAAAAGGAAGAACAAGAAAAAGAAGGAATGATGAAGAATAAAGGTGTTAAAATAAATCTACATATATGTAATTACTGTCTAAAAATTAATGGGTGCTACCTCAGGCTGATGGGATTTTAGGTCATTTTAAATGTATTGCTATACTTTATTCTTTCATTTCCTATTTTAAAATGAGCATGCAATATTTACATAAAGAGGGAATCATAATAAATCTGCTTTCAATGGATTGGAAAAAGCTTTTAAAAGAAAATATTTAGGTTGAAGTCTAAAAATGTTCTTGCTTAAATTGAAACAAAAATCTTGCACCTGAAGAATCTACGAATTTCAAAAGGTGAACCAGCCTAAAGAAAAAAAAAGTGTGATTAAAAAAAAAAAGAGTTGCTGTTTAAACCATAGTCTACTTTGGGAGGTATTTATTCAGGAAAATAACTTGGAGGAAAAATACAACCACAAAAGCACATTTATCTAAAGCTTTCTATTTTGAATATATGCATTATCTGTCCAAAGAGCCATCCCAGTGTTAAGTATAGAATGCCTTTGCTATTTTTCTTCCTCCCAGCAATAAAGCTGTTAGGAGCCACAATAAAGACTATGCGTAATGTCTGGTGAAATGGTGAGCTGTGAGTTAAAGAACAATCATAATTTGCTAATTTTTCTAAAATGCATTTAAAAATCCTTTCACATTAATCTCTGTGATTCATAAAGAAGGGAGGCAGGCTGGCAAAGTTTAAATGATTGAAAATGATGCCGGTGGCCTTCTGCAAAATCTGATTACAGCTTTGCTGATTGATAGCTTGCCATTAGCACAGAGGGGGAAAAAGCCTAGAAATTGAACCAAGTAAATCAAGCAAAATCTTTCTAGTTTATAGGGAACACTTAGACATGATTCAAAAATGTTTTAACCAAGATTTCATTTTCTGTAAATATATGTTGCCTTCGAATATGAAGTATTCATTTCAGTGACTTTTCCCTGAACTGCACTTTAATCTTGTCTTCAAGAAAGTCCGGCTTGCCCTGCCACCTTCCCCAGGCTTCAAGGCTGGTGTGATTTACCTAAGTGACAGTGTACCACTCTGTATTCCTGTTTTCATTTGGCAGCTTCTATGGAGTGCATGTTGCTGTTGCTGGGGAGACCTGAACATTGGAAAAATTCGGAGGTGAGTAAAGTAAGGAATCTCCCTTTCACTTAATAATTTCCTTGAATTTGCTAAATGTCTCATGTCAATTTGACCTATAGGACAAGCTGTAACAACTCATTAATATGAGCACTAGTGCAGAGATGATACATTCATACTTCTGCATAATATCATAGACCAGAAAAGACAATTCATAGTATACCACAACTACAAAGAAATTTTTTCAAAGGACTTTAAGCAGAGAATAACCATTATGGTGAGATTTACTATCACTGTGACACAGACCATATTGTAGTAAATTTTCAGTTATTAGATAAATCATGTGTAGTCATGGAGAAGATATTCATACACTTATATACCATCCTCACATGTGTATAAGATATTTAGTACTGCATAAAATTATTGAATAACCCGCCATGTCTTTATTAGCTAAATATATATTTACCAACAATGCTGGCAAATATTTACTGACAGTTACTGTCTCCAGCATCATAAACACTTGGCTAAATGTCATTGTTACAAGTACTTACTGTATGCTAACAATGTAGGGCCAGTATTTACAGAGCACCTGCAATGTGTAAAACTGTGAGGTCCTTGCAGTAGAGGCCCTGACCGTATTACTGAGTTTAACAAAATGTCTAGTACAGAGCAGTTATGTTTTCTGTGTACATATTTTTTAAAATTAACATATTAAGCTATACAACCCTTGTTTTCAGTTCCCCTTTCCCCTTGAAAAACCTATAAAGTAGGTGCTTTACTGACTTTGTTTTAAAGTAATTGAAATCTAGAGAGGATTAATACTTTTCCATACACATGCAGCTGAGGAGTGTCTTGTAGTATTATTTTCAAGATGGTTTGAACAGTTGAGGACATAACTAGTCATTGGAAATTTTAAGCAAAATGGTCAGAAAAAGAAATGTTTTAAGAATTAAGTCTCAGAACAAGTCATTGAGCCTCTTTGACCTCAAGACTTCCTCTCTAGTTAGAGATCTTTCAAGTTAGATATTGGGATTGTTCTGTATTAGTCCTTTATTGCTGCTACAAGAAATTACCACACACTTAGTGGCTTAAAACAACACACATTTTAGGGTTCTGAAGATCAGAACAAAATGAGTTTTTCAGTAGGCTAACATGTAAGTGTTGACAGGGCTGTGTTTCTTCTGGAGACTACAAGAGAAACTATTGCCTTTCCATTGCTAGCTTCTAGAGGCCACTCACCTTCTTTGACTTGTGATCTCCCTGCCCTCTGCCAAAGCAGAGGTAGCCAGTGGAGTTCTTCTCAGCTGGCATAAATGTAGCTGTAGCTTTCAGTCTCCCCTCTTTCTCTCTCTTCCTCCCTCTTTCCCTTGGAAGTACTCTTACCGTTGCATTGAGCCTCTCAGATAATCCAGAACAATCTCCTAACTAAAGACTTTTAGCTTAATCACAACTGAAAGTGTCCCTTTTGTTATGTGAGGTCACCTGTTCACAGGCTCCAGGGACTAGAATGTGGACATCTGTAGGGGCTTGTTATTCTTTCTACTACATGGTCCATATAGAGAATAAAGATAAGTTGGGAAAATACCTCAGAGGCTTTATTTGAATTCCTTAAAAGGTAGTCTAACGAACACCATCCATCTAAAGAAACAGAATATTAAGATTGTTCAGTGAGACGTGTTTTGAGTAAAATCAAATGCTAATTTACTGAGTGTGATTTACCTGTATTTGGGTTTCTGGATTTATGGGTAAGATGTAAACTGCTGTTGGAGGTTCAGATTGTCTTGGATCTGAGGAGATCATTGTGGAAGAACCATTTCATGTATTTGATTTCATACACAAAAGTGTTCACACTTCAAAAATGGAGAGAAAATACTAGAACTCCATTTTCCTTTTTGAAGAAAACACTTAGAACTTTATGTAAATTTGTGATTGGATCCTTATTGCAACTCAGACCATCTTGATTTCTCTACATGAATCTTAGGGTGCATTACAACAAGACTGTAGTAATGTCCATTTAATCACCTTCCTGGCAATATTTTAGTCCGTCAAGTCAGACTGTTCATCTGAGTCAGGTTATTTTTCCTCAACATGACTTTGATTATACTTTTTTTCCTGTTCAAATTTGTCTTTCAATTTCTGTTGCGTACGGGCTTATTCAAACTTGTATTCAGAATTCTCCTTAGGCTGTTCCCAGATGAATTTTTAAACTTTCATTACTCTCTTAAGGGATATTTTGTTTTTCTTTACTTTCCATTTTATTCTAAAAAGTGCTAAGGAATCTTCATCGATGCCCTGGAGCAAAAGACATGCTCCTGGAAAGATCTCTGGACTTTTTCCCCCATCTTCAGTTAGAATACCTCAGCTTTATCTGGTTTATGCATTGGGTTTCACTGCAAAGTTATTGTTAAAAATAAGTTTCCATAGGGCTGTTGGGGGAATTAATTATACTGGTTGTTCTCTATGAACTGTTTATTTAGTCAAGTGATGCCCCTTTACTGACAAGCAAATATCTCACACATTCAGGCTTTTTATATTTTTTTCCCCATCCTTTCCTCTTATCCTAGATTTTTATTCCCTATCCAGATCCTTCATCCTCAAGGGCAAACTCTTACGTGTGAGACTGTCCCTGATCACTTCAGCACAGAGTGATCTGTCCCTCTGGAACACTAAGTGTGGCACTTAATCATATATATATTGTCTCCTTGGTGCTATGCACAAGGTGTTGTATGCAGTGGATATATAGTACACAGAGTGGATAGACAGCATGATGAAGGAAGCAGATGGGCAGAAGGACAGACAGAAGGAAGAAATTTGAAACTGCATGCATTATGTTAAGGTATCTGTAAATGTCCATTGTTTGGTTTAACTTTTCAGATATAAATACAGATCTACCCAACTAGTTTATAGGAAAGAGGGATGACAGCAGGTTTAACATTTATCACATGCTCTTTGATAGGCTGGGTGCATTTTGTGATTATTGTCTTTAATTTAATCTTCGTAGCAATGCTGTGAAATTTCACCAAAGAGGAAACGGAAACTGAAGAAGTTAGGCAGCATTCCCTGTGTCACACAGCACTAGCAGGACTTGAATTCAAATCCCAGCGCCCGTATGCAATGTGGAGTCCCCCAGGCTCCCGTGGAGCTAGTCACTGCTTTCTAAATGTCACAGAACATCTGATAGGAAGAAAATGTTATTTTATCTTTTGGGAATAAGTGAATGAATTATGGAATGCATTATTAAAGAAGGATGACATTTATGCCTTTTAATAAACTACTGTTCTTCTGTAGGTCTACCACTGCCATTTCCATGCCCAGCTGTTAGGACGCCGGACACTAGAGTCATCTGGCCTTGCTTTCAGTTCTCACTATACCATATATGAGCCATAGATGCACAGTTAAGTTACTTAGGCTACTGTGCCTCAGTCTTTTCATTTGTTACAGGAGGAAAATGACTGCATTTACTTCATAAGGTTATTTGGAGGATTAAATGCATTTAGCCCAGTTCCTAGGCCATAACAACAACATTTATTGAGCACAGACTGCTACCACCACTTCCACCAACATTTATTGGGTTTTTAATAAATGCCCAGTACTGAACTTGCATTGTCATTACAAACCACCTAACAGCCCCATAAACTGGGCATTGTTCCTGTTCTCCTTTATAGATGAGGAAACTGAAACTTGGAAATTGCTTGCCCAAGGTCACTCAACTAGTAAATGAAAGAACTGAACTCAAGCCCGGGTCTGTCTGACTCCCATGATCTAAAAGACTGAGACTTCATTAAAAACATTGTCCTCAATCTTGTCTGCTCTTTTTGGTCTTTTGGTGTCATTTCCTTTGTCGATAGAACCTCTCCCTATATATGTTTGGAATGGCATGTTCCTTTTGTAATGTTTGTCATTGTCCTGGCTCGTTGCTTATTTGACTACACCTAATGTCCCTCTGACTCCCTAGCTTTGTTGTCAGATCTCAGGTTCTACCAAATTGGGAGAGCAGTTGAGTGTTGTCATTGCGATACCTGATTCTCATTGCCTTGGTTTGTATCAACTGTTATTCTCATTCTCTCTCTCTCTCTCTCTCTCTCACACACACACACACACACACACACACACACACACACACACTTTCTTCTTTGGGTTCCCTGAGAAAATTATCTGTTATCAGTATGGAATGACATCAGTTAATGACAACACCATAGATTTCTCTAAGAATCGTCATAACATGGGATATTTTCGTCTAAAATAGTGCTCCCAGGAGAGTCCCATTTAATTTTCCCTAGTAAAAGCAACTTACCGTAAGCAATGTTAGTAAGGCCATGTGCCAAGTATGCTAATTTACTGCTTGGAAAATGCTTCAGCCTCACGTGGGCTGATCTCTAGTACTCTCACGCACTTGGGATCTTCTTAGCAAGCACCCAATGATGGGGTACAAAGCAAAATACCTGAATTAGGAGGCTGTACTTTCACAGAGCAGTGAAATCTTTTACCTTTCATAATTCTCTCTTTTATCGAAGGCAAACAGACATTCGCAGACTGTTTTGCTGATTCCCAAGACAAATGAGGGCAGCTATCATGTAGGTTACCTACTATGTGCTACTCAACATACATGTATTTAGTTTTTTTGTTTTGTTTTTGTTTTGTTTTGTTTTTAACAGTTACAGGGTGAGGGGCTCAGAATATAAGCAAATACAGGTTTTTAAGGAGATCAGAATCTAGTAATACCAGATAAATACTCTGTCACTTGGCATAAATTTTCTCATTTAATCCTCATAATAGTCCCAAATGAAACAAATTATTATTCAATTTTTTGCACATGAGCAGTGAAAGGCTCAGAGATATTTGGTTTCGGGTATTTCAGTTAGGGACTATTTTATTCCAAAATCCGTGCATTTTTTACCTTCTCATTGCCTTGGCCAGTGGCTACTACAGGAAAACTCTGGGACCTTTTGTGTAACAATAGTGCTGAACATTGCAGCTTTGGCATCAGACACACCTTAGTTCAAGTACCAGCTCTGCAACCTATAACTTCTGTGACCTTGGGTGTACACTATGCATACACACACACACATATATATTACATATAAAACTAAATTATAGGGTTGCCATGTAGATTAAGTGAGATGCTGTATTAAGCCTGTTACAAACTGAGCACACAGGAGATCCTTGTTAAATGGTAGTTACCATTATATCATTATTAGTAAAGGGAACATAGATTGGGCTATCCTGTTTGTAGTAAGGAAAACACTGTGTGAAATGTAGCTCTCTTCTTCCACAGAAATAAGATAAAGAAATGGAATTAGCTGGTGGATGAAATAAACTGTTCAGGTAGGACATCTAGCATTAGCATAAATGAGTCAGCTCAATCATTTCCTAAGTTCTTCTAGTTTATTGGTTCCTTTTATAGAATATACGTTCTTATCCTTCATGGCCAATTGATATTGGAACTGAGTTTTGACTGTTCAGTATTAAGCAAAAAATATTGAGGAAGTTCCACTAAAATGCTATGTTTTTATTTAAACAAAATGAGTCATGTGGAACCTGGTAGGAAAATGCACAGCCTTCTTGCCTTTGTGACTTTGTGGCACATTTGCCCAAAGAAAGAGAAAACAGTATTCCAATTATACTCGTAAGGAGCTTGAATGAGTACAGGGGCAATCGGACATTTTTTCCTTTAGTGATCCATAAATAGAACTTGCGACTTGGAGACAGGTATGGAGTACACCTATTTATTCACAACTTCAGCAAATATTTATTGAGCTCTTTGCTGTAGTTTCTTCCAACATGTGGAAATTACACTCTTGTGTCCTTCATTCAGTATGGGTCATATGCTTATGATACATATCTGAGCAATATAAGGTTATATAAAGTATTACTATAGTTGTGCCAAAAAGGAAAAGGTATGTGAAAAAAGATGGTAAAGGACAATGCAAAAAGTAGTGATTATTTTTGTACTGTTCAGGTTATAGGGAATTTTTGGTATGTTTGTATGCATATCTTCTATCATTTGAACCTCCTAGATCATAACTTTGTCTATGACAAAACTCTTAAAGTCATTTTTGACTGAGCTCTTTTCTGTCTCTGTTTTGTGTATATGATGCCATTTAATCTTAGCTACTCATTATTCTTTATTTTCATTCTATACTCACTCTGAAGGTGATTTCATTCAGTTTGATGACTTTCAAAGTCATGTATTTGCTGATGCCTCTCCAGTTTAATTTCTAGCTCTGACCTCTCCCTTGAGCTCCATACATGAACATCCAGTTACATATTCAGCATTTTCTACTGAATGTCTAATAAGCATCTTGATAGCAGCATGTCCTAAGCAGAACTTCTGATACACCCTTGACGAACATCTCACTAATTTTCTTACGATTTTTCCCTTTCTATAAAATATCAAGCTCGACTTTTCAATGACTTGTTCAAGTAAAAAACCAGCATGTCATCCTAGATTCTTCACATACATCTCCAATCAGCAAGTTTCACAAGCTTTATTTTCAAAACCTGTGCCTACTTTGACCGCTTCTCTTATTAGCACTCTGATCCAAGCAGACATTCTCTCTGGCCAGGCTGGCTATGTTGGTCTCTAATCTGGCCCCCCAGTTTTTTTCCTGGGTCTCTTCACATCAATTTTCCAAGCAATAAGTAGGGTGACATTTAAAAAAAAAATCACATCATGTTACTAATCTGCTCAGAGCCATTTGATGGTTTCCCATCACACTCAGATTAAAATTCTTACTGTGACTGAAAACTCTCTTATTGGTCATGGGTTACTTTCTAGGCCACTGTTCCTGCCCTCTTACCCATTCATGCTGCTTCAGCCACACTGGCCATTTCATGGTGTCCTCAGCACACCAACTTGTTGGTATCTCAGCAGCAGGCTATTCTGTTGTCTGGAACAATATTCCAACTCCATTGTCATGTGGTTCACCCCCTCACTTCCTTTACATCTTTTTAAAATGTTACCTCTTCAGAATTCTCATCTGACTGAACTAGCTAGGATATCCACCTCCTCTTCCCATTACCCATCTACTTGTAACCATGCTTTATCTTCACCTGAAATTATATACACATGTACTCACATGTGTACATACACATATCTGTATGCTAATTTATTATATGAATTATATCGTATATTTCCTTAATATATTTTCCTTATAAAACTCTTTCCATTCAAGATTATGAACACCTCAAGATCTGGGAACATGTCACAGTCTGTACCTATTGCACCGATCAGCGTATAATAATTACCCAACAAATGTTTGTCAAATTGAATTGAATCAATACAGTGCCCTTCACATTTATTACTCATTTGCTTGTATAGATTTTTAAATTGACTAGAAGATTAAATAGTCCATCTTTGCAAGCTCATACAAAGCATTAAAATAGTTAAAATAGAAATATAGGTTTAGTTCTCTGCTTTCAGTTAAATGCCAATCCTTGCTTGGAAGATTCACTCTGGTGGTTTACATAGTAGCAAACCTTTTAGGTAGGTATTGAGTAAATATTTTTATTGCCAACTTTGAGTTGAGGAAATTGAAATTCTGCATTGATTGTAATATCATAAACTGTAAAAGCACGAATGAATACTAGAGATTAACTAAATCTACTTAGAGATAAATAAACTGCGACTGAGAAAAACTAACAGAATTCCCGAAGTTCTTACAGACTTCGTGGACGAAAGCCAAAATGATGGAGTACTGGCAATGTTGGAATAAAAAAATTCTGTTTTCCTGTTACATGTTTTTGGAGTTTGCCCATGAGTCTGTCTTGCCTTTTGTTCTTGATTGGAAAGGTGGCACATGAGGCATAGGGAGACCTGGTAGTGAAAATACTGTGCATTCCTCAAGGCATCCATGCTGACATCGAGGAGGAAGTTTCAGTTAATAGCCGATTTTGGCAACAATGACAATTTCTTTGGTCCTGTTTCTCCCATGTCTCTTCCAAGATGCCAGGATTCATTGCAATATTTAATTGCAGTGCAACTTGTAGTGCACCTAAAATGATATGTGGGGTTAAAGAAACATTTTTTTTCCCCAGAAACATTGCTTATCTTATTTTACCCACTCTGACCACAAGAATCATATCTATAAAAAAGCCGGGTAGGGTATGTCTGTTCCATTGACTTATTTATCTTTATCATTTTCTAAAAGAGATTTCAGAGTTTAGAACTTCAGGGAAATGACAGAAAGATTGAGACTGCATGAATCTACACTGTTGAATAAGTAGGTATACTGTGCTACGTATTTTATATTAGCTTGATTAAGGCAACTTTGATGTTATAGAGAGGAATATCACATTTTTATTTTTCCGAATTAAGTAGTGGGTGAAATCTCTCAGCGGGGCATGGCCGAGGAAAGAGTCCTTGTTTTGATAGAACCTGAATTTCTACTTAAGTTCTTCTCCAGGTCCTATGACTAAGTGCAGGGCAGTCCACACTGAGCTTTTATATCCTCATCATATCTTATGATTTTCGGGAGATTCTCATTATTGCTTATGTACTTAAAGTTCATTTTTAGCCTTCGAAATCTCTTTGTTACAAATTACAAAAACCCACTCAAAATGCTTAGCCATAGAACAGACTTGATTGGAAGGATATAGGACTTCCTCCCAGAACCCTAGTCTAGGGAGTGAAATAAGTCTGAGCAGGGCCTGAAGCTTGGGGCTGTAAAGCTCTCAAGAATCAAAGCAAGAATGAATTCCCTTTCTAGACACAATTTCATCACTGCTTTTTTCAGCATTTCTTCTTTATTTAGGTCCTTTGTTTACAGATCTAGCCCAAATGATGAGCTGAGACTGATAAGCAGCAATTAATCATGATTAAAATAACCAAGACAAAGTGGATTGACCAGTTTGGATGAGATATTCACCTCTACATGAATCGGCTAGGACCATGGAGGCAAACAGTTTGCAGGGTCCCATCCCTTAGGTTCAGCAGGGGAAAATACCACAGGCGGGAATTTGTGGGCTAGGCAGTCACTGCAAAAGGTGCACACTGCCAGGACCCTTGTCATCTTTTCAGTAGATTTGCAAGGAGCTTCACTTCCGTTTAATAGAGTAATCTTTAGTCCTGCATGTTGCTGGTTGCTTTCTGGAGAAAGGCTTCCCTCTTTGTATATAGTGCAGCTTCCTATCTTTTTCTCTTTGCTCTGAATGTTCAGTGTTCCCTTATCAGTACCTTCTGGCTCTGGATGGTCAATATTTACAACTTTTTGTCCTTTATTGAGCAAACATTCCTTGGTTGTTCACGGCTAATATCTCTGTTACAAAAATAATGGACTTACTTCCAAAGATTACTTTTTTCCTGCTTATAGGCAGATGGCAAGGACTGATGGAGAATAATCAAACATAGTGATTTTGTTTACTGTTTATTTTCTATCTTAAATGCAGACATAGTACTCTCTAGCCCTCCTACTTGACATGTCAACTATGCCTATTTTCTCACTCTCCAAACAACTATAAATGGCCTTATTGACTCTCCTCAAGTGTCCTCCATTTAAATAATTCTTTACCTTCAGCTGATAACTTCCTTCATAATTTATTGAGCTTATAAATCAATTGACATTTCCTCATCTTTCTACCATCAGATTTACCAGTGACCTGCGTTTCTACTCATTCTGAAGGGTCTTAAAATGAGTGGCATTGTTTTTGTTCCTATACAAGGCTGACCCTTCCATTTGGACCCCTGAATCTATCCTCTCTTGCTCAAGGGCCTCACTCCTGCCTTATACACCTACCCCTGAGCACCAGTTTTTCCCTTTCCATTGGTTAGTTACCCATATCATTACAAAAGCATTTACAAATATTTCCTCTTTTAAAATGCATTCTGTGAACTCTACCAGACTTCCTCTTACCAGTACCCTATTTTAAAAATTTTCCTTTGTTGCAAGATTCTTAACCGTGTGGTATATGGTTGGTGGTTGGTGTTTTCACTTTATCATCTTACATTCTTTTATCAGCCCTCTGTGATTGTTCTGTTATCCCTGCCACTCCTCTGAGACCATTCTTCCCAAAGCTATCAATGACATCTATGTTGCTAACTCAATAATTACTTCTCTGTCTTTATCTTAAACTTACATAAACACTAATCATGGCTGGTGATTCCAGTACTCTTCAGTCTCTCCCCTTGCCTTCTGTGACAGAACATTCACCTGGCTTTCTTCTACTTTGGCGGCCTTTTGTTCTTGACCCACTTTACTAACTGCTCTTCTTCTCAACTTTTGAATGTTGCATTGCTCCGTGGTTCAGTGATGGACTCTCTTTTCTTTTTTAACTACTCCTTCTTCCTAGATGAACTCAGCCTCCTGTCTATAAACAGCATCTATTTGCCCTGCACCTTCAAATTCACTAGGCACAGCATGACCTATTCCCACAGCACTACGCCACTATGTGTAACTACCTACTTACCATACTGCTTAGATATTTAATAGACATCTCAAATTTAAAAGTTATGAACTGGAATTCTTGGTTGCTGCCTATCCTTACTCTACTCGTCCTGTATTCTTTCCCATTCAAGTAAACATTAAAATCACCCATTCAGTTGCTTATGTCAGTTTTCTTCAGCCTTACATTTCCCTCCTTTTACCTTATGAGATCCACTACCATTTTTTTTTTTTACTCTAATTCAGAATCAAGTATTCACCCACTTCTGTCTCTCTACTGCTATAGCTTTTACCTAAATCATCATCCTATCTTGATTACATACCTTGAATAAATAGTTGGCTTTCCATTTTTTTCCACTAAAACCCTTTGCCTATATAACTTCTATGATAAGTCTTTTTAAAAACTTACAGATAATTTGACTCCTCTTGCTGTAAGTAAAACCCTCCAGTAGAATTTCAAATTTTAATCAAACTCCTTCCTCTTATTTACAGAATTCTCCATGACCAGGCCTCTGACCAGTCTCAGAACTCATTTCATGCTAGTCTCACCCAAGTATACTGTAATCAAGAAAAATAAAATCATCACACACATACATACTCAAATGGCTTCTTTCTATTTTTAACAGATTAACCTTGGTCACATTTCAGGGTCTTAGTTCCAGCTGCTATAACAAAATTCCAGAATTTCTCAGAGAACTGGAGGCTAAAAAAATCAAAATCAAGGTGACAGCAGATACTGTGTCTGGTGAGAGCCCACTTCCTGATTCGCAGATAGCTGAATTCTTGCCATATTCTCACATGATGGAAAGAAAGCTTACTCTTTGGCCTTTTGTAAGGATACTAAACCTGTTCATGAGATCCTGACCCCCATTATCTAATTACTTCCCATATAGCATCACAGTGGGCCACCTCCAAATACCATTACAATAGGGATTACAGTTTCAACATATGAATATTGGGAGGACACAAATACTCAGGGTTTTTGCACTAGTTTCTCTGGAATGCTTGTTCCCTTTATTTGGGCTTGTCTAACCTTTCTTGACATTGAGATTTCAACATTAGTACTGCATTTTGAAAAAAAAAAACAACAAGTTTCCTTTGACCGTGCTGTCCCTTTCTACCATGTTGCCCTATTTTCATTCCCTACTGAGCCCTTATCTTTTGAGACTGGAACAGTATTTGCTTTATGGTATGTTCTCAATAAGTATTAGTTGTTGCTGTTTTCCCGCAACATTGCTGACATTTTGTAGGGCATGGGTTTATTTTGTTTTTTGAAGAAATAAGAACAACATCTAATTTGAATTGAATTAGAGTAAATAAGACGCAATACAAAAGTGCGACTGAAAATAAAGCGAGAAAACTGAACCCTAAATTGAATATTTTCAGAGGCAGCATGTTAATTAACCAAAATGGAAATCTGCTTTTGAGAAGATGGAGTGGGGATGAGAATTCATAATGATTGTGGTTCTTAGCATTCTGTTTTTATATCTGAGTGGAAAGAAAAATAATTTCATACTGGAATATTTATTTATTTATTTATTTATTTATTATTTTTTAAATTTTTTACTGGTCATGACCTTCCAGAGCTTTGTGGTATATTCTGTGTGGGAAGATTGAAATCAGACTGGTATTTTGTCCTTTGATTTCATGTCTTTCCCTCATCGTAGCCCACGCAGATGGACTTTGGGAATTCCCGTCATACCACACTGAATGATCTGGGGAAATCAACAGGTCACATAATGGGGGAGAACTCAGTGAAATGCCGTTCTCCAAAGAATTATTCTTAATTTTATATAAAACATTTATGGATGTTTTCTTCAAGAATTAAAAAAAAATGTACAAGGTGGGACACGTAGAGGGTTTCCATATCTATAGATTTAAATATCAACCAACTGGTAAATGTGCATCAGTAGCAGAGACCTGTGTTGTTTATATTACCCAGAAGCTGTTCACTCTTCTTCTAACAGTGCTTCAGCTTTCCTGGGGGGAACCATCCTGTTTGCCCACTTTTAGGTTGTAGGTTTTCTGTGGAGTCTGGTAAGTTGCCAGCTCCAGGAGAGGTTGGGTATATTTCTTAGTCTGGTCAATGAAAATATTACATGCCCCTGGCTGAAATAATTGGTTTGATGATAGGCAGATAATCAGAGCCAGTAAAATGAATGAGACTTTTATTAGGATTGCTGGGAGAAAAGCACTCTTTTCTGTTTTTCCCATCTTCTTCATGATAGACTGAATACCTGGATCTCTACACCATAGTGGTACTTCAAAAAGAGTGAGAGGTCAGCTGAACAAGCCCAGTAGACAGAGAGAGACCAGGTTGTATTATTCCACTGTCCCTATTCCTGGCTCTTAGTTATGGGAACCTATAAATTGCAATCAAGGAAAACAGATTTCATATCCTGCTCATTTTTATGCTACAATATAAGTTAACTTGTATTGGCCTTTAAGTTATATTTATGGCTGTCTTTGTGTTGAGAAAATATTTATTAAATATAGATATATAATTGAGAATTATCTTTTTACACTACTTTGTGTATCTCCTGGCACATTGGGACTTGAAGGGAATAACACAGAGCTTTAAAAACCAGGTCAGTTCACTAAGTTGTACCCCTAAAACTAAAGTAATATTGTGTGTCAACTCTACTCAAAACACAAACAAAAACTACACAACACACAAAACATCTGGGATGATAATCCCAAACTTTCATTTCTGGTTAGGAAGATAGGATTGCTTACATGAAGCAGTTGAATGGGGGAAACTGCTTTATATAGTTGTCAAAATGAGAAGGATCATTGAATTTGATGGTTCAGGAAAGTGAGAGATCAATATGGTTTGGGTATGCAGAGGATTCATGGAGGATTGGAGACTTGAATTAGATCTTAAAGCTTAGGTAGGCAGTGTGTAGTTGGAGAAGATTCAAGACACTCTTTTTGAAGAGGAACAAGCAACAAAACCTTGGTGCCTTTTAAGAACAATAACCCAATGTAATTGGAGCTGAGGATGTCCCTTAATAATAGAAACTATTCTTATTATAATGTGCCAGATCAGTCACTTGAAGAACGTGGTTTTGTCAGATCTCAAAACAAACTTACATTAGAAGTCTTTATTTCCAGTTTACAATCCAGAAAATTAGGGTTTTTCTGGGTCTGTAACATGTCTGAATTACCTAGTTGACACGGTACAGTGATAAGTAAAAATGCATCTCATGTCTTATCATGAGCTTACACTTTTGAAGGTTGCCTAGGCTAAGTGAAGGCAGTTCACAGAAAGGTGAGTACTCCAGTGAAAATTCTCTGGAAGGATCTCTAAGAAGTTTTTTAGTTGCCCATACAGTGAGGGTTTTAAGTTGAGTTAGGATTTTGGTGCAATATGAAACAACGTAAGTAAAGAGACCTCTTCATCTGGTTCTTAATGTGACTCTGATAAGGAAGTATTTTCTCAGTTGGAGGAAGGCTTTCCTTGCCTCTCTTTCATCCCAGTGTCCCTGGGAGCACCCTGTCTTCATCCCTGGATCAGTTCTCCAGCTTGTTTCTGCAGGTGAGAGTGAAATTAGAATTGGAGCAGGAAGGTTAAAGCCTGTTCTGCATTAGATGTATTTAAAGTCTATTTGTAAATTTTTCTAACAGCTGCGAAGTGGCTTTTTAACGTGTCCAGTAATTGAAATGATTTTGTAATGCAAGTCTTGTCATACATCATTAAGATCACCTTCCTACCTCTAGGCCGATTTAGGAGTGGCTCAGACATTTGGTCTGCCCTGCTGAATAATTCTAGTTTGTTTATAGCTATCAGAAATGCAACATTAGGTTTGGTGATTCCAGAGTGACTGCTACATTCAGATGTTCAGTCTTACCAGCTTTAAAGTGATTTTGCAGAACCTATCCTCGTCTTAGTTACCAGGTTATGGGAATACCAGTCTCTTGTTATTTATTACAGGATATAATCTTCTCCCTGGAGATGTATGTCTCTGTCTCTCACCATTGAATTTAGAAATGGAGAGTTGCCCACAGTGCTGTCCTGTGTTGGCACCAGTGCCTTTGCCTCTAAAACTCTCTTCCAGTCTTGCTTTGATTTTTCCGGTTATTTCCATTATCTGTTGCTGCTGTCACAGCAGCAATTTTGCTCTTTTACATTCAGAGTGGTACTGAGGAATCAGTAAGCTGCACACACAGTGTTTCGTTTTAGTCGATTTTTATTAACAATACTGGTTACATAAACCCTTATCAGTATAAACATACTAGAATTAAGGCTGAGGCAGAATCCAGGGATATAGCAACCATGTTGTAAGCCAGGAGCACGCATCCAAATTCTCATTTAAAGAAGTCCAAAGCTGGAGAGAATAGAGACAGGTGCTAGCCATAACGGAATAGAAATGAAGCCAAAGCAAAGCTGGGGCTGAAGAGTAAGAGTAATTCAGGGCAACCCAAAAGCAGAAGCTAAAAAGCCAATGTGGGTCAAACCCAGCACACATCAGATGCTTCATCCAGAGCGAAGAAACACAACTCTGTTGGGCTGGTTCCTGATGCCGCTGGATTTTATTTTCACTTTCTTTTTTTAAACCTGTTCCACATTCAGAAGCTTGTACTTCCAGAAATTCTTTAAGATGCCAAGTGATTTATACGACCCTTGATTGAAAACTGATGCATGGTGCTTTGCATATATTAACTTTAATCCTCATAAGAACCCTCAAGGTAAGTATTTTTACTTCAGTTTTACTGATGAGGAATTTCTAACTCAGAGTGACTTGGAAAATGTATCTGGGTTTATACAGTTGTGTGGCAGAGCCAGGATTCAGGGCCAGTGGTATTTGAATCCAGACCCGGTTTGGTTTTCTCTGAATTCCCTCACCCTGCTTTCCCTTTATTTAATGGGATACCAAGTGAGAATGTTACCTCTCCTGTTGGAATCAAAACTGTACATAGGCAGAACACAAAGCAATAAAAGAAAATGTAGAATTCAAGTATTTTAATTTATTGTCTTTTCAGATTAGCTCAGAGAAGTTAGGTAACTTTCCAAGGTAGTCCATTCCAGTGTTGCTAAAACCATTCTGAAAGGTGGGTCTCTAGATTCCTAGGCCAGGATTATGCTCCTAGATCTTAGATGCTTTGGACCATGCTGCTGAGTGTTGAGGCTGTGAGAGTTCGGAGTCTTAGTCATTACATTCTCTCCCGTCTTCCCCGACAGCGTGTATGCTTTGAATCCAGAAATGTATTCACTTATCAAACACTTTGACCTTATTAAGGTTCAAGAGAGGTTGTCACCAAAATGAATACCCCTGGAAGAATGATTTCACATTAGAGAGGTCAGAGGTGAGTGCATGGTGTCAGAATTGATCCATCATACATGAACAGGCAGCATGTGATTACATTTTTCGGCTGGTGTTGATGCTAGGTAATAATAAATTCCTTTAGCCTCAAGGGATTTGTTGCAGCTTGAGTTCTGCCATGGAAAATTTCATCAGTTTAGTAGCAGTGAAGTACTACTCTGAAAGAGGTGTGCAAATGATTTCTGATACCGAGAAAACAACCCACAGATCTAGTCATTTGCATGGAAATTAGATGAAGCCCTGGAGCTTGGGACCTGCTTTTGTTTTGGACATCATTGAAAAAAAGAAACTCTTATATGATTCCAGATACCAAATAACATTTTCATCGAATCAGTTGTAATTTTAAAACTGATAAGAACAATAAAAGTAATATAATTCTCTGTTCCCCTGGCTAAAATTATTCTATCCGCCAAACTGCTACTTAAATGAACTCTCTGAAACAGTAGTTCTCAACATGTAGTTCCTGGATCACCAGCACTGGGTGCTTTAGCATCACCTGTGAACTTGTTGCAGATGAAATTCTCAAGATGTTCCTTAAATCTGTGGAATCAGAAAGTTTGAGGGACAGGATCCAGGAATCTTTTTTTTTTTTTTTAATCAAGACTTCCAGGTAATACTGATGTTCACTAAAGTTTGAGCACCAGTGTCTTAAAATTGACAATTATTTGTGTCATCCTGGGTATATATATTACGACTGTGCTGTTTGCAAGTGTCAAGAACTCAAATTAGTTTAAACCAAGAGTTTTTGTTGGTTCCCCTGTCTGGGAAGTCAAAGATATAGCTCATTGCGCTGGAGTTCAAATGTTATCATTATAGCAGTGCTTTTCTTGAGCTCTTGGACCTGTTTTCCTCAAGGTTATTTCATTTATAGTCAGCTTCTTTTGCATAAAGAGGGGACACTGGCAGCTCTAGGCTTCGATAGTTCTCATGGGCTGTTTCTTTTTTTTCTGATTGCTTCAGAGCTTGAGGGGGGGTTAGTCTCACTGGCCTCTCCTGAGTCACTTGCCATTCCTGAACTAATGATCAATGTAGCCTATCAGATGAAGTGTTCTGAGTAATCAGATTTGGGTCATTGTTGCACATGGAGCCAGTGAGTAGTATCAGCGCCACTTGAACCCCATCTACTAAGGTCATTTTCCCAAAGGAAGAAATGAAAAATAAGAGCAACCACAACAAAACAGAAGTTCATCTCCCTTACAGGGATGTTGTGGGTTGAATTGTGCCCCCCCCAAAATTTATATATTCAAGTCCTAACCTCTCCTTCCTCAGAATTTGGCCTTACTTGGAAATACATCATTGCAGATAGGATTAGTTTAGGTGAGGCCATACTGGAGAAGGGTGGGCCCCTAATGCATACATGTCGTGCCCCTATGAAAAGGGGAAACTTGAACACAGACTCAAACACAATGAGCCATCATGTGAAAATTGGATTTATGTTGCTACAAGCCAAGGAGCTACCAGAGGCTAGGAGAGAGGCCTGGATCAGATCTTTCCCTAGCAGTTTCAGATGGAGCGTGGCCCTGCCAGCATCTTGATTTTTGGATTCCTAGCCTTCTAGAATTGTGACACAGTAAATTTATGTTGTTTATGCCACCCAGTTTGTGAAAACTTGTTATGGCCGACTTGGGAAACACATGCAAAGGTCAAGTGCTTATTTCTTCTAATGGCACATAAGGTTTCCATCAGTACTGTTCAACACTGCCTGCAAACTAGAACCGTTTAGTTGGTGTATCATTTAGATCCTCAGGACACATGGCATGCTCTATTGGAATAACTGAAGAGATTTAATAAAGTTATTATTTACAGAGGTGTGGGCAAGGTTATGAGAACCACTAAATGATGGTGAAGCCTCTAGCAGTATCAGCAGCAAGATGCTGTCAGGAGCTCCCTTGAGCTGGGAGAGACAGAGCTGAACTGCCAAGTGTTGGAGTAGCCAATTAAAGCAACAAGCCAAAAATGAGAGTTAAGCCTTCAGTCAGTGACTGAGGTGATAAAACAAGCGAGAGTCTAAAACCAGAGAAAGTCTGGACTCTCAGTGTTCCATTGTTTCCCATGGAATGAAGTCAAGAGTCAAATGGATTAGCCCAGATGTGGGGGTCATCTCAATGTTGAGGGAGCCCCAAACAAAAGCCTGTGGCAGCTTAATGCACCCTTGAGTTGGGGAGTTGTGCAGAGAGAGTGGGTGACGGGGAGGGACTAGGAATGAAAGTGTTAGATATTGAGATAGGGTGGGCAAATGTCTCAAGTTTTCCCTGTCCTCCCCCAATAAAGAGGTCTCAATGGACGCACATGAAGAAGACCTCTGCCCAGGTCCTCAGATAAAGAGACCTGGGAATGAGGTCACAAAGTATAGAAATGTAAATGTATTAAGAACGTGTCTGGCCAGAGAGGCCTGAGCTCTTGTCTTCAACTGCCTTCAGGGAGTGGAATGTATTAGTTGTGCAGCAAATCAAGTGTGGGCAGGGCAACTTTCCCCCATGGGACCATCCAGGTAAAGCACTTGTAATTATCTATAATCAGACCTGAAAATTCACACATAGTTTTTTTTCACCAGGAGCCAGACTTCTCAGATGCCATTATTACACCAGAGTAAAAGAGGCAAAGGAAGGGAAGAGTGCAGTTTGAGCCCAGTGAAAGTCATTGTCATGATCACTGGAGGAAACACTGCCACGCCCAGAATCACAGTCAAGGGGAGGACAGCATGGTGGAAGGAACAAATCCTCCAATATCCTTTCCCTTCTCCAGATTCCTTCTATTCCCAAATCCATTGGGGGTGCAGCAGGTAAGGGGACTGGGTAAGGCAGTTCTTAGCTGTCAGCCTCCCACAGTACAAATCCAAGAATGTCCAGGAGTGGGGAAGCAAATGAAGCATAATCAGCACTGTGAGCTTTGAAAAATTACCGGTGCTTGGGCTCCATCTCTAGAGATTCTGATTTAATTGGTTGGAAGTAGGCTTAGGCATTTGTGTATATTAAATTTTGTAATGAAATCTAACCTTCACAAAAAGTTCACTGATTATAAGTGAAAGGCTTAATGAGTTATCATGAAATAAACACACCCATGTAATCACCACAAAGATCAAAAGACAGAACAGTATTGCATTCTAGAAGCCACTCCCAATCATCCTTTTCTAGCTTCTCCCCAAAGGCCACCACCATCCTGATTTTGGGCACCACAGATTAGTTTACTTTATTATTAGTATTTTTTAACATTATACACACAGAATCATAGAGTTTACATTCTTTTGTGTCATTCTTCCACTCAAATAGAATCTATCACAGCTAAGTGTCTATTGCACCTATGATGTCAATACTTACAGATAGAGTTTTCTTGACTCTTTGAAGGGAAAAGTAATTTCATGTTTGAGATCTTAACATTAAACAGTTTCCATTTTGCAATTTTCCAGCAGTTACAAAGCTACTTGTCTACCAGCAATAAATAGACATATTTTGGCAGAATTGATTTTCTTACTTTTTTGAGCCAAATATTTTATAGTGTATATCAGAGATTCAAGGAGGTCTAAGCTGAGTTCCTAAGATGATATGGGTTGGAATGATGCATGAAAAATAGCTCGCTCTGTCAGGCAATGTAGCATGTGTGCGATTATAGAGGCACTATACATGCTTGAAAAGATGTTATTTGTAGGAGAGAAGTAGGATTTTCTGTTTAGTTTTATGGGACAAGTTGTTTAAGTGAGTTGAGTAAAGGTGTGGGGTTAATGATTACTAGTTAATGATGTTTGCACATTGAAATGAAGTAATGTGATTTTTGAGGGAAACAAAATGTGTCACATAAATACGGAACTAGGATCAAAAGTTGTTGTCCTACAAGGTAAATATTTAGACCATGACAGATTCTAGAATCCATTTGTATATTTTAAAAATGTAGCAAAAGATACAGAAGGTCTATTGTAAGGAAAAATGGCTTGTTACCATACACATAACCTGAGCATGAGGGATGGGAATATGATGTGTAACTCAATCAAGCCTTATGTAGTTTCAAGTGAACAGTCATTTCAAGTTTTAAATTGAAATGAGACTTAGTTGACTCTCTTTACCATGTCATTGTGTAACTAGGTCTTGATGTCCTGTTCAGTGGCTAAAATCCAGTTAGTCTCTTTTTGCAAGATAGCAACTATATTTAGAAATTAGGTTGAAAAGAATGATGTATGACGTGGGTCTTTTCTTTGGGAGACTCCTATGTTTTGTAAGAGGAAAACTTGTGAAACGAGATCTACTCTGTCTACAGAATTCTGCCGCTAGCCCTGCAGTGGCATCAAGATTGGATGGACACTGGCAGTTCCTTCCTTTTTTTTTTTTAATTAGACTTCTGCCCTCAGGTGAATGGGTTTTATAGCAAATGTTTATAGTATTTAAATACAGACCTACTCTACCTCTCTTTGGGGGCATAATTGGGATTTTAAATTGTTATGAAATAGAATTTGCCTGTTAAAAAATATGTTTTTTTAGAGTTAAATACTGACAAATGTACCAACAATATAAGCTCATACAAAAGGTGAAATGAATGGTGAATACAGTGCTGTGAAAGTTTGAAAAGCATACACAACATTTGATGTAATATGACCAAGGTTAATAAAGAAGGTAGGGCTTTGGATTTTAAAGGAAATGTAGGATTGAATGGAGAGGCAGAGAGCATGGGAAGGTCGCAAATGGTTAAACCATTTGTGAGCAAAAGTTGCAAAACTCCACAAAGCAAGGTATTTGGAAGAAATATGAGCACTTTACCAGTTTAGCTGAAGAAGTTTCAAGGGAAATGGTTAGCATTTTATTGGGTGGTAGCTTGTTTTTAGCTGCTGTAACAAATGACCTCAAACTTATAGGCTTAAAATGACACAAATGACAGCAAGTTTTGTGTTTACAATTTTGTAGTTAAAAGTCCTCTTTGGGCTAAAATAAAGCAATTGGCAGGTCCACATTTTTCCTTGGGGCTGTAGGGGGGAATCTGTTTTCTTGGCTATTCTAGCTTCTGGAGGTCTTGGATTCCTTGGTTCATGACCCCCTTCCTTCATTCTCAAAGCCAACAATAGCAGGTGAAGTCTTTCTTTCTTTTTTTTTTTTTTTTTAAAGATTTTATTTATTTATTCGATAGAGATAGAGACAGCCAGGGAGAGAGGGAACACAAGCGGGGGGAGTGGGAGAGGAAGAAGCAGGCTCATAGCAGAAGAGCCTGATGTGGGGCTCGATCCCATAACGCCGGGACCACGCCCTGAGCTGAAGGCAGACGCTTAACCGCTGTGCCACCCAGGCGCCCCCAGGTGAAGTCTTTCTTAGTCTTCCATTTCTCTGTTTCTCTAATTACAGCAAAAGTACTCTAATTTTAAAGACATGTGATTAGATTGGGCATACCCAGGTAATCCAGTAAAATCTTTTTATCCCAGGGTCTTTAATTTAATCGTATCTACAAAGTCCCTTTTGCATATTAAATAACATATTTACAGTTCTAGGATTATTATGAGGAAGGGCATCTTTGGGGGAAGGTTATTATTCTGTCTTCCAGATAAAATGCCTAGCAAAGACCCTTGAATAATTGCTGAAGGGTAATGCCTTAAGTCTGTAGAGAAGCAGGAGCCGTTGAAGGGGAATCAAGTTTCATAAACTCAGATCATCACTGCATATATGAAAGTATCTCTTTAGTAGGTTTCAAGTTTATTTCCATTTCTCCTTTTGTTCTAACATTTCTCGTTATTCATTTGACCCCTCTGTACCTATGCTACCAGTTACAATGCAACCTGGATCCTATGAATGCCAAAGTATATAGCGGAAGTTTGGGCATTCTCCTTGTGTATGTGCTATGAATCAAAGTGGAAGGCAAATAAACTAGGGCTGGAATATTGAAGGGCATGCCTGGAACAAAAGTATTAGCTCCACCTCACAAGGAACTTGTAGCCAAGGAATAAAACAGATCAGATGAAATATTCCCCCAGAAGAATGATGGTGATGGACCAGAGGCTAAGGTTATGAAATGGATTGTCTTAGTCCTTCTGTAACAGATTACCATAGACAGGGTGGCTTATAAAACAACAGAAATGAGTTTTTCACAGTTCTGAGGCTGGGAAGTCAAAGATCAAGGTGCTGGCAGATTTGGTGTCTGGTGAGTGCCCACTTCTTAGTTCATGGTTAGCCATCTTTCATGCTGTGTCCTCACATAGAAGAAGTGGTGAGGGAGCTCTCTGGGGTCTCTTTTATAAATGCAGTAATTAATCCCATTCATAAGAGCTTCACCCTCATGACCTTAGCACTTCCAAATACTATACCTCCAAATATTACCTTGAAGATTAGGTTTTAACATAGGAATTTGGGGGGGACACAAATAGTCTATAGCATGGGTAAATAAAGGAGAGAAATCACAGCCTACAATAAATAGCAATAGTTTAAAAAGGAGGCAAAGTCTGCATCAGCCAGAAATCCTCTCATTATTCTTACATTAAGAGCCAATAATTTAGTTTTTTTTTTTTAATTTATTTGACAAAGAGTGGGAGAGAGAGAGAGCATGAGAGAAAGCACAAGCAGAGAGAACAGTAGAGGGAGAGGGAGAAGCAGGCTCCCCACTATGCAGGGAACCCAATATGGGTTTTGATCCCAGGACCCTGAAGGCAGACACTTGACCAACTGAGTCACCCAGGTGCTCCCAATAATTTAGTTTTCTAAATCAAGTTAACCTAGGACTCATATTTTCATGATCAGCATTTCTCTGAAAGACCTGTAAGATCTGGTAGTCTGCTGATAGGAGAATCGTGGAGTAATGGTTACAAAATATATTTAATGATCAGCAGTTTCCAAACCCGCATTATAATATCCCAGGGGAAAATTAAAAAAAAAATACATATTCTCAGACTAGCCTGACCTACTGTCTCAGGATTTCCAGAGGAGATGTTGGTGAGTCTGTATTTAAGCTTCCCAAACAATGTCTTTATTTTTGATTTTATTATTTTTTAAAGATTTATTTATTTGAGAGAGTGCTAGCAGGGTGGGGAGGGGCAGAGGGAGAGGGAGAGAGAGAATCTTATGCTGACTCCTTGCTGAGCACGGAGCCCAACTCAGGGCTGGATCCCAGGACCCTGAGATCATGATGCGAGCCGAAACTGAGAGTCTGACGCTTAATAGATAGAGCCACCCAGGTGCCCCATCCCCGAACGATGTCTTTAAAGATCAGTGTGCTGATAATGGAAATGACAGGCATGTATCTTCATTTCATAAGGTGATACTTATTTTTAATGGAGTTAAAGTCCTTTTTCTAAGTCATATTCAATAGAGTAGATGTTATCAGCATAGTATGTGCAGTACAGTCATTGTGCCATGACAGTTTAGAGTCTAGGAAGACCTGCAACACGTATCTTCTGACCAATGAAAGTTTTTTGCACAAAGCTTCTCTATTGCCCCAATTTTTGGCTTGGCATTATGAATAGCAAAAGCTAAAATGTGTCACTCAAAGAGTTGGTGTTCTGTTCCTGTGTAGATATATGCTTTCATTTGATCAAAAGCATATATGGGGGGGGGGCGCCTGGGTGGCGCAGTCATTAAGTATCTGCCTTTGGCTCAGGGTGTGATCCCAGTGTTCTGGGACCGAGCCCCACATCAGGCTTCTCCTCTGGGAGCCTGCTTCTTCCTCTCCCACTCCCCCTGCTTGAATTCTCTCTCTCGCTGGCTATCTCTCTCTCTGTCAAATAAATAAGTAAAATCTTTTTTTTTTTTAAAAAAAAGCATATATGGACAATTTCCTGACTCCACCATGAGGAATGTGAAAACACCTGATCTAAAACCCCTGGCCTCTTAGTTTCCTCCCCATCTCTTTTTCCAAGTTCATCTATTGTGCTTGAAATGTTAGACATTCAGAACTTTCCTTAGGTCTGCAATACATACTCTGAAATCATTCTGGAGAATGAGGATTTGATTAGGGTGATGCATTTTGAAATGTCAGAGTTCTTTNCTGCTTGAATTCTCTCTCTCGCTGGCTATCTCTCTCTCTGTCAAATAAATAAGTAAAATCTTTTTTTTTTTTAAAAAAAAGCATATATGGACAATTTCCTGACTCCACCATGAGGAATGTGAAAACACCTGATCTAAAACCCCTGGCCTCTTAGTTTCCTCCCCATCTCTTTTTCCAAGTTCATCTATTGTGCTTGAAATGTTAGACATTCAGAACTTTCCTTAGGTCTGCAATACATACTCTGAAATCATTCTGGAGAATGAGGATTTGATTAGGGTGATGCATTTGAAACGTCAGAGTTCTTTCTACCTCATCTGAAAGAGATAGGGAATGTTGACAGATGTACTCAGAGAAAACAGGTACTGAAGCAGATCTTCAGAAATCCTTATAAACTATCTTAGTTATTGTATTTTTCACTTTCTATTTTTTTTCCTTAAACAGTGTGTGTAATAAAGATAATATGTAAGGGAATATAATATTTTAAACTAATAACTGAAATTCTAATTACATGTTTTGTTTAATTAATGTTGCCATCCTCCCCCCAACCCTCATTTCCCTAACTTTGCATGGAATGTCTAGAATGCTTCTTACCCCATTTTGATTGTGCATTTGAGGAATGACTGGTAATGGCAGAGTTCTTTGAGGGGCCATTGATTCATTTCCATAAATACTTACCCTGCCCTATGTGGCAAACAGAAATTGAGGTGGTCCCCATGATCCTCATCTCCTGGTGGTCATGCTATTACATGATTTTCTTCACTTGAATGTGGGAAGAACCTGTGACTTGCTTCTGAGCAATAGAACATAGCAAAGGTAATGGGGTATATATAATTATATCTCATAAAACTGTGGTGTCCATCTTGCTAAAATCTTTCTCATCGTCACTGTGAGGAAGTAAGTGGCTATTTTGGGGAATCGTACATAATAAAGAATTGTGGGCAGCTTCTAGAAGTGAGCGTGGCTTCCAGCCAACAGCAGGGAGAAACTGAAGCCCTCTTTCTGACAGTTGCAAGTTGCTGAATTCTTCCAACACGAATGTTGCCTCACATACCAAAGGTTCAGTGGGTATTAATAGTATGCTGCCAATCCCCTCCTGAAGAATGGGAGTTTCCTTAAGGAAAACAGTTGTTTCTATCATATGTAGCATGTGATCTGTTGACCTCGATAACACTGATTTAAAGATTGTTCTGGAGTTTGATAAAGATAGATTGAACATATCTCAATATTATTGGTGCAAAATGAGATTTTCCTTTTTTTTTTAGTATCTACAGTACCCCAATACATGATATTTTAAAGAACAAGTTTATAATAGAGATAAATGCAGAGAATGATATACCACTAGCTGCTTAATTTTGTAATTGTCTTTTATTGATTAGTTTTTTATGCTCAGGAGAGTTTTTTTTTTTTCAAGTGTTAACTTTTAAAATATTCTGATTAAAAAAGGGGAACAGGATGCTGGGGGTGGCTCAGTCAATTGAGTGTCTGACTCTTGATTTCAGCTTAGGTTATGATCTCAGGATCATGAGATGGAGCCCACTTGGGGTTCTCTCTTCCTCTCCCCTGCTTACACTCTTTTTTTTTTTTTAAAGATGTTCATCAACACAATAAAGGCCATAAATGGCAAGCCCACAGATAACATCATACTCAATGGTAAAAAGCTGAAAACTTTTCCTTTAGGTTGAGTAAAAAGACAAATATTCCCACTCTCACCACTTCTATTCATCATTGTCCTGGAAGTTCTAACAAAAGCAATTAATGAAATTAAATAAAAGGCATCTAAATCAGAGAAGTAAAATTGTCTCTGCAGATGACATCTTGTATATAAAAAAAAAATCCTACAGACTCCACCAAAAAATACCCTGTTAGAACTAATAAATTAAATAAACTGGCAGGACAGAAAGTCAGTATACAAAGTTCAGTTGTATTTTTATAACTTAGAACAAACTATGCAAAAAAGATGCTAAGTATAATCCAATTTACAGTAGCATCAAAAAGAATAAAATCCTTAGGCACAAACTTAACCAAGGTGGTGAAAGGTTTGTACACCAAAAACTATGGAAGAAATTGAAAAAGTCATAATAAATGAGAAAATATCCTATGTTCATGGGTTGGGAGGATTCATACTGTTAAAATGTCAATACTACCAAAAGTGATCTAAAGATTCAATGTAATTGTTATCCACTTTCCAATGGCATTTTTCACAGAAATAGAAAAAAAAAATCCTAGAATTTATATGGAACTACGAAGACTCAGAATAGCCAAAACAATCTTGAGTCCGAAGAGCGAATCTGGAGTCATTACACTTCCTGTTTGAAATTCTGTTACAAAGCTATGGTAATCAAAACAATATGGTGTGTATATATGTGTGTATATATATATAAAATGGTGTGTGTGTGTATACGTACATACAGACACATAGACCAATAGAACAGAATAGGAAGCCCAGAAATAAACCCATGTATATATAATCGATTAATTTATGACAAAGGAGCCAATAATATATAACGGAGAGTTGTGTTTATATCTGGATCTATGATATGATAGCTGTTTCTCTGATGCTAGATTAGCATAAAACTATTTCTTATACAAATCAGCTTATAAATTTTGCCTTCCAAGTGCCTAGACAACAAATACAGTCCTTTTGGCTCTTCTCATGCTTGATTTCCCCTCTTAACTCTTTTACAAAACATACTTTGGAGAGCTCAAGCTACAAGAAATGAGCAGTGTCAGAATACTGAAGGATTGATACTACAGCATACCACGGGGCAAGAGTAGTGTCTGCAATTGCAGTAGGATTGTCAGATGTTAATCAGTTTTTATTTTTCTTACTGCATAATACCCTGGAACCAGGCTCGGGGAGATAAGAGGCTACCTTTCTTTTGTGGGTAAAGCGAAGGTGGGACTCCTTTCTGTTCTAATTAATTCTAGGATTCTATTTATTTACAAAGCAGTGATTGTTATGTCCACATTGATTTGTATTCTTTACATGTGTTTTTTTGTAACTTGCCTTAAAAAATTGTAATTGCATACAGGAAACCTGTTTGTAATGTGATCCTTTCTTCAGTGTCTACTATTGATTGGAATATAAATCGACAGCTGACTGAAGGTTGGCATCCATTCATAAGTTGGTTAATTATCTTTTGAGAATTCGGGCTAAGAATAGAGACCAGAGTCAGGCAGTAGTAAAGTGGGAGGAGGAGGAAGGGGGAAGAAGGAAGAAAAGAAGAATAAAGATTTGCTATCAACATTAGTTCGTAGGAGAAAAAATGTTGTTAACAAAAGTGGAAAGAACATCATCTCACAATAAAAGACACTGTAACACGAACACAGTTGATATAATGGAAAACTCATGACATTGTTTAGTTTTTCTTTTTT